>NC_143143.1:76459166-76775500 GCF_059928025.1 Delphinapterus leucas | reverse complement strand
TTCTCCTACAGCTTCCTGCTCAGGTGAGCCCAGCATTCTGGACCAGCCATTAATAGTGGCCAGGGGAACCAGGAGGACTTTGTGGTTGGGGAAGCAGTTCGGGATGCTCCAAAGCAAAGGCTGCAAGGCGACATTTTGTATCTGGGACTCTTGAGTGGTCGCCTGACTCAGCCTATGAGCTGTAAAGGAGACACAGGCCAGAAAAGGGGCCTTGCTGGTCACCCAGATGCTTGGTGAGAGGGCCAGTGTGGCTGGAGCCTAATGAGCCAAGGAGGTTGGGCGGGGGGATGAGGTCAGAGAAACTGGCAGAAACCGGGTCTCACAGAGCCTCAAGGCCATGGAAGGCTTTGGAATTTATTCTAAGTGAGATGAGTGACATTGGGGGTTTAAGCAGGGGTATGACACCATTGGACTTAGAGTTGGTTTTTTTTTTTTTTTTAAGGGAATTCCTTTATTTATTTTTATTTATTTATTTATGGCTGTGTTGGGTCTTCATTTCTGTGCGCGGGCTTTCTCTAGTTGAGGCAAGTGGGGGCCACTCTTCATCACAGTGCACGGGCCTCTCACTATCGCGGCCTCTCTTGTTGTGGAGCACAGGCTCCAGACGCGCAGGCTCAGTAGTTGTGGCCCACGGGCCTAGTTGCTCCACGGCATGTGGGATCTTCCCAGACCAGGGCTCGAACCCGTGTCCCCTGCATTGGCAGGGAGATTCTCAACCACTGTGCCACCAGGGAAACCCGGACTTAGAGTTTTAAAAGCTCTCTTTGGCTGCCAGACAGAGACTAGACCATAGTTCGGGTGGGTGGCAATGAAAGGGAGGCGGGGGACCTGTTAGGAGGCTGTTTTAGTTGCCCAGGTGAGACAGAATGGTGGCCTGGACCAGGCGATGGCGAGAATTCGGGTAGCTTTGGGGGATGGGGTCGGTGGGACCTGCTGGTGGATTTGACTGCGTGGTGGCAGGGATGGAGGAGCATGGCCACAGGCAGTGAGGGAAGGAGAGCCAGTAGTTTTTGGTGGCATCCCTAATGACTAGCATCTCATACAAGCGAGACATTTCAACCGCTCCAAAAAATTACAGCAACACAGTTTGAGGATAAAGGACAGGCATTTGCTGACACATATGGGCACACAGGAATATTTATGACGTGTGTGTGTTCTTGTAGGCTCAGTGTGCGCTAATACGTTTAATCCTCACAACAACTCTGTGGGCGGGTACTTTACAAACCCCATTTGACAGATGAGATAACTAAGGCCTGGAGATTCTAAGTCATTTGCCCAGAGTCCCATGGTTGGGGTCCTGGCAGGGCTGGCTGCAGAGCCTACACTCTCAAGCACGACCCTTGGTGTGTCGCCTTTTTCTCATTTCACCCTGGAGTGGTGCAGATACCATCAAGGGCTGTGATTGGTCTGGGTGATGCAGGTCTGGTCTACCCTGTCATATGGTGTGGAGACTGAGGTCCAGAGAGGGGCCGCTAAAACCACCCAGCAAGTTCACAGCAGGGCACTCCCAGGTCTCCTAGCTCCTGCCATCCCGTATCCTTGTGCGGGCAAAGAAGTCAGAAAAGAAGCTGAGGCACTGGGGGAGGTGGGGGCCACGCGGTGGCAGCTGGGTCCGTTTAGGTTCATGGTAACAGCAGGCACAGTGCAGGAGGGCAGATGTAAATGGATCCCTGTGTCTTCAGGGCCTGAGCCCTGGGCTGCAGCTCTTGCCTCCTTGGGCCTTTTCATCGCCACCTGCAGCCCCTGAAATAGAAAGGCAGTGGGCAAGTTGGATGACAGTCACACGGGTACAGAGGTGTGTGTTCACGTAGCCCGAGACCGTGAGATTCCAACCTGTCCTGTGTGGGCCCCTGCCTCACTCAGTCACATCCAGAGTTCTAACTCTGATTCCACTGGTGTCTCACCAGCCTCCTTGCTGCCCCTGGAACAGGCCAGGCATGCTCCCAACTCAAGGCCCTTGCAGTTTCTATTCCCTTGCCCAAGAATGCTCTTCCCTATATGTCGGCATGGCTCCCGCCTCACTTCATTCAAGTCTCATCTCAAGGGTCACCTGCTCAGGGAGGTCTTTCCTGCCACCCCATTTAATATGATGGCCCCCTCAATACCCGGCCCATTCCAGCTTTTTCTTTATGGCTCCTAGCGCCACCTGTAGGTCATGTGTGTATTTATAGGTCGTGTAATTATTTATTGCCTGTCTTCAGCTGTGTCAGGTGTTATTTTGATGTGGAGGCGCCACAGGAAGGGCCTTCGTGTCCACAGTGTGAAACCTCGTGGTCTTCCTGGTTTTCTTGTCTTTTGGGGAGGGGTTATTTTTCATCGCCTATTTCTGGTAGATATTTTATCTAAGGAACTAGTTTTCTGCTTTAAGAAAAAAACCAGTGCAAGTAGGATGACAAATGGTGACAGGTGTTTAACTGCAGTGCCACAGAGACCGCAGGGCCTGGGGAGGACCGTCTGACCCTGCCAGCTTGTTTCCGTCTAAGAGGGGTGGCCGTGACTCCGCTTCTGCCCAGGGCTGCCAGGCGGGACTGTAGGCTGCCAGTGGTCAGCCTTTCTCCTTTTTCAAAATGAGATGGAGGGGGAAATCCAGATTTTGTATGAATTTCCCCAAATGTTTAAATACGCATCCGGTTGTTTTTAGGAAAACTCTATTAACCAAACAAAACACGTTTCTGGACTGAATCTAGATTGTAGGCTGCACCTTTACAACTTCTGCCATAAGGAGACTGAGGACACTCTTCTGAAGAAGAGGGATCCAGGGGCTTACACGTCTGGAGGAAACGGAGGAGGGAATTCCTTCTGGGCTGATGCAGAGGCATCAGTAGGGCCGACGGGTTAGACTCTACAGGTAGCTCGTTTAAGCTGTTCTGAAGGAAGGATTGCTTCCTTTTAGTCCGGTGGGATGGGCAGGTCTTGAACTCGCCATCTCTGGGGGGCATGGAGGCCAAAACTGGATGAGGGGAAGGTGAGTGGGATGCAGGGAAAGGGTGGGACAGTAGCTTGGATAACTGAGCTCAGAATCGTGGTGACCCCATATTTTCTTCCAAGATCAGTGTTCTCAGGATTAAGTTCTAACTATCCATGCATCCATCCACCCATCCTCCCTCCCATCCATCCATTCATCCATTGATAGAACATTTATTGAAGACCTACTACGTGTCTACACTGCGTGAATGAGGGACAAAGTGGGGACCAGACAGGCCCTTCTCAGCCCCATCCTCCCTCATTCCTGCTTCTTTCCTCTCCTTCTCCGGAAAATCTCTGTCCTGGGAGACCCAGGAGGGCCTGAGGGGGCTGCATTAGGGCTTCACGGTGTCTCTCTCAGAAGTCCTGGCCCCTCTCACCACGTGGAAAAAGTGAAAACCTGTGGTTTTCCTCCCAGGACTGAGGCCAGTGGGGCTGGACTCCTGGAGCATTAAAAAGTGGCTGGCGGGGCTTCCCTGGTGGCGCAGTGGTTGAGAGTCTGCCTGCCGATGCAGGGGACACGGGTTCGTGCCCCGGTCCGGGAAGATCCCACATGCCGCGGAGCGGCTGGGCCCGTGAGCCATGGCCGCTGAGCCTGCGCGTCCAGAGCCTGTGCTCCGCAACAGGAGAGGCCACAGCAGTGAGAAGCCCGCGTACCGCAAAAAAAAAAAAAAAAAAAAAAAGTGGCTGGTGGTGAAAACATTTCCTCTGAGAGCATTCCTGCAGGCGGTGTGTGTGTGTGTGTGTCTGTGTTTTGAGTGTGTGTGTGCAGACTCCCAGGGTGCTCCGCGCCGGCCCCTCACTCTCCAGTCCAGCACCTGGGCCGGCAGTACCTGGCAGCGCCCTGACCTGGCTGTGGTTGCTCCCTTGGCTCTGGGCCTTTGCGGGGACCGTGCCCTCTGCCCGAACCCCTTTCCCCTGCTTATCCTGCAGGTCTCAGCTTAGACCTGCCTCCTCCAGGGAGCCCACCGTGACTCCATCTCCAGGGGCAGGAGCCTCCTTTCCTGATCGGTGCCCCCATCTTGCCCCACTGTCCACCCCTCACTCTGCTCTGCTCGCCAGCCTCCGGGTAGCGCCTCCACACTCTGCCTCCTTCCCGCCGCAGGAGGTTGGCTCTTCCCTGCGCCTCAGGCCCCTCCCTCTGCTCCTCCCACGCTGGCTCCTTCTCATCCTTCACCGAGAGCCCCTCCCCACCCCCTCCCTCTTTGTCCCTCCCTCTGAGCCCCAGCTGACCTATGACTCATCCACTCGTTTCTCTGTATGTCTGTCTCCCTCATTAGAGTGTTGGCTCCATGGGTGGGTGAGGGTTTTGTCTGTTTTCTTCTCTGCTGACGCTGTGGCCCAGAGAGGTCCCTGACACATGGTAGGAAAATCAGGTGCTCCTCAGGTGTACAAATGAAGAAAACGTGTAGGCAGCCCTGGGAGGGTTCGGCCGGGAGTATCCAAAGACAACCCCCTGACCAGCTGTTTGCCGCCCCCAGAGCCGGCTACCTGACTCTGTACGGTGTTGAGGCACCGCCACACACCCAGGAGAGCCAGGCCCAGGACCGCGTCCACTCAGCCGACGTCTTCCACACCTTCCGCCAGCTTGACCTGCTGCTCCCCAAACTGGCACGTGGCTCCCTGTCAGTGGGTAAGCGCCATGGGGGCCCTGGTGGGTGGTGGGGCTAATGGAGGGACCCAGAGAGGGAGGATCATAGACAACATAGGAGGAAAGATGTTCTAATGCCCTTAAAGGTAGTGAGATCCCCGTCACTGGGGTATGCAAGAGCAGAGTGGTGGGGAGGCAGGGCTTGGACTAGAGCTGGGGTTCCTGGTGGAAATTCTGATACAGCACATCTAGAGTGGGGCCTGGGGACCTTGAGTGTGTGTATGTGTGTGTGTGTGTGTATGCTCCTTTTCTAGTTTATGATTTAATTTGCTCTAGAATTTTTTATAAGTAGTTTATGCTGATTATAAGAAATTCAAGCCATATAGAATAATTTAAAGGGAACAATAAAAGAATTCTCCAACTTCTCCCCATCCCAGCCCACCACTCGCACTCCCATCCACAGAGGTGACCATTATTACTAGCTTGGAGTATATCCTGCAGAATTCTCTCTAAACACACACACACACACACACACAGAGTTGTGTGTCATTTTTTTTCTATTTTTAAGGTTTTTAATTTCTCTTTTTTACTGAGGTATAATTTATGTACAGGAAAGCACACATGTCCTAAATGCACAGCTTAGAGGTAAATCTAAACTTTTTATGCCCTTTCCCAGTCAATATCCACCCCCCAGAGTTAGCCACTGTATGGATTTCTTTCACCTCAGCTTAGTTTTACCTGTTCTTACACTTCCTTTAAAACGAATCATACAACATGTGCCCTTTCATGTCTGATTTCTTTCACTCAGCTTCATGTGTGTAAGATTCATGCAGGTTGAATGTATCTATAGTTTGTTCTTTTTCGTTGCTGTGAAGTATTTCATTAGTGTAATAACCACAGTTTGTCATCCATTCCTGGTTGATGGACATCTTGGTGGGTTCTGGTTTCTGGTTTGGTTAGCTTGTTACGAACATTCTTGAGCATGTCTTTCTGAGCACACATGCCTTCGTTTCTCTTAGTTATCAGCCCTGTGCTTTTATAACATCGACCTAGCACACTGGAGAGGCATCGTTCTGCTACTTAGCATTTTCACTGAACTCCACATCTAGAACTTTCCACATCGGTTTGTAAAAACCCACGTCATTCATTTCTGTGGACTCAATATTGGTAAAGAGCTTCCTGCTGGATTCAGAGTGCCAGGGCCATAGGAACCACTGGACTGCATTCTTCCCTGGCCACTGTGTCTCAGACTTCCCCAGTGAGAAGAATCCTCTGGGGTCCTTGTTAATAAGACAAGTCACCCAGCCCCATCATGGTCCATTTGAATCTGAATCTCCAGTGAGGCTGGGACACTGCATGTATGACAGGTGCTGTAGGAAGGCTGAGAAATAACTGTGTGTCCTGGTCTCAGGTACTTGCAACAAGACCTGAATTCAGATCCCTACTGTGCTGCTTCCTTGCTGGTGATTTGGGGCAAGTTACTTAACTTCTTTTTTTTTTTTAATTAATTAATTTAAAATTTTTTGGCTGCGTTGGGTCTTTGTTACTGCGCACAGACTTTCTCTAGTTGCAGCAAGTAGGGGCTACTCTTCCCTGGGGTGCACGGGCTTCTCACTGCGGTGGCTTCTCTTGTTTCAGAGCACAGGCTCTAGGTGTACGGGCTTTAGTAATTGTGGCACATGGGCTTAGTAGTTGTGGCTTGCGGGCTGCAGAGCGCAGGCTCAGTAGTTGTGGCACATGGGCTTAGTTGCTCCGTGGCATGTGGGATCTTCCCGGACCAGGGCTTGAACCCGTGTCCCCTGCATTGGCAGGCGGATTCTTAACTACTGTGCCACAGTTGTTAAGAATAGGGAAATTAAGAGTAGGGAAGTCCCTACTTAACTTCTTTTTGCCCTAGGTCTTTTTTCCGGAGGACAGTTGAAGACAGTGGTCGAGACAGACTCTGGGCTCAGGTGGCTTGAGGTGGTTTACTGGCTCTTATGTAATCTCTGTGTGCCTCAGTGATCCCATCTGTAAAATGGGAAGAACAGTAGGATCTTCCTAGAAGGTGGCTGTTAGGATTGGCTGAGGTAATAAAGAAAAAACGCTACTTGTTGAGCATTTTCTTTGGTGCCAGATACCAGGTTAAACATTGTCTCATTCAGTGCTCACAACAGCTCATGACCCCATTTCATTTATTTATATATTTTTTAAGAATGAAACTTTAACACATTAGATTGTTTAAACTAAAAAAGAGGGCTTCCCTGGTGGTTAAGAGTCTGCCTGCCGATGCAGGGGACACAGGTTCATGCCCCGGTCTGGGAAGATCCCACATGCTGTGGAGCAGCTGGGCCTGTGAGCCATGGCCGCTGAGCCTGCGCGTCCAGAGCCTGTGCTCCACAACAGGAGAGGCCACAACAGTGAGAGGCCCGCGTACCGCAAAAAAAAAAAAAAAAAGAAACATATTCTTGTGGTAGATGTAGACAGTAAAAAGTAATAATAGTCAGTCTTCCAAGCTCAGCTTCCTATGGAAACCAACGTTAACATGCTGATGTATCCCTTCACAGTGTTTTGTAGGGATACTCTATTTTGAAAATGGAGACAAATATATGTATCTAAAGTGTCACTGTGTATTTATAGAAAGGGATTATATCTATTAACTGCAACTTATTTTTTTAACCTAACGATATACAGTCTCCCTTGTCAATACAAACGTCTAGAGGCATTAACCAATGCACTTAGATAAGAGAAATCAATTACCAATATAAGAATGAGTAAAGAAGAAATAAAAGTATCCCTATTTGCAGATAATCTGATGCTATACCCAGAAAACCCCAGAAAATCTATGATAAAACTAACTCAAGCAAAAATGAATATAGCAAAGTAGAGGTCAATATTTAGGCAGCCATCCCCCTCCAATGGATATTTATAATTGTTTCCTTTTTCATGTGTGTTACTGTTATAGTATTTCCTTGTACTTGTATCTCTTCTACCATCTGGTGATTTTATTTCTCTCTAACAGTTTCCTGGAAGTGGGTTTGCTGGGTCAAAGGGCATGCACATTAAAATTTATTTTATTTATTTTTTTGCGGTACGCGGGCCTCTCACTGTTGTGGCCTCTCCCGTTGCGGAGCACAGGCTCCGGACGCGCAGGCTCAGCGGCCATGGCTCACGGGCCCAGCCACTCCGTGGCATGTGGGATCCTCCCGGACCGGGGCACGAACCCGTGTCCCCTGCATTGGCAGGCAGACTCTCAACCACTGCGCCACCAGGGAAGCCCTAAAATTTTTATTAGCTGTTGCCACATCATTTCCAAAACCATGGAGCAATTCATACGCCTACCCAAAGGAAAGGAGTCTGCTCATTCCCCACCAGATTTTTTCAGTCTTTCCATTTGTTTGCCAATCTAATGGACAGAGGTGGGTAACTTGTTGTTTTAATTTGCATTTCCCCACCACCTTGTCAACGTGCAATTATCGGTGTTTAAATCCTTGCCAATCTGATGGGCAAAAAAGGGCATCTGGCTTTATGGGCATTTCCCTGACTACTGTATGAGACATCTTTTAGTGTTACCAGCCATTTGCTTTTCCTCTTTGTGAGTTGCCTGTTCATGACTCTTAATGTCTTTTTAGAGACAACTCCTTATCTTATTGAATCCTGCCATCAGTGCTGGAAAGTTGGTATTATTAAATTCATTTTGCAGGTAAAGAAACTGAGGCTCAGAAAGGTGAAGTCACTTGTCATAGACACACAGCTGGTAGGTGGCAGAGCCAGCAAAATGGAAACTTGGTCCGTCTGCTTGCAAAAGCTAGTGCATAAAGCACTGACACGTGCCGGCATGGATTGCTTCTCCAGGAAAGAGTAGTTTCTCTGCTGCCGTTTCCTCCATACAGATGCTGCAGGGGAGTCTGTGTAGATGCAGAGGGGAACTCTCCTTGTTTTTCTGGGAGCAGCTCTGGGCTGGGTATGGGAAGGCTGCACTTCCCAGTATGGGCAGCAGGTGGCGATGTTGGGGAAGGTTTCTCAGCTAGGGACTGGAGGCTGAGGTGCAGAACGGCCCTCAGACCTGGTTGTGGGCATGTGAGGCTATGCAGCTTCTTTCGAAGAGTGATTTGGTAGAAACTATCAACATATAAAGTACACATTCCTTTGATCCTGTACTTCCACTTCTTGGAATTACCCCACAGAAATGCTTGCATGTGTCTACGGATCCACAGATATTCATTAGCATGTCACTTGTTTCAGCAAACCCTAAAAACAACCTAAATGTCCCCCGTAGTAGCTGATGAAATAAATTATGCTTTCACACAAAGGAAAGCTATGCAACTGTAGAAAGTAATGGGATATACTGCTATAGGCTGAAATCTACTGTTATGAAAAAGGTGCAGAACAGAGGGTATGGGGGTGTGTGTGTGTTTGTGTTTAAATGTGGGAACATTTATAGATTTTTGCCTCTGGGAAAGCTGAGATGGGATGGAGAGAATCTTACACCCATTTGAACTCTTAGAGTTTCTTTCTTTCTTTTTCTTTTATTATTATTGTTGTTTACCATTTACATGCATTATTCCTCCTCTGCTTTTAGAAATGTAAACATTTTAAAAGAAAATTGACCCTTTTGGAGACCCTTAGACCACTGAGTCTGGTGCTTCTCATACAGGAGGGAGTTGGGGGGCAGTAGGGAGTTAGAGCCCCAAGCTAAGCATACTGCTTCTTTCTGGAATAATCATTTCACTGGATTATTATTATTTAAATATTGTTTGGGGGAAAAAAGCATTCTTATATTAAAGAATCACAGGGTCTAATGCAAAAATCAAATGCATTTTAAAGGTAAAACACAAGGCTTTTAAAAAAAAACATGTCTCCGCTGGGGGCCTCTCTGAACTGTACCCTCAGGTCTCCAGTGGTCAGAGGTGTTTCCATGCCTAGTCCTCTTGCTTTACAAATGGAGAGACTGAGGCCCAGAGATGGACAGGGCCTCAGCCAAGCCCACACAGCATGGCAGGTCTGACATCAAACCTGTGTCTCCTGCCTCTGACCAAGTTACCTGTCACAGGAGCCGGCCAGTTCTGATTCACAGCGTTGAGTCATTACACTGGGGCTGATGAATAATACCTTATAAAAATGGCAGGATGGGCTTCCCTGGTGGCGCAGGGGTTGAGAGTCCGCCTGCCGATGCCGGGGACGCGGGTTCGTGCCCCGGTCCGGGAAGATCCCACATGCCGCGGAGCGGCTGCGGCCCTGAGCCATGGCCGCTGAGCCTGCGCGTCCGGAGCCTGTTGCTCCGCAACGGGAGAGGCCACGGCAGGGAGAGGGCCGCGTACCGCAGGAAAAAAAAAAAAATGGCAGGAATGTAGCAAGTACAACTTACCAAACCCCTGCCAGTACAGAGTGTGTTCTGTGTGTGATCTTTTTGAGTCCCCCTAATGATCCTGTGAGCCAGGTTTCCTCCATTTTACAGATGGGGAACTGAGACTCAGAGATACAAAGTGATTTGCCCAAGATCATCCTTCTAGGAAGGGGCTGAGCTGGGATTTCAACCTGGGTCTCTATGGCTGCAAACTGGGTGTTCGTTACCTCACAATTTATTATTATTTCTTACTTATAGAAATAATACATGAATATATTCTCCTTGGACTAATAATTTACTAACATTCATTAAGCTTTGTTTAATAATATAGCTAATGTTTATTAGACTTGTGCTAGGCATCCCTCTTTGGACTTTATATGTTAATGCATTCAATCCCTGTATAACCCTATGTGATGAGTACTCTTACCTCAGTTTATAGGTAAGAAAACTGAGGTGTTCAGAGGTGAGGTGCCTTGTTCAAGGTCAGGCACTCTGCTCCAGAGTTTGGGCTGTTAACTTGGCTCCCCGGCCTCTTGTGGAAAAAAAAATCAAATATTACAGAAAAGGCAAATTCTCGTTTGACCACACTCCCTCTACATCTATCACCAAGGTAACCATTGTTATCAGTTTGGTGTTATCCTGCTAGAACAGTGCTATCCTGTAGAAATAGAATGCCAGTCATATATGTAATTTTAAATTTTCTAGTAGACACATTAAAAAAAAGGAAGAGGTGAAATCAATTTTATAAAATATAAATCAATTTTATAAAATATAAAAAATATTATATTTTTTCTTTAACCCAGTGTATCTAAGATATTAGCATTTCAGCATGTAATTAGTGTAAAAATTCTTGCGATATTTTACATTTTGTTTCTCATGCAAGACTTGAAATCTGGGGTGTACTTTTTACTCATAGCATCTCAGTTCCAGGCGGCCACATTTCACGTACTCAGTAAGCACATGTGGCTTGTGGCTTCCTTCCTGGACAGAGCAGTTCTAGACCCTTCTCCACGTGGTAAAATACAGTACGAGCCCCAATTATACTCTGATCTAAATACACAGCAAACCCTGGTTTTCCCAGTGGGAAAGTTTTTTTGTTTTGTCTTGCTTTGTTTTTTTTGTCAACCTAAACATGGAAATAATTAGGACTGGAAATGAAATAACGTCTCCTTATTTATTTATTTATTTATTTCGGTACACGGGCCTCTCACTGTTGTGGCCTCTCCCGTTGCGGAGCACAGGCTCCGGACGCGCAGGCCCAGCGGCCATGGCTCAGGGGCCCAGCCGCTCCGCGGCATGTGGGATCTTTCCGGACCGGGGCACGAACCCGTGTCCCCTGCATTGGCAGGCGGACTCCCAGCCACTGCGCCACCAGGGAAGCCCCGATGTCTCCTTATTGATTTTGTTGAACATCCCTCGTTAAGCTCACATGTTATATAAACTAACCGTTTAGAAATGTTGCTTTCTTCCCATGCTCACATTTCAGGAATTGGCTTATTCAGACTCCACCTTTGACACCTGCGTCTTCCCCATCAGCGGGATCCCCAGGTGGAGTCACCAAACTCAGTTTTTCAGAACCCCTCTTCTTCACTCCCGATCATCTGTTTGAAATACAGAATGAGCTTTTTGAATCTGTGAGTCTATGAATCTGTGATCTTTCGCTGGAAATGTTTTACAGGGATGGGGGTGGTGCCAGATTTTGAATATGTTTCACGTGGTTCAAACATTGAAAATATAAAATAGTAACAGTGAAGTCTCCCCTCCCTTCTTGTCATCCCTCCTTCCACCCAATTCCCACTCTCCACAATTGGCTGCTTTTATTAGTTTCTCGTGGATCCTTCCAGAGTTCCTTTACGCAAATACAAGCAAATGTGCTATATTCTTGTTTTTCTCTTTTGCCCACAAGTGCATAGTAAACACACTGATGTAGACACTTTGCCTTTTTCTAACAATGTAGAGTAGCAATAGCTAACTCTTGTGTAAGATTTCGTGTATCCTGCACCGTTCTAAGAGCTCTCCAAATGTTAAGCAGATTTGATCAAATTACTGCTATATTTTTCTTTACTTGTTTTTTTGCCAATCCAATTTTTTATTATACACCACAATCTTTGGCTCATTTGCCAAATGACATTCACATATCTTCCTGTTTTCTTAGTGGTGGTAAAATATATATAACATAAAATTTACCATTTAAACCATTTTAAGTATAAAATTCAATAAATAAACTTCACAGTGTTGTGTAGCCATACCATTATGTATTTCCAGAAGTTTTTCATCATACCAGAAGATCTGTATCCATTAAGTAATAACTCCCCATCTCTCCCTCCCTCCACCCCTATTAACCTGTATCCTACTCTCTGTCTCTATGAATTTGCCTATTCTGAGTACCTCGTATAAGTGGAATCATGCAATATTTCTCTTTTTGTGTCTGCCTTATTTCACTTAGTATAACGTTCTCAGGATTCATCCATGCTGTAGCATGCATCAGAATGTCCTTCTTTTTAAGGCTGGATAATATTCCATTGTATGGATATGCCACCTCTTGTCTACCTATTCATCTGTTGATGGACATGGGTTATTTCGACCTTTTGACTATTGTGAATAATGCTGCTATGAACATGGGTGTATACAAGTATCTGTATGATGTGCAAATATTTTCTCCCATTCTGTCGGTTGTCTTTGCATACTGCATTGCTTTTGAAAGTCATCCTTAAAAGCCGTATTTACAGTGACATTCAAGACCTGCACTTGTGCTGTCAGACCTTAAAAAATGCCAGTCATTTCTAAATCTGCGTTAAATTTTCCCTCCTTTTTTAAAAATTTTAATTTAATTTTATTTTGATTCTTTTCTCTCTTTTTTAATTAATTAATTTATTTATTTGTTTTTGGCTGCATTGGGTCTTCGTTGCTGCGCGTGGGCTTTCTCTAGTTGCGGCGAGCAGGGGCTACTCTTCGTTGCGGTATGCAGGCTTCTCATTGCGGTGGCTCCCCTTGTTGCGGAGCACAGGCTCTAGGCACGTGGGCTCAGTAGTTGTGGCTCACGGGCTCTAGAGTGCAGGCTCAGTGGCCATGGCTCACGGGCTTAGTTGCTCCGCGGCATGTGGGATCTTCCCAGACCAGCACTCGAACCCGTGTCCCTTGCATTGGCAGGCGGATTCTTAACCACTGCGCCACCAGGGAAGCCCTTTACCTCCTTTTGTTATCAATCTCATCAGATCGGTCCTGTAAGTAAGCATCTAGAACCAGCAACAACTGAGGTGGCTTCAGCACCTCCTGCACCCTGCACCCTGCACCCACCTGTTTAAAATCTCCGCGTGCCTGGGCCGCACCGCCAGAGATTCTGATGAGATTGGTGGGGGTTGGGTGGGGACCTGAGCAGCCAGAGATTTAAACCTGCCTGGTGATGCTCCAGTACCTGAAAATTTGGGAAAGAGGGAAATCGTGTATTTCAGATAACAATTGGCCTCACTGGTTTAAATTGAGAAGTATGTCACCTGAAAGTGTCTAGAGGTTGAAGAAAAGCATAGGGAGCATATTATTTGAAAACGTAACTAATGCACTTGAATAAGTGTCGCCTACGTTTTACATCCTGTAACATGCAGCCTGGTTTAGAGCCACTGGGTGGATGGACCTTCCTGAAACACTGCTTTGTGGCTCAGAAAAGTCAATGAGAGAGTTTCTAGTACTTTGGAATTTTGTAGCAATCCAAGTGACTCCGCCTTTTCCAAGGAGTGATTTTGGAACAACCAAATCTTATATTTGCACATATATATATGTCAATACAGCATCATCTTGTAGCATTAATACAATAAATAAATAAGCATCTGACTTTATTCCTTCAATGGTCTGCCCGTGTGAGCCCGGTGAGGGCTGGACATAAAGAACTTCCTCATTGGTTTTCACTGCTTCACGGTTTTCCAGAATGTAAACACGCCATCGTTTATTTAATGGTGTTTTCGAACTGGTGATCCGTGAGCCAGTTTAACTTGAGATGCTTTTGTGGCCTGTGCGGTGATTAAAAATTTCTTACAGAGATGCTAACTTTAAAACACATGAGAAGATTCCCCCTGAACATCTGGATTTCAGTTTCTTCTAGAAACCCAGGCTCCCTGGCTGGGCTGGGCTGGTCGGTGGAGCTGAGTGGAGCCACCCGACCCTCCCGTTGGGCCCCTTCCTGTCCCTCCTCCCTCATTCACTTTACCTGCCTTTCCTGCAAGTAGTTGAGTTTGAGACCCCAGACCAACCTGTCCCCTCTTGGTGGTCAGTTCGGTTGTTACCCCTGAGTGACGCTGTGCTGAGTGTGCTCTCAGGGTCTCCCCGCCCACGTGGGCTGGTGTTCCTCTGGGATCAGACCCCAGGAAGGGAGAATGTGGCTCCCCGTTTCCTGCCCCTCCCCCTGCTGTGCTGAGAAGCCCATTCATTTAGCAAATGTTGATTGAGTACCTCCTCTGGGCCAGGCCAGCATTTAAGGGCTGGGTCCCTGTCGCCTCTTTCCCACAGGAACTCCCCATCCCCTGGGCTGACACCTGGAAGACCCTTGGCCTAATGGGAGGTCAGGGCTGGGTGACCCTGGGCTGGAGGTGGATCTGTAACCCTCATCCTCTGTGCTCCATCCCTGCAGGGGATAAGGACCAGGTGTGCAGGGTCAAAGGTCACCTGTGGAAGCTGTTGTCCCCAGCCAGGCTGGCCAGTCGGGCCCACCGGAGTAAATGGCTGGAGAGTTACCTGCTGCACCTGGAGGAGATGGGCGTGTCGGAGGAGATGCAGGCGCGGGCTCTGGTGCTGCAGCTCTGGGCCACACAGGTGGGTGTGTGCAGGTGTGGACGTGAGGCTGTGCATATGAGTGCTTGTGTGTCGTGTGTGCACTCATGTGCGTGTGTGCCACCAGGCACACTTAGGCACATGCCTGCGAGCACATATGCATGTGCCTGCATGGGCGCTCACATCTGGGTGCATGTAGGTGTACATGTGTGAGAGTGTGCCACTGTGAGTATGGCTGTGGGTAGGTGCGCACACACCCAGCTGTCTGCCCCAGTTCCCTGACTCTCTTAACTGTCAAGCAGTCTCATGAACAGGATCATTCATTCGATATGTATGTTTTTAATTTGGAAAAACATCAAACTTACAGAGGAGCTGTATGAATAGTTTAATGAACTCATATATACTTCACCTTGATTCCCCAGTTTTAAACATTTGACCACATTTGCTTTCTCTCTGTCTCCTACTGTGCGTATCTTATTGAACCATTTGCAAATTAGTTGCAGACATCATGATTCTTTGCCCCTAATTACTTCAGCGTGCATCTCCCAGGAGCAAGAATATTCCCTTACATCATCATTTGATCAGCACAGTGATCAAATTCAGGACAGTTAACCCAGATAGAGGATCATTATCTAATATACAGTCCACATTCCAATTTTGCCAGTTGTCTTAATAATACTCTTTATGGCTCATCTTGGTCCAGCATCCAACTCAGGATCACACACTGCATTTAGTCATTTTGCCTTTTTAGTTTTCTTTGATATGGAACAGTTTTGGTGCCTTTAGTTGTTTTTCACGACCTTGAGATTATTGAAATATGCAGACCAGTTATCTTGAAGACTCATTTAAAAGTTCCACTGAGTACTTACCACGGACCTCAAAGACCCTGCTCTGTGTTGCTTTTGTTTCAGCCAGGGGCAGGGGTGGGGCAGACATCAGGGAAAGAGATATAGGGTGATTTTAGATGCTGATATGCAGGATATAAAACAGGGTCATGACTAGATAGGTCCTGGGGGTCTACTCTGGCCAGGGTGGCCTCTCTGAGGAGGAGATGACTGAGCTGAACCCTGGATGATAAGAAAGATCTAGATTTGGGGACTTGGGGGAAGATGTGGGGATAGAGTATTCCAGGAAGGGGAGGTGGTGGCCATGGAGATGAGGAAGAAGTGGATAGATTCTGGAAACCAAGGGAAGACAGGGCCAGTGAAGCTGGTGAAGGACTAGATATTGGAGTGAGAGAAAGCAAGGCTGAGGGTGCTGCACCTCCAGGCCTGGCTGCTGCCCTCGCCCCAGCCCTGAGCCCCCTCCTTCTTTGGGCCCCATCTCGGCAGTGACAGTTACACAGGCTGACATTTCTGGGTAATTCCTCTCCCATTGACTTACGACTTATTTTTAGTTTTTTCCCAGAGCCATTAACTATCCTTGCAGGCAGAGGCTGGGAAGGGTTGGGGGCTGGGTTTAATCAGCAGTTGGGGCCCCATTAGTATCTAATAACATATTTATGGGCAGTGACTTGGGACTCCAAACTGTCCCCATAATCCCCTATGGAAATTGACCTCTGTCAGCAGAACTGGATGCTGGCCTAGGGGCTTGAGTGGCAGCAAGCCCGGCAAACAGCCTTTGGCGGGGCCAGGAGAACTGGGCAAGAGTTGGGGTCAGGGTGTCCTCTGAGATTGAGTTGTTGGCAGCGTCCAGAATTCAGGCAGGTGGAAGACCCTTCAAGATCTCGAGTCTTTTGAGAGTAGGGCCAAGAGGCTGGGTATCCCAGTGGTTTGGGGCACAGGCTCTGTGGACAACCTGCCTGAACTTGGATCCTGACTTTACCACTACTTGGCAAGTCAGTCCCTTCTTAGTGCCTCGCTTTACTCCTCCATAAAGTAGAGACGGCAGGACCTTCCTCAAGGCATTGTGGGGAGGATGAAAGGAAGCAATCCATGTAAAATCCTGTAACTGTGCTTGGCAGGTAACTAGTGCTCAATAAACATATTCAAGAAATACTTAGTGAGGGCCCACTGTGTGCCAGGCACCATTCTAGAAGCTGGGAAGAGAGCAGTGAGCAGAACAAAGACCCCTGCCCTTAAGGAGCTGACATCGTGGTGGGAGAAGACAATTACTAAACACGTAAGTATGTAAAATGTATTACAGATCATAAGTTCTGTGGAGAACAGATAAAGCAGGGAAAGGGGATGGCGGCAGGAGCGAGGAGGGCCTGCTTTTTTGAGTGGTCAAGGAAGGCCTCACCAAGAGGGTGACATCTGAGCAGAACCTCAAAGCAAGTGAGAGAGTGAGCCATGTAGCTGTGTAGGATGGGGGAGGCGTGGGCAGCAAGTGCAAAGGCCCTGAGGTGGGGATGAGGGTGATGCGGCAGGAAGGTAGCAGGTGCCAGACCATGCAGGACCCTGTAGGCCATGGGGAGCACTTTTGGCTCTTCCTCTGAAATGGAAACCCTTTAAAGGCTGTGAGCAGAAGAGTGACATGGCCTGCCTTCTGCTTTAGAGGGGCCATTCTGGCTGCATTGCTGAGAATAGACTGTAGTGGGGGGAGTGGAGGCAAGGAGACCAGGGAGGAGGCCACAGCAATATCCAGGCAAGAGAGGATGGTGCTGGACCAGAGGGCAGAAGGGAGAGGGATTGGCTTCTGGACATATTTCCAGGTAGAGTCAACAGGCTTTGCTCTTGGATGGGATATTAGGAGAAGATGTCAACCAGGATGACTCCAGGCTTGGGCGTGAGTAGCAGGAAGGCTGAAGTTGAGGAAGATGGTGGAAGGAGTGACTTTTTGGGGAGAAAGTCGGGGGTTTGTTTGGGGCATGTTGAGTTCTAGGTGGAGAGCGGGCAGGTAGGAGCGCCTGGAGAAAAGAGTCTGGGGTCCAGGGTTAAGGTCCAGGCTGGACATGTTGGGGGGTTGACAGCACAGAGATGGTTGTTCAAGGGTGGATGGAGAAGCGGGCCAAGCCCTGGGCCTCTCCAGCGTGGGGGTCGGAAAGATGAGGAGAGCCAGCAAGGGAGATGAGGAGCCACCAGGGAGGGGAGCTCGGAGGGAGCGCCACCCAGAGGCCGGCTGCAGAAAGTGTTCCAAGGGGTTGAGAAATGGTAGCTGGGATTGCTGTCGTCAGATCTGAGTGAGGAGTAATCATTTCAAAAGATACTGTTGAGCGCTTACCCTGTGCCAGTCACCCGACTGAGCACTTTACAAACATCATCTCACAGGATCCTTGAAAAGCCTCCGTGAGTCCAGAGCCCCAGACCTGGGGTCTAGGCTGATGGAGGGGTCAGGGGGTCTCCAGCATCCAGGGGCTAGAGGAGGGCCTGGTGGGCTGAGATCCAAGGTCCAGGCAGGGGAAGAGGCTGGCTCCTAGGGGACGTGGGCCGGGTTGGGGTGGGCTGAGTGGGCGGTGGGAGGAGAGCTCCCAAAGGCCTGCCCCTGCGGGCCCATCATGGTCCGGGCTGCTCTCCCAGCTCTGAGCTGTCAGGCAATGGGTGGCTCTGCTGACCACGGTAGTGCTGGGACTGACACCGCTAACTGTCGCGGCCCCATCAGTCAAGTTTCATTCTTCTCTTCCTTCTCCACGTCTGCCTTGGCCTCAGCAGCCATGGCTGCAGGAACTCCTGGGTGGTCCTGAGTGGGGGGAGGCGGACTGTGGGAGCTGCATGGGCACGGGGTTTACAGATGCTCAGATGCTCAGTGGAGATGATCGCGATCGTGATCGTGGAGGCACTGCAACGTGAGGATGAAAAGCAAAAGCAGTGTTTCGAGTGAGACAGACTCGGGTGGAATCCCAGCTCTGCCACTGACTAGTTGTGTGACCTTGAATAGATCACTTCACTTTTCTGGGCTTCAATTTCACCATCCAAAAGGAGGAGGTAATAAGAATAATAGCTGTGCACAGAATTGGGTTTTTCCCCTTCAGTAGTTTCATTTTGAGATAATTTTAGGTTATAGAAGAGTTGCAAAGATAGTACAGAGAGTTCCCAAATACCCTTCGCCCAGCTCCCCCCAGTGTTAACCTCTTACAGAACCACCGTGCATGTGGGAAAACCAGAAATCAGCGTTGGTACATTACTATTAATTGAAAGTCCATACTTTATCCAGACTTCCCCAGTTTTTCCACTACTGTCCCTTTTCTCTTCCAGGATCCAATCCAGGATCTACTTTGCACTTAGAGTATTCTTTTATTCCCTTAGAAAAAAATTTTAATCACAAAAAAATGAAAATAAATGTAATCTGTGATCTCCCACCCCTCACCTCTGTGTTCTCTCACGCCTCAGATGGGCTTTCCCAGGTGGTGGCAGCAAAGGCCACCAGCAGCTCTTGGCAACTTGGCAGTCCCCATGGAGGAGGGATTCTTTCTCCCATGAATTCCAGCACAAACCCCAAGTCTGATACCCACTGGCCCAGCCCAGGTCACCTGTCCCATCTGAGTCCGTCACTGACTGAGTGGCCCAGGCTGGGGTCACATGGTCACACCTGAGGTCTGGAGGGGGTAGTTTCGCCCCAGACAATCCACTGGACTTCACATGAAGTGGAGGTAGTTGTCCGAAGGAAAATGGGCTGCTGTTACCCAAAGGCAGGGGAGTGGTGCGGGGCAGGCAGGGCTGCAGGTGTCCCCACTCCAGTTGACTGACAGTACGGAGAGGAGGCCACAAGGTGGCGCACGTGAGCCGCTGAGCACCGGGTCTGGCTCACAGTGCGCGCCCCCTGGAGGTCAGATACCGTCGTTCACAGAAAAGATAGAACAGAGCACGGGCGCTGCTGGGTGGTGGACTTTTGCTGCAGTGGGAGGGAGGGAGGTTAGACAGAAGTGTCTTCGTAAACTGAGGCAAGGTCCTGTGGGAGAACACTCAGCTTCCAGGGTAGTGGACTAAAGATCTCATGGCTGTGTGATCATACACACATGCAGGCTCACACATCGGTGCAGCTGGGCGGAAAGCAGTCTTCGTCACCTCCCTAACTTGCCACAGCTTCTTCCTGAAAGCAAAGTTAACCGAGCAGCCTTGTTTCCCACTCCTGCTTTGTAATTAATGAGTGGTGGCCCCCATCTGACCATCTGGGCAGTTAAAATGGCCTTGGCACTGAGTTAACCCAAAGCTGAATTATTTATCGCCTGCATTCCCCTGGCTGTTTAAGTGATGGACAGCAAGTGACCTTGCTTGTTTCAGCCGGACCTGAGGCTCTGGAGGAAATCTCAGAGAGAGTCCAAGGCCTCCATCGGTTCTCGAACCCGAGGGAGGGGCTGGTGAGAGAGGGAGACCACTTCTGAACACCTACCGTGTGCTCAGCCTGTGGGAGTCACTTGTATTCCTTGGGGCCGCCCCAGGAGTGGGCACGTATTTATTCCCATTTTACCAAGAGGGAGGTTCTGAAACCCAGAGAGGGGAGTGGCTTGTCCAGGGTCACAGGAAGTGAGCTGGGAAGTGGGCTCACCTCCAAGGCTGCCTTGGAGGTCCCCAGCCCAAAGGAACATAGATGTTTATTTGACAAATACCATTGAGCCCCCCACAATATGCTGGGCAGTGGGGAGGGACTATGGCATGCTTAGTTTTCCTTTTCAGTAAGAAGGTGTGATAACGGTGCCTGCTTGATAGGAAGATTGAATGAGGGCACGTGGCACCTCTAAATTCACGGCAGCTAAAGAGAAAGAAAATCTGTTTCACCATCATTGATGCTTTGTGCATTTATTTTCTGCCTCTCTCCCCTCCCAGCTTCTGTCCCAGAGGAAACCTCAGTTGCCAGGTTCTTGAATCTCCTTCTAGAGATGGTCTGTGCTTCTTCATATATATCCCTCTTTAAATGTACACACAAATGGTAGCACGATGAGGCCCCGTCCCGCATCTTGCTTCAGTGCGTCTTGGCTACTGTCCCATATCAGCACGCACAAAGTCAGCTCCTTTTTAGCAACCTCCGATGTCATCATCCTATGGATGGATCATTTATCACACTGATCTCCTGTTGAGGTTGCTTCCAATCTTCTCCTGTTACATCAGCACCGTGAGAAATATCCTTGTGCAAATGTCCTTTCGTCCATGTGCAATAGTGTCTGTAATTGAATTTCTGGGTAAACATGATATTTGATGACTTCCTAATATTCCATTATTAAGATTGGATAAGATAGTCATTTATGGTAGACAAAAATCTTCCTCCAAATTGAGGTTAATTGGTATTCCAACCATATCTAGAGTTCATTTAAGGATACCCCATCATATCTTAGCCACATGCTGAATACCGGAGTATTAAAATATTGAGCCAAGGCTGAAGTCTTGGGGCAAGAAATTTTATCCGTTTTCCTAATTATTTACCTATTGGGAAGTTTTACATAATTTTTGTTCAAGAAACTAATAGCTTTCACAGTCATCATTGATTATTGCTGCTTTGCTATATTATGCACACAATACTCAAATATTTGAAAGCAAACATTCAGATTTTGTACCAGTTTCTTATTATTGCATAACAACCAACCACAAAAACTCGATGGCATACCTTGATGAGCGTTTATTTAACTCACCTGTCTGTGGGTCTGCTGGGAGTCAGCTGGTCTAGACCAGGCTCGGCTGGACAGCTCAGCTCTGCTCCGGGTGTTTCTCATCTTCCTCTTGGGACCAGCCAGCTAGCCGGGCAAGTAGAAACCCACAAGGTCTCTTAAGGCCTAGACTTAGCACTGCTGTTCTGTCAATTCTGCCTCGTTCTATTGGCCTAAGCAGGTCACATGGCTCAGCCCAAATCCAAGGGGCTGAGGAAATACGCTCTGCCCCTTTAATGTGAGGAAGTGCAGAGTCACACGGTAAGAAGCATGCATGCAGGGAAGGTTGGGGAATTGGGGCTAAGGATGCATCCATCCTCAGATGTTAACAGTAATCTTAACTGATACACTTTGTACTGACATTTTCGCTGATTAGCTATGGAGGTTTCCTGTGTGACCTCAGATCAATGATTTTGCTCAAGGTCAGGGATGCCAAGAGTGGCCTTGAAGCAGGCATTGGGCTAGGCCAAAGCCACCAAAGCATATTTGGGCCATGTCCTGAGGCCGAAGATAGACATGGGTCCTCAGGAGTGGGAACCCAGGCCTCCCGGCCCCAGTGCCTTGGCCCAGGCTGTGTCCGTGGCACAGACTGGTGAGCTCCCAGCCCAGCTTTGCGCTCTTGATGCTGTAACGGGGGCGCCTTCTCGTTTCAGGGGAACATGGGTCCTGCCGCCTTCTGGGTCCTGCTCTTCCTTCTCAGGACCCCCGAGGCCCTGGCTGCTGTCCGCGGAGAGCTTGAGCCTATGCTCTTGCAAGTAGAGCAGCCCATTTCGCAGATGACCGCCCTCCCACAGAAGGTTTTGGACAGCATGCCTGTGCTTGGTGAGACAGTCAGACCCCCCAAGACAGCCCCAAAGGCCAGGACATCATGGGCCCCCAAGCCCGCCCTCCCCGTCATGGGTTCCCAGCATCCAGGGTCCATCAGTGTCCTCTGACCTAGGGTCCCCCTGGGCCTCCTATCTTCATAGACCTGGCATCTCCATGCCCTGGTCTCCACTACCCATGTTTCATGGTCTCAGTGGGAGATTTTTTGTTGCAAGTGGCAAAGCACCTAACTTAAATGGGCTGAAGCAGAAAAGGGACTTCATGTGGGGCAGGTAACTAAAAAGTCTAGAGGGACTGGCTTCAGGCACAGGTAGATCCAGGTGCTTTAGCAATGCCATCAGGTCTTTGTCCATCCTCAGCCTCATTTTCCACTGGGTTGACTCCAGTCTCAGGCTGGCAAGATGGCTGCCAGTGGCTCCGGGCTGATGTGTTCCCGGCTCTGGGAGGGTGTGCTTCTCTGCAACGTTCCTACCCAGAGCCCCAGGAATGTGTCTCTTTGGCTCTCTTTGGGTCGTGTGCCCATCTGGAGCCAATCATGGGTGCTCTGATTAGCCAATCCCAGCCCAATCCCAGGTGTTGGGAGTGAAATCAACAACCCAACCCCTGAGAGTGGGGGAGGGGATGGTCCCCAGAAGAAAGCAGGGAACTGTTTCCAGAAAGGGAATGTGTGCTGGACAGGCAGACACAACCAATATGGATGGCCCTGCTCTTTCCCTAGCCTCCTCTGGTATCTCCCTGGAAGATACCTTCCCTCACAGCTTCTTTTAGGGTCAGACCCAAACCTTCACGTCCAAAGTCTCTGAAGACTGCAGCAATCACATCTCATCACTTGGCCATTTTGGGTCTTGCTTTGTGATGGTGGGCAAGTCATGCACCCTCTCTGAGCCTTCCCACTTGCCTCTGTAAAATGAGAGCTGGGGGTGGCATTCGAGTGGGGAAGAGGACGGTGCTGAACCCCCCTTTTACCTGCCCTGTGCAGACAGCGTGCTGAGTGAGAGCCTCAGGCTCACCGCTGCACCCTTCATCACCCGCGAGGTCGTGGTGGACATGGCCTTGCCCATGGCAGATGGACGGGAATTCACCCTGCGATGTGGCGACCGCCTCCTCCTCTTCCCCTTCCTGAGTCCCCAGAAGGACCCGGAGATCTACACAGATCCAGAGGTAAAAGGCATACCAGGGGCTGTGGGGGAAGATGAGTGGCTTCAGGATCTGTCCTATCTGAGTGGCAGCCAATTCTGCTCTTTGTTTGCTGTGGAACCTTGCCCCGATCACTTCATCTCTCTGTATCTCTGTTTCCTCACCTGTGAAATGGATCTCAGAATAGCACCTGCCTCACAGGGTTGTCAGGAAGATTAAATGTGATCATGTAACCAAGATCTTCATAGCACCTGGCACACACTAAGCGCTTTGCAGGGGACAGCTGAGCAATTTTTCCTGTTTTCAGAATGTTATAATGTCAGCTTCCCAGCACTTTTACCTCTCCCTGGAATTTGAGATGGGGCAAACTTTTACAATTTCTAACAGATTTGGATGTTTACTGTGTGCCAGGTTCTGTGCTGTGCATCCATACATCCATCCAACCATCCATCCATACATCCATCCATGCATCTATCCATCCATCCAACCATCCATCCATCCATCCATCCATGCATCCATCCATCCACCCAACATCCATCCATCCATCTATCCATCCATGCATCCATCCATCCATCACCTCACTCTTCCACCTGTCTATCCACTGGTCCATTCACCTATCCTTCCACCCATCCTTCATTTAGCACCTACTCTGTACAACAAAGCCCTATGCTCAGACACAATCTTCACATTACCACTCTACAATGTAACCAAAGGAAATTGGCATTCTCTTTTTTAAAAATAATTTTAATTTCTTTTATTTTAAATTGCAAAAGTAATATATACTTATAAGATAGAAATATAGACATATATATTTAAAAGTAAAAATTTGTCTTCATTCCACTTCCTCTCCAGTTCCACAGGGTTCTCTAACAGTGGTTGGGAGTGTGTCCTTTAGATAATATTTATGCCTTTACAGACATATACACAACACACTCACACACATATGAATAGGCAGGTGTGTAGTATAGGATCACACAATACGTTATTCCAACACTTTCTTTTTTCATTCAACAACCAGTCCTTTTGTTATTTTTTTTAATTAATTAATTTATTTGTTTTTATTTTTGGCTGTATTGCGTCTTCATTGCAGTGCGTGGGCTTCTCATTGTCGTGGCTTCTCTTGTTGTAGAGCACAGGCTCTAGGCGTGAGGGCTTCAGTAGTTGTGGCGCGCAGGCTCAGTAGCTGTGGCGCACGGGCTTAGTTGGTCCACGGCACGTGGGATCTTCCTGGAGCAGGGCTCGAACCCGTGTTCCCTGCATTGGCAGGCAGATTCTTAACCACTGCGCCACTAGGGAAGCCCTCAACAACCAGTCTTAAAAGTTCTTTCCATGTCAGCACACACAGACCAAGCTCAACATTATAAAGAGCTGCCATAATTTTTAACCAATCCCCTATCAGTTGGGCTTTACATTATTTCCAGTTTTTCTCTCTTATAAACAAGACTGTGATGAACATCCTCATACATTTTTCTTTGTCCATGCCTATTTTGGGGGTGGCATCAGAAAGGGACCTTCTTCCTATTTCAGGTATTTAAATACAACCGATTCCTGAACGCTGATGGATCAG
The DNA here is from genome assembly GCF_059928025.1 of Delphinapterus leucas. Lineage (NCBI taxonomy): Eukaryota > Metazoa > Chordata > Mammalia > Artiodactyla > Monodontidae > Delphinapterus > Delphinapterus leucas. Next base: position 76,750,812 of record NC_143143.1, on the reverse strand, counting down.
AGAAGAAAGACTTTTACAAGGATGGGAAGCGACTGAAGAATTACAGCATGCCATGGGGAGCAGGGCACAACCAGTGCCTGGGGAGGGGTTATGCCATCAGCAGCATCAAACAGTGAGTACCGGGCACGGGGAGCCGAGCGCCTCATAAATTCTCCTCCCTGGGCCCCAAGAGCCTTGGCCCTCGGATCACAAACAGATTGGACCAGGGGTTATGACATCCGCCTGTCCTTCTGTCCAGCTGGGTAACCTTCTGTGCCTCTGTTTCCTCAACTGTAAAATAGGAGTACTGACCACACTACATCTCAGGGGTGTCGGGACAAATGAAGTGGACCTTTCTACGTACTTTAGCCACTGCCTGGCTCATTGTAGGTATTTGATAAAAGTTATTATTTGTGATTACTAATATTACTATTATTAATGTTTAGGCATTATGCTAGTGAATGGGCACATTACATTAAGCTTTTGGCCTCAGCTTTCTCAACAGTAAAATGGAGATAATAATACAGTTGGTTCTGCTCTAACGCTTCATGTGCATTGCTAAAAATCCCCGCACCATGGGAAGTCACAAAGTAAAAACCACAGGATTGTGGGGGAAATAGGGCTGGGGCCCAACCCTCAAAAACTTCATCAGTGACACACACACAAAAAGATATGCACCTAGGAAAATACGGTAGTATAGGTTTACACATGTTAAATGGAATAAACAGAAATACCTAAGTGCTCCAATAAATATGGTGCTTTACTTTGAAAACGACCTGACGTTTGCCATGCAAGTGGGCATTGGATGGAGCTGTGAGTTACGATGAAGCCTGGGAGGAGGGTTATCTGAGGTCGGACGCCTGAAGAGAATGGTGTGGGTCACCACCCACTGGTGTGTGCGTTTTGTGAATTCCTGCTCAGCTTGGTTCAGCTGGGTGCAGTTTTTCATTCTCCCAGTGTTTCTTGCAGATGAAATGACCACAAGCAAATGTAAAATTTGTGTTACGCTTCATTCTTGCCCTAATAGATCGATCCCACTGGAACAAATGCACATGTTCAAAACAAGTGTTGCAGCAGAACCGACTGAAGTTCCCACTCCATAAAGTTTTTGGACAGATAAAAAGAGATAATGGATATGAAATGCTTAGCACTGTGTCTGGAACATAGTGTTCAATAATTGAGCTAATATGTTATTATTTTAATCTCAGTTAATTGTCATGATACCTGCCAGCTGGTCAGTCTATCACTGACTCCAGAGGTCAAATCATTCCTCACGGTCAGGCACCTGGTGAGTGGAGGTGCCAGGATCCAAATCCAGGTGTGGGTACAGATACCTTCCACCCCGCCACCCCACCCATGTAAACTCACCCTCTACCATCCTGCAGCTTCAGAGCTGGAATGGATACATCCCACCTTGTTGACCTTCTTTGACCAGATGGGGAAACCGAGGCCCCGAGTGGGAAGAATCACACGCCCTTAAGAGGCAGAGCCCAGGGACTTCCCTGGTGGTCCAGTGGTTAAGACTCTGTGCTTCCACTGCAGGGGGCATGGGTTCGATCCCTGGTAGGGGAACTAAGATCCCATGGCCAAAAAACAAAAGGCAGAGCCCAGGTGTGCGCCCAGCTCTCCTGCCCAGAACATTGACATTGCTCTGTCCTCATCTTCCCTCTTTTTCACTCGTTCAATAAGATTAAAGAATCCCTGCCATGCATCTGTCTGGCATTGGGCATCTGGTTCACCGTGGGAGCGGGTGGTAAGGTCCAGAGTAGTAGAGGATCCAGCCTGACCTTTATTAACACAGGTGGTGGTAAGATAAGGCAGGTGGAACCAGTTCACATCAGGTGGGGCTGCCACCACATTTAGGGGCCCACTGATTACATCATCACGTGGTTTGTGTACTTATTAGAACAGCTTTCCAGAAGGTGGCAGTAAAGAGTGCCTGCCTGCTCTTGCAAAGTTGGTATATTCTAACAGTTTTCCCCAGACAGCAGTAAGATATCTGGAGGGAGGGGTGCCTGCTTCTGATCTCACAAAGGCAGCTGTGGCTCAGCGGCAGCCCAGACGAGGCAGACGGTTCCAGGAGTTTGGTGGGGGTCTGGGCTGCGTATGGTGGGAAGAATCAGGAAGGGTCACTGTCCGTGTTAATCACAAGCTAGGCTGTGCTCTGCTGTGTCAAACGACCTCCAAGTCTCAGTGGCTCGTATAACAAAGGTTTAGTTCCCACTCACACAACGTTGGCTGTGGGTTTGGGGGGGCTCTTCCCCTCCGTGCAGGGACTCAGGGGCCAGGATCTTCCCATCTTCCCACTCCATCATCTCAGCATGGAACCCACACAGCTGCCAGGCAGTAGAGAAAGCTGGAGAGTCAGGCACTGGCTCGGAAATGCTTTGATGTGGAATTGACCCACGTCACTCCTGCTCACAGGCCGTCAGCCAGGACTCGGGAGCTCCTGGACTGGTGAGCAGAAAATGCCTGTGCTCTGCTCTCTCGCCCTCCTTTCCCACTTTAACCAAAGTGAGAGCTGGGGTGAGACCCAGGAGGACGCCATCGCTTTCCCGCCTGACTCCAAACAGGCCTCCCGCTCTCCCCCTTCACGCCTTCAACACTGTCTCTCTGCAGATTCGTGTTCCTCGTGCTGGCGCGCTTTGACCTGGAGCTGATCAGCCCGGACGTGGAGATGCCCTTGTTTGACCTCAGCAGGTACGGCTTCGGGCTGATGCAGCCGGAACACGACGTGCCTGTCCGTTACCGCATCCGGCCTTGAGCTCCGGGGCAGATGGGACTCCACGCACCCAGCCTGACCCTAGCCGCCCAACGTTCTGTGCCTGCGTTCGGCCTGGGTACAGAGCTTTGAACACCCAACGGTGCCAAGCGTTATCCCTTCCCTACTGTTTTTCCTAGAAGGCTGTGTCTGGGGGAGGGGAAAGAAGGGGAGTGAAGAAAAGACACCAAAAGCTCTGCGGATTATCTGCTGCAAAGGTTAAGTTCCAAAATGAGGCTCTTTCCGCTCCCAGCCCCTCTTGCCCCTCTCACCTTTAGGATACCCACTAAAGCTCGGGCAGACGGGGCACAACTAGGAGACCCCACTGCTCTGCCCCCAGCTCCCACGGGCTGCCGCCCAGACCCTAACCAGTCAGAGCAGATGCTGGCCACTAAAAGGCCATTTGGGCCTAGCAGTGTGTCTGTTGAAATAAACTCTGTCCGCAAATTTTTATTAAACTACCTAAAGCCGAAGAGTCTCTTACAATATCTGGCTTCCTAGGCACCCCACTTGCTAGACACTTCCCCCATCTCTCCGTTCACACCGATCCTTGAGAAAATGCTGGAGGGTTTCCCGATGCTGGTGCATCCCCAGTGTGGAGTGGGGGCAGCCTCCAGATGATGGGCTCTGAGGACCAGGCTTCTGTGCGCTACAGTTACGGGCTCCAGACGGGGTGGGTGTTCCCAGCGCTGGGACTCAGGCAGGGAGTTAGCAAGACACAGCCCCGACTGGATGGCCCCAGTGAAAGGAAGCAGCCAGGGCTGCTGGGACTGGTCAAGCCAAAGAAGAGGAGGTGTTGGTTTCCTACATTCTAGCTTAGAAGCTCCAGCTGTGGGCACCGTCCAGATTGCAGGCCTGTTTTGTTTGTCCTACATTAAAAAAAAAAATACATTAGTGTTATCTTGTCATCTTTGGGAAAGTTGATTCAAAATGTCCAGCTTCTCTTGAAAACTTGAAAGATCTGTCCACGCTGGGCCCATATTCCCAAGGGCAACCACTGGCCAGAGCTCAGTAGCAGCTGCCTCCCTATCGGGGGCCTGTGGGCTCTGGTTCACCAGGATTTCTACTTGGTCTGCTTTTCTAGTCACAGCACCTCCTGTCCCCCGAAGACACCCAAGTTTGAGAACCCTGTTCCTACTCTTAGAGGTGATATTGTAGGAGGTGGTGGGAACCCGCTGATTGGTTCTCAGACCAATGGTCCATCCTATCCTGGGTGCACCACCCTTTGATCAAACAGATCAGTGATGAAAACTTGCCTTTGCATCAGCTTTAGGAAAAAAAAAAAAAGATCAAAAAGAAAAATTGCCTGGAAACTTTTATTATGATGACAAGTATTAATATTAGGTCCTGTTTATTGAGGACCCTCTAAATGCCTGTGACAGGAACAGTAGATATAGTATTTCTACTTTTCACGGCATCTCTGCAAAGAGAGGATGGTTATGCCCTCTTTATAGTTGAGGAAATGGGCTCAGAGAGGTGAAGTGACTTGCCCAGAGTCGCACAGCTTGTAAGCTGATAGAATTTTGCAAACAGACTTACTGTCCCAGTAGCAAATGCTAGATGGGTGGCTCTGTGCTCTTTGGGCTCAATGGGGTGGTGGACCGGCAGTTCTGTTTGGCATCAGAGAGCTGACAGAGCCAGAGACACCCATGGGTGGATGCATCTCATGAGATGTGGACACGCATACACACATATAGCTAGGTCCCTGTAGCTTTAGCTGGAGCGAGAAGAGAGGACCTGAGATCTCTGAATGTTCCAGGGGCTAGTCTCTTCTCAGGGCGGCACCGGGGCTTGGGGGCTTCCCTGGCCCTCAGCCTCCAGGCGGCCCTAGGATTCCCAGACAGGCACTGTGATTGGCAGGAGGCGGGATATCCCCAGGGAAACCCATCTTCACGCCTGGGTGACCCCCACTGCCTCCTGCTTCTTAACTCTGCAGGAAATCAGGGCTGGCAGCCTCCTGTGGGAGGACGGAGCCAGTTTCCATGGCAACCCTCGGCTGCCTCTTCCTTCCTGGCTTGGAAGGGAAGGGAGGAGGCCGCAGAAATAGCTCCAGGAAGATCTCTTGTACGTGGCTGCTACCCTGGTGTGCTGGGGAAAAGCCCTTCTGATTTCCCCCTTCCAAATCAGGGCTGCTTTGTCACTGAGACTAGATTCTCACCTGTGTTCAAAGAAGGGCCTTTTCCCTTTAAAGGTGACACCTTGGAGCCACAATCATTAGGAAGAGACGATTCTCCCACCAGGCAGCTCCAGCTGGTATCAGAGATATTGAAGTACAGCTTGGGAGACAATGCTTTAAACCCACCTTTGTTTCAATCTTTATTATTTTTTCTTTCTTCTTTTAAAAAATATAAGCTATAGAGAAAAGAGGGAGAGATGAGTGGGTTAGCTCCTTGCTACAGGTTATTTAGGAAGGTACCCAGATGTCATTGTATTTCTTCATACCTTGTTTTAGAATCACGAAATTGCAGGACCTATGTCAGAAATATTCTTAGGTTGACCTAATGGAGTGTTTCTTTACCATCATCGTGATGATTATTTTTTGCTATATTTTGTATTGTTATTTACCAGGTATTTTCCTTTAAACAGTCTCATTTTTTAAACTTAAATTTGTTTAAAAAGGGGACTTTTTTCCTCTGCCGGTAACAACATGTATCGCTTGCTGCCAGAAATAGAAAGTGACTGAGAAAGAAATCCGCTGGGGAGGGGTCCTCTGCGCTGGCGTCACCAAGGCTTGGAGCCTGAGCTCTGTCTCTTCTCTGTTACAAAATGAAACAAACACATGTTTGAGTGGCGTTAAGGCCACACCAGCACCACCCTGAGACTCTGTCCATGACAGTCACGGGGTGGGGGGAAGGGAGAGAAAGAGGAGTAAGCTGCCCACCACATGGGCGTGCATTACGCCTGGGGTGAGGGCTGCCCAGGGTCATCTCCTGCCACCAGTGGGTCCCGCCCACAGTGAGCTGGGGACATCCCACCTGCCCATTCTCCAGATGGAAAAACAAGCTTGGAGAGATGAATCGTCTCTCGGCGTCACTGATTTGTATGTTTGTTGTTTCTTAAAGACGGTGTTTCGTGAGTAGCAGTGATTTTTCCACCTTGCTGTTTTAACAAAGAATTCTATTTTTATGTAATATTGTCGAGTCGAAATGTGCTGAAATACATTAAATCACCCTTGTTTGTGGAACTGCCTCTGAGTGTGTTTCAGATTGAGAGTTGGCTGTGTCCAGAATATCGAGGTTAGTGCCTGGGAAGGGAGCACAGAGTCCGTATGTGCCTGGTTCTGGGACAGGGCCTTTCGTGGACAGAATCAAGTCGCACCTCCAGCCACCCTCCAGACCATATATTATTATCTCCATTTTTACAAAGGAGGAAACTGAGGGTCAGAAAGTGAAGTGGCTGGCCCAGGATCTTGTGGTTAATAAGTAGTAGACACGGGATTCAAATGCAGGCCTCCCTGCTTCCTGAGACCGTGTTCAGGATCTTTCTATCAACAATCCTCCTGATGGCAGAGGAGGGACCGGGTACCCTTAGCGGATTTTGGGGAAGAGGCTCACAGCCCAAAGTAAGGCAAGCAAAAAAGTGTCTTACAGGTTCACTAAATGTTACCTATCCTTCATGCAGATATATGCATTTATTTTAATATTAAAAAGAAGAGAAGTTTTTTTTTTTTTTTTTTTTTTGTGCCACACCGCACAGCATGCAGGATCTTAGTTCCCTGACTAGGGATAGAACCCAAGCCCCCGGCAGTGGAAGCTCGGAGTCCTAACCACTGGACCACCAGGGAATTCCCAGGAAGAAATGAATTATATTAGCTTTGGGAAAAACTGAAAAGGGAAAATCATTTTTTTCTCTCAAATCTTTGAGTAAAAATAATGTCCTGGTACTTCCCTGGTGGTCCAGCGGTTAAGACTCTGTGCTTCCACTGCAGGGGGCACAGGTTCCATCCCTGGTCTGGGAACTAAGATCCCACCTGCCGCTCAGCTTGGCCAAAAAAAAAAAAAAAAGTGTCCAGAGGCAAATGTCCTTCATCTGTGGGGGGCCATGGAGGCACAAAGTAACACAGCAACATTTTATACGTTAAAATGTTTACATTCAACACAGCAGACATTTCTTTCTCTCTCATGCAGATGCAGGAGATCAGAGGTGGTGTGGCATCTCCACAGTCACCAGGCCTCTTCCTTTGGTCCCTCCAGCATCTGTAACCAGTGCTTTCCATCTCAGGGACCAGTGTGGCTGCTTGAGCTCCAGCCATTTTGTCCACATTCCAGCCAGCAGGAAGGGGAGAGAAGGAAAGAGGGGGAAAACCTGTTTCTATCCCATTGGTCACAATTTAGTCACATGATACTCCTTACTGCATAGGAGGCTGGGAAATGTAGTCTTTCTCTCCAGGAGACCAATATGTGCCTGCAGAAGGGCACTGCACCCCAGCTTGACAAGTGCTGCGTTATGCTCTTCTGTTTACCAGTCATGGTCTGAGCCACATGCAGGGCCAAAGGGACAACACTTGGCTTCTCTGAGCCATTGACTTTCTATCAGAGGTCTGCAGCTCCAGGACTTTGACCCTTCAGACCCCTGTACTATAAAAGTCAAGAGAAAGACTCCAGAGTTTTATTTTGCCAGGTAAGGACATTAAGAAATACATTTGTCATTTGCTTTCACTGTCAATCTATGAAAGGACATTTGAATACCCGTAACACAGAAAGGTAGGTTCCATATCAGAATTAATACAACCACTCAAGAGTTGGTATTAAATAGCTTGAAAGTGGAAACAACCCAAATGTCCATCAACTGATGAGTGGATAAACACAATGTGGTACATTCATACAATGGAATACTGTTTGTCAACAAAAAGGAATGAGTTACTGGTACATGGTACAATACAGGTGAATCTTGAAAACATATTCTGAGCGAAAGAAGCCAGTCACAAAAAGCTACGTATTGTATGGTTCCATTTATGTGAAATGTCAGAATCGGTAAATCAATAATGACAGAAAGTAGGTTAGCAGTTTCGAGGGGTTAAGGGGCGGGAGGTATGGGGAGAAATAAAGAGTGACTACTAAAAGGTATGAGGGGCTTGTCATGTATTGTGCCCAGTTTGGAGGCTCTGAGCACAGCAGAAACGGAGACCTCAGAGGTTCTAAAACAGCCTTTTATATCCTGAAGTTAAAAATCAGGTCAACGACTTCTTTGCTTAAAACCCGTCAATGCTCTTGCTATGAAATCCAAAAACCTCCAGACAACCCTCACCTACACGGTTTTTCTCTCCTCCTCTGTTTTTCTTTCCTACTCCTTTTCAGCCCATTCTTGCCCTCATACACTCTGCCCTGGCCACACCTGCCGTCTTCCATCTCCTTCAACCCTCCCACCTGCCCCAGGGCCTTTGCACCTGCTCTCCCTTCTATATTTATGGCTTGGTGGTCACTCTGACTTAAGACTCATCAGCACCATCACTCTCTCAGGAAGTTCTTGAGCTGAAGTCGCTGCCTCTCCTCCCCATTATCCTTATTCTCACACTTTTACTTATTTCCTTCACAGTGAGTATCAATATTAGATTATTTTTAAATGTCTCTGGTTATGTCTCCCATTTAAATGGGAGCTCCAGGACAGCAGGTTGGTTTCACCACTGTTGGATTCCCAACATGCAACCTAAGCTTGGCACCTAATAGGTGCTTGGGAAATATGTGCTAATAAGTGAAAGAATGGCCTTTTTCTCATCTTGGGAGAGATTGTCATTTATCTTGGACAGTGAGGAGTCATAAAGCATTATAAGTAGGGGAGCGATGTGGTCAGACTTGTGCCTTTAAAGGTCAACCCTGGTTGCAGCAGGGACGTTGGATTCAAAGAAGTATAAAATGAGGGAAGGGAGATGAGAGAGGAGGCAGATGAGGTCAGGACAGAGTGGACAAGGGCGATGGAAAGGAAGTAGGAGAGTGATCAGTCTCCAAAGGGCAGGAGGGCTGGACTTAATGATATCTTAGGAGAATCGGTTAATTAGCCCTTGATCTCTGTGGCTTTTATTTCCTCCTTTTGCTGACTCACTCTTTTTCTACTGCGTCTTGGAGTTCCCAGGCTTTTCTGTGGGGAAGAGGTATTAGTTTACCTCTAATTGCTCTGTTGGAAGCTCATGCCTCAGTCCATCCTCACCCTGTATTTCATCATTGTTTGACAACAGACCCTGGAAGCCAGTGGCTTTGGCAAAGTCCAGGCCATGAAGGGGCTCAACGGACTATGTGCAGGTTTACCTATCTCCCTCTGTGGGGACCCTCTGGTCGTGTCCACATTTCCTCCCAGGGAGGGAGCTCAAGAGACCATGCCACAGCTTAGCACAGAGCATTGTGTGTAGGAAACACCCCAAAATGTTGGGTGGTAGATGGGTAGGAATGGCTGAGAAAGTGGGTAGGGTGGCTGGGTGGATGGGTGAGTGGTGGGTAGATGCATGAATATTTGGGCTGGATGAGTGATTGGGTGGTGGGATGAATGAGTATGTAGATGCATGGGTGGGTAGATAGTAGGTGGATGAGTGACTAGGTGGGTAAGTGATTGGGCATATGGATGGATGGATAGATTGATCGATCGATGGATGGATAGATGGACGAGTGAATGGGTAGATAGACAGGTGGATGGAAAGACAGATGGTATATGGATGGGTAGATGGCTGGATAATGATAGATGGGTGAATAAGTGGGTAGAAAGATGGATAGTGGATAGAATATGTGAATGAATGGAAAGAAGGATGAGTGAGTGAATGAGTGCATGGATTGATGGGTGAGTGGGTAGATAAGTATAGTTGGATAGTTTGGTTGCTGAGTATATGGATGGATGAATGGGTGGTTGGGTTGATGGGTAGGTGGTGAGCAAAAGATGAAAATAAAAACGGAAAAATGTTTGGGTTGGTCAGAAAATCAAGCTCACCCACTTTCCAGGAACCTGGACCAGGAACCCCAGGGCTTGATAAAGGTAATCAGGCTAGATTGAAAAAGTACTAGAATCAGACATCTGGTCACTCAAAGACCATCCAACAGCTAATAGGTACAGTGCCTGGCATATAGTAACTGTTTAATCCACATTAGCTGTTGTTACTGTGGTTGTCAGTATAGTTACTAAAGTTATATTAATGTGTACTTGCTAGTGTTAGGTATGGTGCTAAGCACTTCACATGCCTTATCTCATTAGTCTCACCAGCAACCCTGGGAGGTAGATTCTATCATTAACCCCATTTTACTCATGACTATGATTATTATTATTGGGGCAAAAGAGAAACGGGCAAAAAGACTGGACTCCAAGCTGCTAGAAAAATCCCTGGGGCTACTGGAACTGTATCTGGGCAAGGCCACCGCATAGAGCAGTTGTCCTGAGTGACAGCCACTCAGAGATGTCAATTATATCCCTTGAGCCTTTGGGTACCCTCATAACCGAAAACAATTATTCCTTCCCAAGGGTCTGTGCCCAGAAGTGCTGAGACACCCGAGTAGGATACTCAGTGGGATTATAAATAAGTGATACCTGGTATTATGGAGTCCAAGAAAAAAAGTCTGACTTCAGGTGGACATGTCTCTTGCCAGCCCAGCTTAGATGGGGATTCACTTGTATTTACATGGATGAATTGGGCTGACTTGACCTCATTCAGCCTCGGAGAAAACTCTCAACACCTCGCAGTGGGAAGTCTGCCGAGAGGGCCTGAGCAGAAGATGGTTTGTGACCTAGTGCTGGTACTTGGCTGCCTACTTACTGGTTGACCATCAGGATACTTACTGCACCTCCTGACGAGCTTTTTAGTTTTCCCATCTGTAGAATGAGATGGTTATACTTGAACTCAATGCAGGGCTCCTTCTCCGTAGAACATTCTAAGTTTTATTACTCTTTTTGCACTGTTTCCTATAAGTACATTATAAGGAGATGGTAAAATTCTGGTTAGTGGAGAGAGAATTGAATCAGTTGGGCTCTTTGGGACTTAAATGACAAAATCACAACACAATCTGGCTTAGGTAAGAAGGGGTATTTACTAGTTCCCATAAGTGGGAAACCCAGAGGCACTGCCTTCAGGCATGGCTGGATCCAGGAGCTCTAATGACATTGACAGGACTCAGTATCTCAATCTCTGGGCTCTACAATCCCTTCTATTGGCTTTATTTCTAGATAGTCTCTCTGCTTATGACGGTGGAATATTCTAAGAAATGAAGACCAGGTGCTTTCAAATAATTTATAGTCTTTTCATTTAGAACATAAAATTTCTAAATTGGGCACTATGCAGAGCCTGGGGAAACAGAGAGCGGCAAGACAACTTCTTTGGACTTCCTTGGCCTTTGTGTGCAACAAGCATGAACTTAAATTTATACCAAGGCCAGGAAAGTAACATAAATAAGAAAAGTGTCTTGAGTGAGGAATATTAGGCAGAGGTGGAGACTGTAGCATAATAGAGAGCACATCCTGCCTGAAGGGGGTGGCTGTGGTTCAAGGCCAGCCACTCCTCTTGAGCCAGCTGTAATTGCCATGTTACACAGGAATGTGGGCCAGTGTTAATCAGTTCCTCTAATTTTTCAAGAGAAAACAGAAATCCAGATTTTCACGGAAATCCCTCTGATATTTAAATATTAACTAAAAAAAAAAAAATCTGTGACGGCCACACAACAAAAGTCTGCAGATAACCAGCTCATGACCTCTGCTATTTAGCTCAGGGGATTGCCCAGAGGACTTGAACACTGCTTACATACTAACGATTTCTTTTAAAAAGATGTATACAAATATCAGTTTAGCTGACTTGAGACTGTGAAGCATCTCAGAGGGTCTCCTCATGAAAGGCTTGAAGTCAGAGAGGGGGCCCATAAGAGAACTCTTTGCCAGTTTTATTTCTTATATACCTTGCCCCCACCCTCACCAATAGGATTGGATACTCCTGGAGTCAGAGGTGTGTCTTATTCATAAGTTTCTTATATACCTTCATGTAAGAGGATTTATTCATTCATTCAATAAATATTTATTGAGCATTTACTCTGTACCTGGCATTGTGCTGGGCACTATGGGAACAGTGTGGCAGACACTGTTGGTTGCCTACCCAACTTTAATCTTCACTTCTTCCTTGTTAAATAAATTTCAATTTTGTAAGGGCAGTAATTAGCCTAACCCTAAGGGGTGAATCCTGTTTTCTTTGACAGTGATTGGTATAGGAGTGGCCATGTGACCCATGATATGGAACTTGGCAGAGATTTTGGGGGGGGGGCGGGGGCGGATAAAAGCATAAAAGGGGAATTATTTTTGGCCACCTTGGCCATCTCCTTCTTTCTGCCTTTGAATATGGTTTTATGGAGGCTTATGCCTGGAGTGGTGGCAACTATTTTGTGAATATGAGGCAACAAGCTTGGGACAAAAAGCCAATATATTGAAGAAGACAGAGAAAAAAAAATGGAAGAAGCCTGGGTCCTTAACAACATAGCTGAGCTGCTTAATCAACTCTCCTACCACCCTCATCCTAAATTTTTATGTGAGATAATTAAATATCCTTATTCTTTAAGCTCCTGTTAGTAAAGTATTCTGTTACTTGAGATGAGCAAGACAGACCACCTCCTGCCCTTGGGTAACCTACAATCTATCAGATAATGAGAGCTAGCCATGAGTAAATGCTTTCTATAAATTCCTTATAATAATTTCCATCCTCCTTTTACACAGAAGAAAAAAATTGAGCCTCAGAGAGGTTTAACCACTTGCCCAAGGTCATTTTGCAAAAAATGGCACCAATCATTCTTACTCCAGAACTCACTCTTTGAGCCACTGGCAACACTTACTTCCTTCTTAAGTTTGCACTGAATCCTTTGCACTGAGTAAATGTATGAACAAGTAGTAGCAACAGGGCTTTTGCTTAAAAGTTACAGAACTGTTTGCACCATCTGCACTTCTAACATCCAATTGTACACAGATGTTCTTTATCTGAATCTGGAGCCAGAGCCAGAACTTTGCAGGAATTGGGCCACCTGGAGTGACAAATCTGAATGACATGGAATATCTAGCACTGGCCTCGGAATTGGGGAGGACTCTCCCCTGTCAGAGCCCTGTAGCTATGAAATTGCCCAGCTATTCCCACCACTATCATCCCAGTCAAAACCCCGTTATCTCTGGCCTGGACAATTGCAGAGGTCTCATGATGGGTCTTCCTGCTGCTTCCTTCGCCGCCGCCCGATCCCTTTTGTCCCCCAAATCCCATAATGCACACAGCAGCTGGAAGAATCACTTTGAAACATATACCAGCACATGGAACTTCTCTGCTTAAAACTCTATCATGGCTTCCCATCACAATTAAGAAAAAAAACTCAAAAACATTCCTTAACCTTGAGAATAAAATCCCCAAAGGGCTCTGCCTGGCCTGGTTCCATCCACTTCTCTAACTTCCTTTCCCAAGCTCATTTCTATCTTAGGACTTTTGCTTGTTTTGTTTCCCCTGCCTGTACCTGCATCCTCAGGACTTCACATGGTTGTCTTCTCCCTGCCCTCAGATTCTTGCCTTAGATATATCACCTCCTCCAGGAAGCCTTTCCTGCCTGACCACCCTATCTAAAGTTGCTGATACCTCTCCCAGTCATGCTGTATCACTTCCTCTCACTTACTTTTCTTCATGGCATTTAACACAATTCAAATGATCTGGTTTGTTTTTTTACTTGTTTATTAACTGTATCCCCCACCAGAATATAAGTCCATGAGTGTAGAGACGGCCTGTTTTATTCTCACTGTATTTCCAGTGTTCAGAGTAGTACCTGGCACATAGTAGGTGCTCACTAATTACGGGTTGAGAGAATAGCATTTCCAGACTGGGAAATACCTTTGCCTTCTATTAAATTAATCTAAGGTTTCTCAACCTTGGCATCATTGGCATTCAGGGCTGGAGAATTCTTTATTGTGGGGCTCCAACCTGTGCATTGGAGGATGTTTAGCAGCATCCCTGGCCTCTACCTAAAAGATGATGGCATCTTGGACACGGATCATGATGATGGAGGTGACGAGAAATGAACAGATTAAAATATATAATAATATTATGTGCAGCTCCATGGAAATGAATTCCTTAATTTTAGAAATGAAGGAAAGGGCCAGATGGGGAAGGATCTTACCTTAGGGCACTGTGGCTTGCTCAGTTTTTCTCCTCCAGAACAGGGGCTCACTGCTGTGTCCACAGCACCTATTTACTTATCATGCAGTAAATATGTATGTGAAAGCATAAATGAGTAAACATGGGGCCCAACTATAGCATCCTTAGGGAGGCCTTGCTCACTTCTCTAGGTAAATCCTTCCGTTTTTTATTCATTTCTGGAGTTTATTTGATCGATTCTGTCTCCCCCACTGGACAGGGAGCTCCAGGGGAGGATGTATTCTTTGTTGACCCTGGCACACAGGAAGCTCTCAATAACCAGCTGTCCAAAGTGACATGAATGAATGATTGAATCACCAGGCTTTATAAGCTAGCTCACCCTTCACTCTCTCTTCCTGTCACCTTGCTTTATTTTTCTTCTTAGCAGTTATCACCAACTGCCACACTGGATATTTATTTGTTGATGTATCCATTGCTCACCTTCCCCTACTAGAATCTAGACTTCCATTCTAGAATTAGATTTTAGAATCTAGAATGGAAGCTCATGAAAGCAAGGGCTATTTAAAATTGCAATCTTCTCCCCCTACCCCTGCCTCTATCCCTCTCCTCTGCTTCATTATCCCCACTGCGCTTATCACCGTCTGACATATTCTTTGACTTTCTTGGTTTTGGTCTGTTTCCAACCAGCTCCACAAGGGCTGGACGTTTGCGTTTTGTTCACAGCTGTATCTCGGATGCTTATCTTTGTGCCTTGCACACAGTAGGCGCTCAAGCCACGTTGTTGACCGGATGAAGGAAGGCGGGGTTGAGAGGCAGGCAGTGGAGGTAGCCCAGGTGGGAAGGGCCAAACCGCCCAAGACCCCAGCCCGCCCCGAGCCTCACCAACTGGCTGGCCCGGGCAGGCAGGAGTTAAGCGGCGCGCACGCTTCCGACCCGCAGGTGGCGCCGTCCCGCCTCGGTGCCCGACTCTGGGCGCTCAGAAGTGCGGGACAGAATCGCAGCGAGCGCGGAGCCGAAGCTCAGCCCCGACTTGTTGATCTCGCCCAAGCAGCCGCCACCGCTGCAGCGGGAGCAGGAGAAGGAGGAGGAGGAGGAGGCGCCGCCGCCCGATCCCGGTCTTGCCACCCGCGCCCCCAGCGCCCGTCCGCGCCCCCAGCCTCGGAGAGCGCGCTCCGGCCCCGCAGCGCCTGCTGCTCCGGCGCGTCGCCTGCCCGTCCGGCGTAGGCCGGGCCCAGCCCGGCCCCGGGTCCGCCGCTGCCCGCGGGCGGGGGCGCCCGGGCGACCGCGGCGATGCGCGGTCCCTGGCCCCGGGAGGCGGCCACCCTGGGGGTGAGTGTTGGGGCGCGCGGCGGGGGCGCAGGGGGACACAGGAGGGGGGCTCGCCTGCCGCGGTTCGGCCTGTTGGTCCACGCAGGCTCCGCGGTTTCAGGCTGGGGGGTGGGGTGGGTGAAGGGCCTGGGCCCGGGGAGGTGCGCGATCCGCATTCTGGGGTGAGGGGTTAGGGCGTGAGCTTCACATGCCTGGGGGCTCGGAGGAACCCCTGAAATCCCCAGTGCGCGGAGGGAGGAGGGCTCATTTTGAAAAGGCCAGAAAATTCAGCTCACTTCCCCGCCTCCCACCTCCCCCACCCCTTCCCTTCCAAGCCCCGGGAAAGGCGCAGAACCCGGAGTTATAAAAAGCCACCGCAGGAGAGGAGCGAGGAGGAGGCGGCGGAGGAGGAGGAAGAGGAGGGGGGGCGGGGAAAGAGCGAGGGGAGGACGAACCAGGTGCATCCCCAGGACGCTGCTCCCCCTTCCTGCCGTGGGGCAGGGGGCGCAGGGGGGGGGGGCGGGACCCCGCGCAGAGCTTGGCTTTGCGTCTTCAGGGTTCACCTCGTTGCCGGAGAGACCTCAAGAGATGCTCCCGTGGCTTGGGGAGAGGGGTTGCTTCAGGACAGCGGGGCTTCATGACCACCCCGTCTGTTGTGACCGACAGGTGGGCACCTGAAACCCTCCGGAATTCCTCCCGATCTTTAAAGGTTTAGAAAAAGCAATCCCGCTGCCACCCCCAAGCCCTCAAATCCTAATTATCTCGGAGCGGGGGAAGGAAAAGATGAGCAGTTAAAAAAAAAAAAGTTTTCTCATGCAGCTCCCCTCTTCTCCCCATCGCGGGGCCAGGTCGGGGACTGGACGGGGAGACCTAGGGAGAAGCGAGTTTCAGCACTCGAAGGGGCGGACAGCGCCCCAGGCGGCCGGGTCGGGTCCCGGCAGCAGAAGCCCGGGGTAGGGCCTCCTGGGCCCCCGGGGCGCCTCTTGGGGACCCTCTCCCCGCCCCGAAGGGCGGCCCCTCCCTCCAGCCGCGGGGTGGGGCGGGCTTCAGCACCGGCGCGAAGGACAGCGCCCAGCCTTTCTGCAGGCCTGAGCGGCTTAAGCGCCGGGAAGGTCAAGGCCGGCTGGGGCCCGGGTGGAGGGGTGGGGAGGGGCCGCGCACAGCTCCCTGTTTGCTGACCTGCGTCTGCTTTCTGCCTCGCAGCCGTCGGGATGGAGGTGAGAAGACGGCCGTGACGCGCGCCCGCGCGGCCCCCTGCACCCCCAGCAGCCCACAGCGCTCCCTGCCCCCCTCCCCCGCGGCGGCTGGCCTTGCCCTCCAGTGACAGCGGCCTGGGGGGGCAGGGGGGGCGGGGGCGGCCGGACCAGCGATGCCGGCGGGCATGACGAAGCATGGCTCACGCTCCACCAGCTCGCTGCCACCCGAGCCCATGGAGATCGTGCGCAGCAAGGCGTGCTCGAGGCGCGTCCGCCTCAACGTCGGTGGGCTGGCGCACGAGGTGCTCTGGCGCACCCTGGACCGCCTGCCCCGCACGCGGCTGGGCAAGCTGCGTGACTGCAACACGCACGACTCGCTGCTGGAGGTGTGCGATGACTACAGCCTCGACGACAATGAGTACTTCTTCGACCGCCACCCGGGCGCCTTCACCTCCATCCTCAACTTCTACCGCACCGGACGGCTGCACATGATGGAGGAGATGTGCGCGCTCAGCTTCAGCCAAGAGCTCGACTACTGGGGCATCGACGAAATCTACCTGGAGTCCTGCTGCCAGGCCCGCTACCACCAGAAGAAGGAGCAGATGAATGAGGAGCTCAAGCGCGAGGCAGAAACCCTACGGGAGCGGGAGGGCGAGGAGTTCGATAACACGTGCTGCGCTGAGAAGAGGAAAAAGCTCTGGGACTTACTGGAGAAGCCCAATTCCTCTGTGGCTGCCAAGGTGAGTGTGAAATCTAGGGGCTGCTGGGCTGGGGCATTCTGCCTGTGTCCCCAGATCGAGGACCACGGCTGGGGGACTCTGGCTTAGTTCCCAAATGTGAAGACCAGAAAAGAGGAAGGGCTATGGCTGAGATCTCAGAGGTGAGGACGAACAACCCCTTCAGACTGTTCCTATGTGGCACTGGCCACCTCATCCTTTTATCATTCAATAATTTATACCCCAACTTTGTTGGAGAAAAGGATTTACAGAGACTTATGAAAACCCACAGCAAGAGAATGGACACTGCAAATAAAAAGGGCACGGAGAGACAATAAAGCTTTGGGATGGAGTAGAGTTGAGTTTGGTCTATTCTACATAATGCTCCCTTGTGGAGGCCCAGACCCGGGCTGGAGGGGGGTCACCCTGCAATTTTAATACTTATCCCTATATTTATAACCTCATTTTGCCCCAAGAAGGGAATGAAGGCAGCTTACAGACATACGTGGAGGACATTGAGATACTGTCAGGCGGTTTTAGCATAAGTGAGAGAAACGAGGCAAAGGGACTCTGGGGGGTGGGTGTGTGCGTGCATGACGCATGCAGCTGGCTGTGGATGCTTGTGGGCGAGGGGTCACCCCTGGTTTGGTCTTTCTTAATTTGGTGAGTCGATTCCAAGAATGGTTTGATGCAGCTTCTAAAGATGCTTTGGCTGTCGGAAGAGGATGTAAATTTCGAAATAGGAGGAAAAAAAATGAGGCAATGTGAAAAATAAAGCAGGAGAAAGAGGCAGGAATGGGTTCAATCACACTGGGTAGGCCAGGGAGTCCTGTCTGCTCTCACGTAAAAAAGCAGAGGCTGTAAGGGACTAAGAAAGGATTGGGGTGGGGGCCAGGCCAGGCCAGGAGGTCATTTGTTGATGAGCAACTTCTCTGTGTCAGGTTGGGACCCGGGGTTGCCTCAGAGAGGTGGGGGCCTGTCTTCACGAGGCCAGCGTGCTGGGATTTGGGAGTAAATGACAACACAGTGTGTGCAGTGCTATAAAAGAGGCCATGCGGGACCCGGGGGGAGCCCAGAACAGAGAGGTGTTGATGTCAAAATCCAGGAAAACCAAGTTGGGAAAGACGTGTTGAACATAACTCATTCTCTGAGTGCAGGGCCAAAGAAGGGGGGGCAGGTAAATGTATTCATGGCGAAAGGAAAAAGAGAAGAGGAAGTCTACATACCAGCCATGATGTATTAGCTAGGGCTGCCTCCTGTCCAGCCCGGCCTCTCATTGTGGGTGCTCCCTGGCTCAACTGCCCCCCACTAAAGGCCCACCTACAGGGCTGGGTCTGGAGCGGGTTTTGTGGTGTCCTTTCTCCAGATCTGTCTGCCCAAGGAGAGGCCTTTGCGAGTGAATGTAGGACTGAGTGGCTGGTTGGAGGGTGGAGAGAGGCCCAAAGGTTTTCTCTCTTCCACGTCGACTCTAAAGAGGACAGAGAGATTCCTAGGCCTGTTTCCTCTTCTGTGGGCTGCCTCTGGCCATCATCCTGCCCCAGGTTTCATGTCCAAAAAGCCTCTCCCTTAAGACATAGTCATTCACCCTCAACCGGCTTAAGGATCAACAGACTTATTTGCTATTTCCAGGCCTGACACGGGTTCTTCCCCTCCACACCTGGTGTAGACCCAGATATGACTCCCCCTCCTTCCTGCCCTGTCCCTAAGACAAGAGAGTGAGGGGCAGAGGAGGGGAGGGTCACGTCCCCAGAAGAAGCAGGCAAAAGGCTGTGTTTGGGTTGGTGCCCGACAGCTAGGCAAGTAGCTCAGGCTTGCAAAAGGTGCTGTTTGGGAATCAACAGCTTCATCTCTCCCTCGGGTTAATCCGCTCACAGGGACGAGGTTCATGACCTCTCTGTGATCCTAGGCTGGGGCTGCCGGCTAGTCCTAGCAGATGGACGACGGCCTAGGATATTCTGCAGCCAAGGCTGAAATGGTGAGGCAGGCAGGCTCGTTGGCCCTCAGTGTAGAAATCCTGCCATTGTTCACATATCTACTGTGTCTGGAGTATAACAACACATTTAGCCGTATACCAATTCTCTACTATTATCCCACCTTTCACAAAGAGGGAAGATCAGAGAGGTTAAGTAACTCACCTAAGGTCGTGTGACAGGCAAACAGGAGTAGCCAGAAATTCAAACTCAAGTGTGATTTTGAAGGCACTGTTCTTTCCATAGTGATTAAGTACCATAGCCTCCTCCGCAGTCTCCCTGCTTCCACCTTTGCCCCCTGCAATCCATTCCCCATCGGCAGCCGGAACAAGCTTTTCTAAATGTATATTGGATCACATTATTCATGTGCTCGAAATGCTCCAGAGAGGTTTCCCATCGCACTCAGAATAAAGTCCAAACGCTTCACCACGAATCCAGCTTCATGACCTCTCTGAGCTCATCTCTTCTCTCCTCTGTTCACTCAGTTTCAGCCCCACTGGCCTCCTTGCTGTTCCCTAAACAGATCAGGCTTTATCCTAACTCAGGACCTTTGCACTTGCTGTTCCTGCCGCCTAGAATTCTCTTCCCTATATTGTCCCATGGCTGGCCACTCCTTCTCATTCCTCATAGGAGCTGGTCCCTGTTCAGATGTCCCCTCCTCTGAGAGACCTTTCCTGACCCCTGTTTAAAACAGCCTCCCTCCCCTTACACTCTGTCACATCTTGTAGTGTCTTTCCTGCGTAGGGTTTAAGCACCATCTGAAATTATACTTGCTTCCTTGTGTTTCTCCGTTTCTCCCCCACAAGAGTATGAAAGTCAAGAGTGGTATCCACTGCCCTGTTTCCAGCACCCAGCGTGGTGCCTGACACAGAGGATCTCCAGATAACTACACGTGGAATGAACGAATGGAGCAGGCAGTCAGTCAGTCACTGTGTCTCAGGGTCTGGGAATCTGTCATTCCTTCCTCCCAGCCCACCTGCAGCCCAGTTCTCTGTGCCTCTGGCCTCCTTCAATCATTTGTCCTTTGCCCTCCCCACCCCCATCCAGCCCCCCAACTTGGATGCTTTGCTTGTCAGAACAGCAAGGCCTGTAGAAATTTCTCAGAGGTCACAGAATAAGAAGTCAAGTGGAGGATCATTGCTGGGTGATTGTGAGATACAGAAATGACCATACCTCATATATTTAAGAGCAAGGACAAACCTGGGTTCTAAGCCCATGTTCACCCCCTCCCCAGTTTCTGGCCTTAGGCAAGTTCTTCACCTCTCCAAGCTCTAGCCTCCCACCAGCTGGCCTCCTAAAGCATAGATAAAAGGCCCACCTTTCAGGGTCATCATGAAATCATGTTTGTCAAAATTTAGCACAGTGCCTAACCCACAGTACATAGGGCTTATTGTTATAAATAATAGGGAGCAGAGTCCTTTCTCTATGGCTGGGTGGGCTGAGTTTGCAGCAAGCCCTTTCCTTCTGATAGCAGTATTGGAAGACCAAGCTGCCACTGTTAATAATTGATGGATGTTCTGGCAACACAGAGACAAACCAAAGCACAGGCCCTCGTCTTCCCCATCAGGGGAGTGAAAATCAAAATCCATTAGGCAACAGGTTGATTCTTGTTTGGAAGCTGGGGTCAGCTTCATCAGAGTGACATGATTGCAGTGCTGGGCCACCACTGAGTTTCTGCTTTCTGGGAAAGCTACAGGCTTTTCTCAGTAGGAGAAACAGGGAACTAATTTGCCAGGCCAGGAGTGTCTGTGGTCCCCGGAAAAGTCTCAGGGCTAAAGCCTGAGATAATTTCCAGAGTAGCTGCTGTTCATTGTGCCAGGCACTGATTAGTGATACTTTATATGCACTATCTCATTGAAATCCCTTCAACAATTCAATCAAGGTAATCTGCCAGTTTGGGCTACAAGTCACAGATAGAAACCTGGGAGTGGCTTCTGTAAGGAGGAAGATGCATCTTCTCACTTAACGGAAAGTTCCACCTAGCTGGTTTTGTGTTAATGGTTCCATGATGCCATTAGGACTCTAGATTCTTTCTGTCCTTCTGCTCCTCCAACTCCTGCAGGTGGCTTGGTCCTCAGGCTGGATGCCTCATCTCACAAAATGGCTACCTAGTTCCAGCCTTCAAGTGCAGACACATGATATCTGACCAGTGAAGGAGAGCGTGCCCTCTTATGTGCCACTTTCTTTTTTCTGCAAGGCAAACCTTTCCCAGCAGCCCCCTGGCAGACTTCTTTTTAAAGAAGTGGCAGGCATCAGGTCACATGCTCATGCTCTATCTGCAGGGAAGCCTGGAAAAGCGTGTCTGGCATTTTCAGATGAGGGAGGGAATGGATTTGATGAGTGGTATTAATATTCTTTTATAAAGAGGAAATGGAAGTTCTGAGAGGGGCAGTCACTTGCCAGAGCTCACACAGCTAAGTGCTCAGTCAATATTTGTTGAAGGAATGAAAATGGCAGAGCAAGGGTTTGAACCCAGGTTGGTCTGGTTCCCAAACCTGTGCTTCTTCAATCTGGAATCTTGGACAGCTCATTCAAGCTCTCTGAGCTTCAGTGAGCTCATCTGCCAAATGGTGACGGTATAAGTGCCCACCTCTTGGGACTATTTTGATAATTCAGTGAGATTTCAGATGGTGAATGTAATTTGCAAATGGAAAGTACTTTATACATATGAATTATTATTATTATATTCCAGTGTGAGAGTATTCTTTATTTAGAGACTTTGGTCCGTACTTTGCCCACTACAGAATTTTAAATCAGATTTTTAAATCAGCTCTGGGGACTTCCCTGATGGTCCAAGTGGATAAGACTCTGTGCTCCCAATGCAGGGGGCCTGGCTTCAGTCCCCGGTCGGGGAACTAGATCTTGCATGCATGCCTCAACTAAGAGTTCACACGCCACAACTAATACCCGGTGCAGGCAACATAAATAAATAAATATATATATATATTTTTTAAAAGCCTTCCCCCCCCCCAAAAAAAAAAACAAAGATTCAGCCCTGGAGCCCAACAGATGTGGTTCATTTCTACATTGCTTGCCAGGAATATGACCTTGGGTAAGTTCCTTTCCTCCTCTGAGTGTTAGTTTCCTCCTCTAAAAAATGGGAATTATAATGGAGCCCGCCTCTTAGGGCCATTAGGAGATAATCTGCATAAAGAGCTTAACCCAGTGCCCGGCAGGTAATAAATGTTCTATATGTGACCACAGTGATGATTGGTATTATCACCGAATTCCTCTCTTCTAGCTACTCCCCTGGTTGGCAACATCCCCTGTTACCGTGTTGTTGATTGTAGGATCCCCGCCTGCCCCCCTGGGATTTCATGCCTTTACTGTGATGATGCTTCTACTTCCTTGATTTGAGCCAGGACGGATTCATGTTTTATCATCAAGAAAAATGAGGGAAACCAGCTCAGAATCCATGGGGCCCCTCCAGTGCTATGAATCGTCTGGCTGAGGCTCCTGCTGGCCCGGGTCAGTCATCCTGGATGTTTGTATTGGGTTGGCCAAAAGTTCACTCAGGTTTTTGTTATGGAAACCCCGAACGAACTTTTTGGCCAACCCAATATGCCAGAGATTCAGAATCCCAGCTGTGGGGTCACACAGACCTGGGTTTGATTCCCAGCCGTGACATTTCCTAGCTCTGGACTTTGGACAAATCATTTCATTTCTCGTAGCTTCCATTTCCTAATCTGTAAATGAGGATGATAATAAAAGCTACCTCCCAGGGTTGCCTGGAGGATTAAGTATGATGGTGCATGGAAAGCTCGGAAGCCACACTTCATAAATCCAGTATCCTGATTTGATAAGGGGAAACACGGAGGATACTTCAAGGACTTGCCTGGGTCACCCAACAAGTTGGGGAAATATCAGGGGCCATTTTCAGGCCTTTCTGCCCCTCCCTCGCCCCCCACGCCCCATTACCCTCACTGAGGTTCAGGGGTATTTCCATTCCTCCAGGATGCTTGACCAGTATCATACCTAGGCAGCTGGTCTCCCAAGGGTTTTTGAAAGGCTACAAAAAGCTAGAGATTGTGAAAATGTTTAGGAAGGACAAGTGCTGGCCAAATGAGCAGTTTGGCCAAAGCTTAATTAACTGAAAGAGAACAAGCACACATTAAGCACCAACTCCATACCCAGCACTATGTGTACGTCCTATACTTGACAGTGTCCTGGATGGGAGCCCTGATTTTAGGGTTGCCCAAGTTCAACCTGTCGTGGATGGGACTAAGTTCAAAATTTGACTCCCCTGTTACTCACCATGTGACATGTGACAAACTACTGCACCTCCTTGTGCCCCGGTTCCTTCAATCATAAAATGGGGGCAATAGCAGGGGCTGCCTCATTGAATCGCCACCAGAATTAAATGAATTAATGCATGCAAAGCATTTCAAATAGGGTTTGACACGTAGAAAGCCCTCAGTAACTGTTAGCGTGGTTTTTTTTGTTTCGTTTTTAATTGTCATTTCATTTAACCCTCCGGACTCTCCTGCCAGATAAATAAGATCCTTTTCAAAAATTCATTATTCTTATACAAAGATACATGCTCATTATAAGGGGAGGTTACATAACTTTGCTCAACGTCACATAGGCAATTGGAGCAGAACGGGGACCCAGTCCTGATGGGGAAGATATGGTCAGTGTCCCACCCATATCCTTTTAGCTCTTACCTTTTCAGTGCCACTAGCCCAACTCCCAGCTGCCAGCACCTGCAGTTCTTTGCCTAGAAGCTTCCTCTGGCCTGTCTGGAGTCCAGTAAAGAGAGGGAGTTAAGACCCTACCTGGAGGGAGCAGCCCTCAACTGATGACTGATGGGGAAGGTGTATTATACTTCAGCTCCCTCCCCCTGGATGGGGATATAACTCAGAGGTTCATGGTCCACACTGGCCCCAGAGTTCCTCAGCAGAATTCAGCCCCAGGTGCCCACAGTGGTTCCTTGCTTGCTAGTACACTCTGTTTGGCCTCTTTCCCTTCCCTGTCTCATGTCTCCTCTCCCCTACCAGTGTTTTCTAGGATCACTTCCTACATAAGCCACTTTACTCAGATCTTTATCTTAGGATCTGCTTCTAGGGATGCAACAAAAGACCTGTGGGAAACCTCAAACTCCTATCGGGGATCATCTTGCAAGAAAAAATTCCAGGGCTGGTTGGGCTCGGTCAGCCTCATTTCCAGCTCCTGAAGAAAATAAAAACAAGAGCAGCCGCAGCTACCACTGTGCCTGACGCGGCGCAAGGAGCATTTAAATGCACTGTGGTATCTGATTCCCACAGTCACCTCACGGGGGAGGGATAATTATCCTCATCTTACAGCTGTGGAAACTGAGGCCCCGAGAGGTGAAGTGGCTAGCTCAGGGTCACACAGCGAACGGGAGGACTGCGAGCCCACAATCTGGCCTCTGTGCCAAGTGAATGACCTTCAGGAAGTGAGAAAAGAGCTCCAGGATGCCTCTTCACCTTGGGGAACTGAAGTGCTGCGGAGGTGAGAGGCCTTCAGCGTCTCCCTCCTAACTTGGGAGTGTTCCTGGCCCTAAGGACTACGGGATGGGACTATTGGAGACACAGGGTTAGCATTAAGCATTATTTTAATAGATAATTTAAATATTAAGATAAGGCCTTACCTTCTCCCTGACGTGGGATATTCTTGATTTTGGTGTCTCTGGTAGAGGTGGGCTTGACCGGATGGGGGCAGGGACAGAGGCACACCCCTGCCCCCAAATTGGAGGCGGGTGGGGCGGGAGCCAGAATTCACATGTTCGTATCCAGAGCACCAGTTCTCCTTTAAAATTTCCCTGATGACATAAATAGCAAATAAGACGTAATGTTACCACGTGAGACATATTCCTGCGGGTACGGGTATGGCCTGGGTTCCAATTCCACCCCCACTGCTTCCTGGCGGTATAAGCCCACAAGTCACCTCCCCCGTGCTGGGAATGGGAATAATAAATAGGGCACACTTCACAGAGCAGGGTGCTCACCACTGTCTGAACATTTGGGTCACCTGAGCTTCGACAAACACCCATACCTGGACCCCACAATTGAAACCATCTCTGGCTGATTTCTTTTTTATTTGTGGTAAGGTATACATAACATGAAATTTACCATCGTAACCATGTCTAAATGGACAGTTCAGTCGTGTTAAGTATATTCACATGGTTGTGCAACCGACCTCCAGAACTTTTTATTTTGCAAAATTGAAACTCTGTACCTGTGAAGCAATAACTCCATTCCCACCCCTCAGCCCCTGGCATCCACTCTTCTACTCTCTGTCTTTATGAATTTGACTACTCTTGGTCCAGTATTTGTCTTTTCATGACTGACTTATTTCGCTTAGTGTAATATCCTCAAGGGTCCCCCGTGTTGTTGCATGTGTCAGAATTTCCTTCCTTTTTAAGGCTGAATAATACTACATTTTGTGTATATACCACATTTTATTTATCCGTTCACCTATCAATGGACATTTGGGTTGCTTCCACCTTTCGGCTATTTTGTGAATAATACTGCTAGGAATGTGGCTGTACAAATATCTCTTCGAGACCCTGCTTTCAGTTCTTTTGGGTGTATATCCGGCAGTGGAATTGCTGGATTACGTGGTAATTCTATTTTTAATTTTTTGAGGAATCTCCATACTGTCTTTCATGGCAGCTACACCATTTTACATTCCTACCAACAGTGCACAAGGGTTCCAGTTTCTCCACACCCTCACCAACACTTGTTATTTCCTGCGTGGTTTTGGTTTTGTCTTGTTTATCGTAGCCATCTTAACGGATATGAGGTGGTATCTCATTGTGATTTTGACTTGCATTTCCCTAATGGTTAGTGATGCTGAATAGCTTTTCACATGCTTGTTGGCCATGTGCATATCTTCTTTGGAGAAATATCTAACTAAGTTGCCCATCTTCTAGTCGGGTTGTTTGTTTTTTATTCTTGAGTTGTAGCAGTTTCTTTATATATTCTGGATATCAACCCCTTATCAGATATATGATCTACAGATATGTTTTCCCATTTGGTAGGTTGCCTTTGTACTCTGTTGACTGTGTCCTTGGAGGCACAGAAGTTTTAAATTTTGATGAAGTCCAACTTGTCTATGTTTTCTTTTGTCGCCTGTGCTTTTGGTGTCAGATCCAAGAAGTCATTGCCAAATCCAATGTCATGAAGTGTTTTCCCCATGACTTCTTCTAAGAGTTTTATACTTTCAGGCCTTGCGTTTAGGCCTTTGAGCTTTGTTTACAAACTTTGGGACTCTCATTATTATCACCAACACATTTCTAGAAGTCTGACTTTCATCTGCTTCTGCCATGCTCTGGGTGCAGGACATCTCTGGCTTTTCAACCTCAGCGCTGTTGACATTTGAGGAAGGATAATTCTCTGTTGTAGGGGGCTGTCCTGTGCATTATAAGATGTTTAGCAGCATCCCTGGCCTCCACCCCCTAGGTGTTGCATGAAGAGTGGGCATTAGAGAAATAAAAGATGAGCAGCTGCCAGGAGGATGTTGCAGCATTGCAGTCAAGAGAAGATGGCGGGGGACTCTCTGGTGGTCCAGTGGTTAGGACTCGGCACTCTCACTGCCAGGTCCCGGGTTTGATCCCTGGTTGGGGAACTAAGATCCCCCAAGCCACACGGCGTGGCCAAGAAAAACAAAAAAAGAAGAGAGAGAGAACAGGTGGCAGCTTGGAAGAGGGAAGTAAGTCAGTGAAAGGTGGCTGGATTGGGGATACATGTGGGATGTGGGGCGGTTCCTGGGCAACCACAAAACCTCAGCCTCCACCAGCAGCCACAGATGCCCAGTCCATGTGATGGGTCTTAGGCCCTGGCCACTTTCTAGCTGTGAGTCCTTGAGCCAAGTGGCTCAGTTTCCCCATCTGGAAAATGGGCCCAATCACAGCCCTTACCTTATAAAGAGGTTGTGAGGATTAGATGATGTAATATAGTAAATAACAATAAACAGATAACACCCACAAGCTCAATAGCAGCTGTTATTATTAGGATTGGTTGTATTCATTTATTCAACAAGATTTATTGAGCACCTACTGTGTGCCGAGCCAGGTCCTAGGTGCTGGGGACACAGCACAGAGAACAAAACAAAGATTCCAGCCCTCATGACACTGGGATTCCAGTGAATAGAGAGATTAAGACCATTCAAAAACGAAACAAATACAGATACTTCCTGGGGCTGAGAAACTGTGAAAAACACATCATGAGACAGTCAGAGGAAGATGAATGCTAACTGGATATTTGATGTTATGGCGGAATGAATGCTATTTTTTAGGTGTAATAATTGCTATTGTGATTATGTTTGGAAATATTTATATTTTAGAGATACATAGTGAAGTATTCATGGATGAAATGACAAGATGAAATAAATATGCAATATTTTGGTTGTAGCAGGTGACGCGGAGAAAGGTTAGCAGGGAAGGGGGCGGGAGTGTTCGGGTGCGGGGTGTTTAACCAGGATGGTCAGAAAAGGCCTCACCAAGAAGGTGCCAATTAAGCAGAAACCTGCAGGAAGGGAGAGAGGGAGGCATGTGGACTTTGGCAGGGGAGAGTGTTTCTGGTGGAGAAAACAGCACATGCTAAGGCCCTGGGGCAAGAACATGTTTGGCGCAGTCAAGAAACAGCCAGGTGGCCAGTGTGGCCAGAGCAGAGTGAAAGCAGGGGAGCTGGGGAGGTAAGATCAGAGGGATGACTTTGTTGCTGTTGCTTTGGTCTTTCCTCAGAGTCTGAGCCTCTGCACTGGCCTCCCTGCCTCCAGCTGTCCCCTTCCAGTCCCTTCTCTGCAGGGAACCTAAGCCATCTGTCTCAAGCGTAATCTGCTCATGCTAATCATCCCCTTCCAAAAACCCTTGCATGGTTCTCACTGCCCCCAGAATAAAGTCCAAACTCCTCAGCCTGACCTTCAAGACGTCAGCCAACCTCTCCACCTTCGGCTCCCCCTGTTCTCTGTCCATGGTACCCTCTGCTCACACCACACCCACCTCCTTGCATTCCCCAAATACACCATCCTTCCTGGGTCCTGCTCCACACTTCTGCCCAAGCTGATTCCTCTGCTTTGCACTCCCTTCTCCCTCTTGTCTGCCTGCAGCCTCTCTCTCATCACCCTTCAAGGCCCAGCTTCTCCCTCCCTCCACCACCCACACCCCCATCAGGCAGCACTGCCTGCTCCCTCCTCTGTGCTCCAGAAACCTGATGTTCATAACTTCCTTGCACAAAACACTCTGAAGACTAGCTTATGAGTTTTTCTGTGGATGCCAGGCCTGGCCCACAGAGAGACAGGAATGCTTAAGAGAGCAGGCTCTGCAGCCCGACTGCCTACATTCAAATCCTAGCTCGATGATGATTCAAGCTGTGTGCCCTTGGGGGAATGAATTTCTCTGGGCTTCAACTTCCTGATCCATAATTTGGGGAGCCTCATAACAACCAGAGTAACAATTCTATTTCTTTCTTTCTTTTTTGGCCGCACTGCGCAGCTTGTGGGATCTTAGTTCCCCAACCAGGGATTGAACTTGGGCCCTCGGCAGCGAGAGCTCAGAGTCCTAACCACTGGACCTCCAGGGAGTTCCTGTGACAATTCTATATGAAGCACTCAGCAATCCCTGGTACTCAGCATGTGTTCGGTACGAGTTAACCATTGCTGTTATTATTAATTTTTATTGCAGTTTAGTGTTAGTAAACAATTGTTGAGTGAATGAATGAGCGAACTTGCATGATCTTATGGTGATTGATCAGAGGGCTCTCCCATACAAGGCAAGTGTCTCCCAGGTGTACCCCCTCCAATCTCCTCCCACCTTCCTTACCTCTACCTGCCCACTACCATCCCCATACTTCCTGGGCCAGGAAGAAGTGACTTCTGGCCTTCCATTCACAGCGAGGAGGTGCAATTGGATTAGGCACTTGAGGTGTTCCTTCACACCCTGTCTGCTCCATTTTTGCTCTGCAGCAGGGCTGGTCTCCACCATAACTGCCCACCATGGCCTGGCAGACAGACACTGTCTTTGAGAGAATAATGTTATATTGGCCAATTCCACATCATCTTTCACATCCACCAGGTAATGCACATGGAATCAAACAGCTTCTAAACATAGAGCATTGTATTTCACTAATTGCTACCTAAGGCCCATGCCTGAGTCTTTCCAAGGCCTGTGTGATCCGTGGGGCCCCTTACCTTGGCCAGCATTTCTTCTCAGAGTCTGTAGACCCAACTGTTCGTACCGAAGACGCAGTGCATGATCGCCCTGCCAGGGGCATGTGAGAACAGAAAGAAAGGTGGGCATAAGATAATGTTGGGGGACTTCCCTGGCGGTCCAGTGGTTAAGACTCTGCGCTCCCAATGCAGGGGGCATAGGTTCGATCCCTGGATGGGGAACTAAGATCCTGCATGCCACAAAGTGTGGCCGCAAAAAGAAAAAAAAAAAAAAGATAGTGTTAAATCAGTCTTCAACATGTCTAGAATTCCCACTGAATAGATCAATTTTCTTTTATCTCTTATGCTGTGGGTATGTTTACACATCCCTTATTGTTCCTTGAAATACTGACCGAAATTTGATTCAGTCATTCCCTCCTATTCCTGGGACAATCCTATTGGATTCAAAGTTAGTTTCCTTTCTAGGCTTCTCTGGTCCTTCTAACTTCATGTGGGTATATGTGCATGTTTTGAGGTCCTCCTTCAATGCCACGTGTTGTCTGTGTGACAAACATT
The DNA here is from genome assembly GCF_059928025.1 of Delphinapterus leucas. Classification (NCBI taxonomy): domain Eukaryota; kingdom Metazoa; phylum Chordata; class Mammalia; order Artiodactyla; family Monodontidae; genus Delphinapterus; species Delphinapterus leucas. The sequence continues at coordinate 76,721,125 of NC_143143.1, read as the reverse complement.
TACTGCATGTTACTATATGCCAGGCATTGTGCAGGATGCGTGAGAAGCACTTGTGTACCTATTGGTTTAGGATTCCTTTGGTTGTGGGTGAGAAAAATGCAGTTCAAATGGACTTAATCAAAAAAAAATGTAATTGAAAAGTCGGGTTAGGTAGGGCTTCAGGCAGGGCTGGATCTGGGGCTTAAATATGTCATCAAGAATTGGTCTCCAATCCATCTAAGTCTCTTCTTATCCATGTTGGCTTCTCAGCAGGCTGTGCAAACATGGCTGGAAAGAGAGCACCCAGCAACTGTAGGCTTCCATCCTGGGGAAAAAGCAAGTCTCTTCCCCAATAATTCCAGCAAAATCCCAGGGCTGATTTTCACTGGTCCATCCCTAAGCCAATCACTTAGCCAGGTCTGGGTCACATGACAATGGCTGCTTCTGAGTTGGGACTGAGAATGGGAAAGAGGTGGTTTTTCAAAGAAAAATTGAAATACTGTTAGCAAAAAAGGAGAGAATAAATGTAAGCTGGCAAAAATAATCCATAGCCATTATGGAGTTTATAGCCTGCTGGAGGGAGATAGGCATTAAACAAATAAAAATTTAAATGAAAGAATAATCACAAAGTGTAATATGTATGCTGGGAAGGAAAGAAGGTGTTTAGATAGAGAATAACAGGCCAAGGTCAAAGAGGAGTGCGGGTGGCCCTTTCTGAGAACCTGAACTTGATTTCTCTCCTTCCTGAGCCGCAGAAGTGATCTTCTACAAATTCTGTTTCTACCTCTCCTGCACCATTTAGCATGTTCCCTCGTGTATTCTGTTTTCTTCTAAACTTGTATTACCGCCCCAACTAAGGCAGTATATTCTCAAAATCTAGGACTGTGTCGTACTCATTTCTGTGTTCTAAAGCAGGGTAGGCTGCCAGTTTTGTAAATAAAGCTTTATTGGAACATCAACATGTTCATTTACCTATTATCTATGGTTGCTTTTTGGTAACAACAGCATTTACAGGGAAAGTTTTCTGACCTGTGTTCTAAAGTCACCCCAGGGCCTGATGCAGGGGTGGGGCTGGCTTTGTCAGAGGGGGTTTCTTGGAAGACTGGAGGGAGGGAGGGAAGGCACAAGTTAGCCCTGTGACCTTGAACAAATCACTTAACCTTTCTGGGCCTCTGGCTCTGTATCTTGCAGTGCCAGCTGCCCCTTCTCATCCTTCAGATCTTGGCTCATATGTCACCTCTTCAGAAAGGCCCTCCCTGACCTTGAACAACCAGTTTGGATTTGGTGGCATTTCCACTCTTTCAATGATAAAAATGTCTCTCTGGTTTATTTTCAGATTAGGCCCACTTGGGGCAGGTGCCCTTCCCCTCCTCTTCACCAGTGTTTTTCCTCCTCTCATATGCCATCTCCCTGGTAGGATGAGTGGAAAGAGCTCTGGCTTGGAACTCTGGAGGCCTGGGTTCATAATCCTAACACCGCCACATATGAGCTACAAGACCCGGGGCAAACAGCCCCATCATCTCTCTGGGCCTCAGTTTCCCTACCTGGAAAATGGGCATGGTAACTTGCCAAGCAGGACTACTGGAAAGACAGGTGCACTCGTCTGTGCCAGAGCGGCCAGCACTGAGCTGGCCAGGCACGGATGCTCCGTTCATATTGTTGGTTTTCCTTCTCTCTTCCTTTTGTCAAGAGGGAGAGAGGAAAGAGAGGCTACCCCAAACCTTGCCTTAATCAGGCCTCTTATGACACCTTTGCCTGCTTGAACCCTTCATGCAATGGCTGTGCCAAGGAGTGACTGGAGAGCAGGGGGCTTAGACCCTCCCCCCAACCTTCTCCCCAGTCTCCATCACACCCCGCATCCGTTGATGTGGGCACATGGAGCCTTCTCCATCTTACATAAAGCCCCATGCAAATGCAACCCAAGGCAAGTCCCCTAGTTCTCCTCCCCCTTCCTTCAGGTTTCTACCCACCAGTACCCACCCCCTGCATAAAAATTTTAGACTCTTGCTGGCCTCACGACTGGGAGGATAAGCCAATCCAAAGAGGTGGTTTTCAACACTCAGTTAAGGAGGCAGGAGAGAGTGGTGGGGACTGTGGTGAACTGGAGCATATGTGCCCATCCAAGGAGGCAGCTTCTATTCAGCTCAAGGCTGGATTCTGCGTCCAGGCTGGGTTCTGGGCCCAGCCAGAAATTTTAGCTTTCACTGAGATATCCACATTTTTCAATGTTGCCAAATAATTAAAAAAAAAAAATTAAAAACATTTGAGTGAGCCAAACAGATCACGTCTGTGGACCACATTCAGCCTTTGGGGCTCCACTTCTTGACCCCTGCAGCATAGAACCTTCGATGGCTAGAAATAGCAAGGGGTGATCACTTCTTGCCTCTGAGACCCTCCCACCGTGAAGGGAGCGGGGAGGAAGGGTATAGAGCCTGGGTGTCAGGAGTAACAGGTCCCCTCTCCCCTCTCCTTACTGCAGCCCAGCACAGGGTGGCAAGTGTCTGTTGAACGAATGACTGTTCCACACAAGTGGGGCTCCAAAACTCAAGGCAGCCCATCCCCGGTGAATGACAACACAGGTCAGGGAAATTCACAGGTAAGTCCTAAATGTATTAGCTAATAGGATCCTAGGTCCCCCTACCCAAACTCCAAAGAGAGCAGGAGGAAAAATCTGCTGAAGTGGTTGGGAAAAGCACTGAACATTGAGTCAGCAAACCAGACCGACTCTGAGCCTCAGGTTCCTCATCTGTAAAATGGGAATAATAAATTCCCTGGGGTGGTCCAGAGGATGCACTGAGATATAGCATGTGAAGTGCTCAGCAAAGTGCAGCAAATAAATGTGAGCCAGTGTTATTCGTACTGTTATTTTCATCCTCTTCATCATCATCCAAGCCTCGGGCTTGTTTCTGGGGCCTGTGGGCCTGTGGGAGAGTTAATTGTGCCGAATTCAACTTTATATCCTTATGGAGTGATGTTAGCTCTACAAATTCAGGCTGGAAAGCTTGGGATTTCAGAAATTCTTGGTAGAGGTTAGGGTGCCTGGGATTGGAATTCTGGGGTTCGGGGTTGCAAGTCTGTCTCTCAAGATCACAGCTGTGGTTGATGTTCATTCTCGGAGCATCGCCATTCGAGGTCACAGCTCTGGGGTTCAAGGTCAGAAGGCTGCCATCCAAGGTCAGAATCCTCAGATTTGTAACTGGACCCAAGGAGTACACGGCCAGAGTGTTGATATTTGTGATTGAAAACTCCAGCAGACAAGGTTGGAATGCTGATGTTTCAGGTTGGAACTCATGGTCGGAGTTGGAATTCTGAGGTTTCAAGGTCTGAACGCCAATGCCACCGAAGTGGCGCTTGTGATCAGGATTCTGTCAGGCACATTCGGAACGCTGGTGTTTAGAGTCGGAACTCCTGTTTCCAACTCGTTATTTGTGGGTCTCATCTCTTGTGTGTGTCATTACTGTTCATCATCCCCCTCTGGCAGAGTTCCTGAAGAAATGCAAACCACAGAAGGTTCCCAAATCTCCATTTAGCCAGGGGGGTTCTGTTACACCTCTTTCTGTTTCTGACGCCCATCCACTCGGGTGGTGCTGGCAGAGGTGACGTGATCCTCAGGAAGGCGGCTGAAGAATGGCTCCCCTGCCCCACTCCTGCCAAAAACCCTCGAACCTGTTGTCAACTCCGCTTAAATCCACTTCTTTTCCTTGCTGGCTGGCCTGGAACAGGCCCAGGGATGCAGCCCTGCCAACCCCCTGGGGGACACCCGGATGATCTCACCACCCTATTATCCAGAGAAGGGCAAATGGTGTCAGGCAAAGGCGAGAACAGAGTGCCTAGTGCTTGTGGCTTCCTTACACGCGGCTGGCAGCAACGCGTAGGGAAGGGGAACGGTTTGCTGGTCACTGTGGTCACCACAAATGCACTCTTGGTGCCAGGCAGAGGGGGAGCTTAATTGTTTGTGGGATGGAGAGGTGCTAAAAAATCATCTTTAAACTCTGCTTACAATGGTGCAAATAATGGACACTCAGGGGACACTGGGTGGGAAGGGGGTCTGCAGGGACAATTTGCTGGGTCACATCCCCCAGTAAATGGTTACAGCACCCCCTCCCCCGATCTTCACATGCTGCATTCTTTACCTTCTTTTATTTTTCTCATAGTCCTTTCCACCACCTAGAATGCTACGTATTTATCTCGCTTTTGTCTGTCTCATTGTATTGCATTATAAGCCCCATTAGAGAGGAACTTGTTCAGGTTTTACTTCCATCTTCCTAGTGCTAAAATCGCACTTAGCATATAGTAGTTACTAAGTGAATATTTGTTGAATAAATAAATGAATGAATGAATGACTACTGCTCTTGCTGATATAGTCTCAGAGAGTTTTCCAAGCTCTCAAATCATTCTATGCAGAGCCCATGTCAAATCACATCCACTCTACCTAGACAATTTTTGAATGGGGGTGAGGGGAAGCAGCGGTAGGAAGAGGTATCAACCCCTCCATGGTTTCTCATTGTTCTCAGGATAATTTCCAAAACCCTTACCTGGCCACTAAGGACCTATAAGGGGTACTACCCCACCTTCACATTACAGATGCATCATATGGCTCCCTATCTCCTTTCTCAGATCTTCAGGACACCATTCCGGGTCTCATCTCAGGACCTTTACACATGCTGTGCTGATTAGCACAAGCTTGTAGCCCCTACGCTGGCCCCCTTGGCCTCCTTAATTCATCCTTTAAAACTCTATTTGAACACCCTTCCCTTGACTTCCAATTTTTTTTTTTTTTTTTGCCATGCTGCGTGGCTTGCGGGATCTTAGTTCCTCGACCAGGGATTGAACCGGTGCCCTCGGCAGTGAAAGCGAGGAGTCCTAATGACTGGACCGCTAGGGAATTCCCTTGACTTCCCAAACTTGATGACATTCTAAGCCCCACAATGGGCCCTGGTATTTCTTTCAAGAATTTATCATCGGGGCTTCCCTGGTGGCGCAGTGGTTGGGAGTTCGCCTACCGATGCAGGGGACACAGGTTCGTGCCCCGGTCCGGGAAGATCCCACATGCCGCGGAGCGGCTGGGCCCGTGAGCCATGGCCGCTGAGCCTGAGCGTCCGGAGCCTGTTGCTCCGCAACGGGAGAGGCCACAGCAGTGAGAGGCCCGCGTACCGCAAAAAAAAAAAAAAAAAAAATTTATCATCAGACCCCTTTGGTCACTGCTTTTGGATTCCAAAGTTCATTCCTCTGGGATTAATCTTCCCTGAACTGGAGGTTCCTTAGAGGAGGTGCCCAGAAGCCCTTCCCTTTCACTCAGAAAAATGCAGAACCTGGTTCTTCCTCCCAGATATGAGACATTCTCACTCAAGGGAGGAGGAGTTTCGCTCTCCCAGGAAGATTTCTTAGCTGCCCTCCAAAGCCTATCTCATACGAGCCCATCGCTGTGGGCCCTGTGTCTCCTCAGTACTTCTCACCCTCCAGCTGTCCAGGCTGACCCCAGGTTTCCCTGGGGACTCTGAGGGCTTCAGAGGCACCATCCAGCCTATTTCTCTGCCAACACCCACATAGCTAACATTCCTGTACCACTCATACAGACGTTAACTCAGATAGTCCCCTCAACACCCTATGAGGAATGTACTGTCATTATCCCCATTTTACAGATGTGGAAACTGAGCCCCGGAGAGGCAGAGTAATACATGCAAGGATGCAGCTAAGAGAGGGCAGGGCAGCGTCTGACCCCAGGCTGTTACCTGCAGAGCCCAGGCACTGAGCCAGCACCCCACCCCCACCCCCACGTTGCTCTCCTTCTCTCCATAGCTCTCCCTCACTTGCTTCTCCCTTTTATTCTTGGGCTTCTTGCCTTTCTCTTTTTGCTTTTCTCCTTAAGTAGCTCAAACACCCCAAGTTTTTAAAGAATCTCAATTGTGTGGATATTTTGTTGTATTTTTCAAATTCCGTAAATCATAAGGGCAGTGGGGTTTTCACACTTTTATGAGGTAAAGGAGGGAGGAGGGGAAAGGTGGGTGATTTCTATTTGATTTGCTGGAGAATGGGTGGAAGGAGAGGTTAAATCCCCTCCGAGTGGCCTGCAAGTTTCCATGTGGCCAGGCCCCCTACCTCTCTGATTTCATCTCCCACCACAGTCTCCTGATTCCTTGTGTCCAGCCACACTGATCTCATACTAAATTCCTTCTTGCTTCGGGCCTTCGCACATGCTTTCCCTCAGCCTGGAATTTGTTCTCCTTTCTTCTTCACCCAGTATTGCCTGCTCATCCTGAAGCTCCCAGATCGAATGTCACCTCCTCCGGGAAGCCGTCCATGATCTCTGAACAGGTCAAACCTCCCAGTTATGGTTTTCAAAGTTCTATGTACCTCTGTTGGATGGCCCTTGTTCCCACTGTAATTTCACATCCATTTTGATGATGGTCTGATTATTCTGCCTTCCCTTGCCCCATGTGGACTGTGAGCTCCCTGATGGCAGGACTTGTCTGCTGTGTTCATCTGTGTCTCCTGCACCTAGCACCGGGCCTGCCTCCCTGTAAGCACTCTGTAGGATTGTGTTGAATGAACTGATGGATGAAAGAATTCAGAGGTTAGTCACAGTTGCCAGGAAGCAAATACCGAACTCCTTTGGGTTAGGAGTGGGTGAAATAGTTTTAAAGGTCTGGCCAGAACTCCAACCAGAAGGCTCTTATCATCCCAAACTGAAAGGAGGAAGGGCACCAAATTCTTTGCAAACAGCCAAATATCTTCTCTGGTGCTCAGAATGTATTGAATGATAATTCATGTTTTCTATCAGCTTTTTAAAGGTACCTATTTGGGTTATCTTTTATAGGGTGTTGCTGAGTTTTTCTAAAGCAAATGCCACATACGAAGACTCTAAACCCAGGAAACAGAAGTTCTGAGGGAGGTTTCTAAATGAAAAATTCACCAGAAATATGGTTTAGTTGGAAGTTGCACTACCTTTGGGGGCAGATGGACTTGGTTCAAATCCCAGCTCCACCACTAGTGCCTGGAGCCTCAGACAGGTCACATCCTCTCTCTGAGCTGACATTTTCTCTGAACTTCATCTTCTGAACACCAAAGCCAGCAGAAAGAGAGGCCCTCTTCCCTGGCTGTTCCAGCAAAAGTCCCAGGGTTGGCTCTGATTGGACACACTTGGGTCATGTGCTCATCTTTGAACCAATCCCTGTGGCCAGAGGAGGACCTAAGTGAGGGGACTCACTTGGGTCAGAAACCACCACTGAGTGCAGGGGAAATACCCGAAATAGGATTTGCTTAATATTCTTTAATTAATTTATTTTACTTCAATCAAATTATCTTAAGAGGAAATTTGATATCACGAAGAATTGGTACCATTTGCCATAAATCATGTTATGAAATTCCAGCCAGATGCTGGAGTCCGACACCTGCTCTCTCTGGGTTCAAAGGGGAGACGGATGTGTGTTAGAGAGGTGTGATAGTCCCATTAGCTTCCAACAGGGACTTTCCCCTTAAGGGAGTCTGAAGGTTTGAAGGAGAATCGGAAAGGCTAACACCTTCTCACTTTGAATCAATGGGATTTGATGTCTTTCCCTGCACAGCTAACCCAGTCTTGGCTGAACGTGAGAATCATCTGAGGATCTTTGAAAAATCCCAACGCCAGGCCACCCTCCAGACCAACTAAATCAGAATCTCTGTGGGTAGGACCCAGGGACTGGTATTCTGCAAAGCTCCCAAAGTGATTCCAGGGTGCACTGAGGTTGAGAAATCAGACTTCAATGCAGCTGGTACTGGTGGTATGTGTCCCACATTGGCACCCATTGGGGTTCAGCAAGTCCACTGGGCTGTAGGAAGGGGCTCACTGGGAGGCTAGGGTGCCCTGGGCTGGTCAGAGTGGTCCAAGGGCAGGCTCCCTTTTCTCTAAGGAATTAACCGAGCAGGAGTCTGGGGAGGATCATTTAACAGTCTCAAATGGGAAGGAAACACTCATCCATCTTCCAGTCTAGCAGGATAAGATTCCCGGGATGAAATTCAGCTCTCACTCTGCCCCTACCCCCAATATCTGGGGTCTGACTGCTTGTTATCTGAACCAGCTCTTACCTCTCCATCCAGCTGTCAACCATCCCAGACCCAGCTTTCCTGCTGTGTGGCCTTGGGCAAGTCACTTAGCTTCTCTGGTCTTCAGGTTCCTTGTCTGCATACTGGGAGCACATTGCTGGGTTGTGTGATCTTTAAAGGCATTTCCACTCTGGGGCCCCATGAATCTTCATCAGGGAGGCAGCCACAGGCTCCTTAACCCCACACCCAAGCCCAGGTCAGGGATTCTCAAACCCCAGCAGAATTCAGGTTCCCATGTCCATCACTCAGACCACAGAATCAAAGTCTCTAGACACAGCCTGGGATCTGCATTCTAACAGGGATCTCAGTGGATTCTGATGCCGATGGTCCTTGAAGTACACTTTAAAAGCATAGTGCCTCTGCCTTGGGGCTCACCATAAAAACTCCTTCTTCAGCCATGCCCTGCTCACAGCAGCCTCCTTTTTATAGGTGAGGATACTGAGGCTCAGAGAGGCCAAGTGTTTGACCAAGGCTCTGCCCTGTGTACCTGGCACAGCTGGGATTCAAACACCGAACCCGCCTAACCCCAAAGCTGGAGTTCTTCTCCTGTCTCTCACCCTCCATCTTTAAAATGGCGGCTTCTGCCCCCCTGCACTTTCTCCCTTCCCTGCTTTATTTATTATTTATTTTTCCATAGCAGTTATTCCCTTCTGGCCCACCCCACTCCTGGCCTACTTGAATATAAGCTTCATGTGAGCAGGGCTTTCTGTTATGTTTATTAAAGTATCCCCAGCACCTGAATTAGTGCCGGGCACAGAGTAGGTGCTTAATCAACACTTGTTCATGGACGACGTCACTGCATCTCTCTAAGCTTCCGTTTCCCCATGTGTAGAATTTTGACTCACCCACTTCAGAATGCTGCGTGTTTTGCTCGGTAGTGTTTTGCTCACTGTAGAGAGCGCTGTGCCCAGGTGAGGGGGCTGGAGCTTGGCATGGGCGAGGGTGAGATGTGGCCCTGCCCTTGGGCCTGCTCAGGGCCGAAGGGTCTGGTGCCTTTCGCGGCTGGGATGGGGGCTGCAGGCCAGGCCCTCACCTGCGCAAGGATCCTCTGCCCCACATCCCTGCCCCACCACTCCCCTTCTCACAGGATCAGATCTCGACATTGGTTCCGGGGCCTCCCCTGAGGCCTGGCTAGGCCGCTTTGTCTTTCTTCACCTTGTAACTTCATCTGCACAGCCTGGTGCTCCAGCTGGGCCCCATCCCATCTTCCCTTGGTGAGGCCTCCCCAGCAGGCAGATCGGCTCAGAGCACCTGAAAGCAATGATTCTGACACGCCACCCTGGGGGTCTCGCAGATTCTAGAATCCTACAGACAGAATAGTTCTAACTTGTAATCTGTGAGCCCAGATGTATGAAGTGCCGTTTCTTTTTTAATTTCTTATTTTCCAAATACTAGATTCCATGGCCTTCAATGGAGGGAGGGTGGTGGAAACTTAACCTCAGCACTATTCAGTCTTTTCCTCATTTTCTTCCAAGGGTTGGCCCTAAGTTGGGGAGGTTTAGGTAGTGATGAGTTACTGCACTAAGTCAAGATGGATGCTGTAGGTGCCTCCCCTACATTCCCTTTCCAGGCTGGTGCACCTGTACCTCTCTCCCCCTCCCTCCATATCCCCCACCCCTTGCAACTGCTATAAGTACCAGCTGCTGATAAGTTACAACTGCCTCCTTCTCATAACTGCCCCCCTCACAATTGCCCTTGGCCAATGGGAGTCACCTGCTTGGGGGACTACGCCCTACAACAGCTCTGTCCTCCGGCCCCCTCCCCCGATCACTGGCAGCCTGTAGCCAACGACTCACTGAGTCAGGGGTACAAAAGCTCTGCCTTGGGCTTCCCTGGTGGCGCAGTGCTTCAGAGTCCGCCTGCCGATGCAGGGGACGCGGGTTCGTGCCCCGGTCCGCGAGGATCCCTACATGCCACGGAGCGGCTGGGCCCGTGAGCCCTGGCCGCTGAGCCTGCGTGTCCGGAAAGCTCTGCCTTCTTACTTTAAGGTGAGCTCAACTTCACGTGCAGTTCACGCTCCCAAGCTCCCCGTGGTGGGATCAGGCTGAAGCTAGCTTCCTGTAAGACCCCATCTTACCGTAGCTCCTGCCCTGCCGGGTCCTGCTTCCCTCGCTTGCTGTCTCCTCAATAAATCTTGCTCATAAGGCTCTCAATCTCTGCTTCTAGGGACACCCACTTAACGGTCATGAGGGGGAGTCATTGTGTGTTTAAAATGTACATCCATGTACAAATGCTAGGGATTTATAACTAAACGTGACCCTCGGTCTCGGGCAGTCTACTCCCTCCCCAGCATTCCCACCCGCCTCTCATTTCTCCTTCATCTTCAGGATGGGCTCTCATGGACCCTGTCCCCACAAGCACAGACCTCAGGCCACTCCCCACTGTCCTGCTGGGCTGCAAGCTTTAGCTTCTTCTGCTGACTTGGTGGGGACGACGGCCAGAGTGGGCTGCAGTTCAAGCATTTGTGCACAAAGGGCTTTTAAAGGCTGGCCTGGCCTTCCCTCCCGCCTCTCCGCCAGGAATGCTCGCCATCCCCAGCGCGAAAGCCCTGGCAAGCTGGGCCTTGTTTCCCTTCTGCTCGGGCGTTTTCTGAGGTTTAACTTGGCAGCCTTCCACGCCGACCTTGCACAGCATAATGAATTGGGGAGAGGCTCTGTGCCAGCTCCCCATTAACATGGCCTTTGAGGGTGTCTCATGGGCTCCCAAAAGCTTTTGGCCTGCTCAGGTCAGGAAGTAGAGAGAGTGGACCAGGCAGAGAGAAAATGATAGATTCAATGGTCCTAAGGTGCAGTGTGACCTTGGACAAGTCACACCCCCTCGCTAGGTCCTGGATCCCCCAACTATAAAGGAGGACATTGGACTGGGTGGTTCCTCCCAGCTCCCTGCTGTACCCATTCATTGGAAAAACCTTTTTTTTTTTTTTTTTTTGTGGTATGCGGGCCTCTCATTGTTGTGGCCTCTCCCGTTGCGGAGCACAGGCTCCGGACGCGCAGGCTCAGTGGCCATGGCTCACGGGCCCAGCCGCTCCGCGGCACGTGGGATCCTCCTGGACCGGGGCACGAACCCGTGTCCCCTGCATCAGCAGGCGGACTCTCAACCACTGCGCCACCAGGGAAGCCTGAAAAACATTTACTGAGTGCTGAGTACATGCCAGGCACTCTTCTAGGTTCTGGGAACACGGCAGTAAACAAAACAAATTCCCTTCCTCGTGGGATAGGATAGCCCTACTGGGGAGAATAAAAAGAATGTGAGATTTAGAATCAGAAGACCTGGATTTTTTTGCCACTGACTTCTCTGAGCCTCAGTCTCCTTGTCTTTAAAATTGGGTTCTGCTATGGCATCACTGAGATAGTGGACATGAATGTTCTTGGTAGTAGCCACATGTAATATTTATTAAGCATCTACTGTTTTCCAGGGGGTGGACATAGATGATAACCCTCATAGTCTCTCCATGGGGAGGGGTATACTGTAAGGGTGGTGAGTGAAGGCTCTGGAGCCATACTGGGTTAAATCCAACTCGGCCGCTTCCCAGCTGTGTGACCTTGGACAAGCTGCTGCACCTCTCTGTGCCTCCGTTCCCTTACCCATAAGAGAGGGGTCTAACTACTAAGCTGGCTGGAAGAATGGAGTGGGTTAGGGCTTGTACAGGCCTTAGAACAGTGCCTGGCACATAGTAAGTGGTCAATCCAAGGGAGGAGGTTGTTAGTCATCCCATTTTTATGGAGGAGAAAACTGAGATTTTACGTACTTTCCTGAGGTCATCCAGCAAGCGGCAGCTAAAGGAGATGCTGAAGGAGCCTCCCCGTGGTCTGGTCCCAGTGCCAGGAGCTTCCCCACCTCCCTTAGCTACCGGGACCTTGAGAGGCTAATCTGAGCTGCAGACTGAAACCTAGGGATTTACAGCTTAGAAATACCCCTTTCTCAGTGTGTATCTGGGTGCATCCGTGAGCTTCCACGCACGTATGTGCGAGTGTGTGTGGCTCTGCATGCTTACTTGCATGTGTCTGAGTATGTTAATAGTCATCATCTCTATCTGAGCCTCAAGAATAGGCAAAACTAAACTTTGGTGAAAGAAATCAGAACAGTGGTTGCCTCTGGGGATATTGACTGGAAGAGGGCCCCGAGGGAACTTTCTCGGGTGATGGAAATATGTGTACCTTAATTGGGATGGTGGTTACACAGGTGTTTCCATTTATCAAAAGGCATTGCGCTGAAACACTTAAAACGTGTGCATTTTATATGTGTAAATTATACCTCAATAAATAAGAGCATATGGGGGAAATGATCACTTATGTGATCTCATTTACTGAGGGCTAACTAACCACGTGCCAGGCACCGTTCTGGGTGCCTTACAGGTGTCTGTCGTTTAATCCTCACAGCAGCCCCACGTAGCATGCTGTATGTACCTTGTCTGGGGCTCTTTCTGTGCAGGTTTATGCGTGGTTCACAGAGCACACACATATACTCCTTCATCCCCAAACTTGAGGGTCCCAGAGGGCAGGCACGAGGATGCACATATGTCCACAGAGAGCAGGAGGGTGCACGTGCGTCCACAGAGATGTCCACAGGAATAGATGTCTGCTAGCACCTGTGTGCTACATGCAGGAGCATCGCTGGACCACGCTCCATGCACTGTGCCATAGTTAGATGCTAACAGCATTCCAGGCCCCTGGTCTGTGTAGACATCAAGTGCTGTTTCAGACAACAATGGCAAGAGATAGACAGCCAGCCGCCTGTGCCAGGGAGGAGTGTGGACTCCTGGACTCCAGGCAGTTAGCATCTCTAAAGGGCGTCTTGGCTGACTGGTGGCTAATTCGCAGACATGGTCCCATTAGCCAAACGCAGCAGGTGGATGAAGGGCCTCCTCCAACAACTTATGAGCCACTCTTGGCTGCAGGTTTTGCCCTGGGAGGAGCCCACACTTTAAGAGTATAAACAGAGCCTGCCTGTCCGAGCCAGCCCTGCCTCTGTCCATTCCACCGCCTTGTGAGCTGGGGAGGGCATGGAGGCTCAGAGAGGGTGAGCAACTTGTCCAGGGTCAAACAGCTAGCAGGCCAGCGACCCAGGAACTTGCAGGCATGTGTGTCTCCCACGACTGTCAGGCACTGACATGCAGCTTTCATGATTTCTTCTTGCCATTTCCTTTCACTAAAGGTACTATTATTTTCTTAGTATTTTTCCTGTAAACGACCCACTTATTAAATTTAAGTAAGTTTATTTTAAAAGGAATCTGCTATTAATGGAAAACCAATATCAGAATCTAAATTGAGGTAGACTGACCAACCTTCCCTGTCCCCATTTGCCTGGGACTGAGGCAGTTCCCTGGACATGGAACTTTTCAGTTTTAAAATTGGGATGGGCCCAGCAAACTGGGTTGCGTTGCTTACCCTAAATGGAAAGCAAGTTTAAAAATGCATGCTGTGAAAACGAGCTAGATTATTAAACTGTAACCTGCCACAGTGGCCTGCCACAGGCTCTGAGCCTGGAGTTTTAGACTTGGAGCCCCTCTTTTCTGTAGTCCCCCCACAAGTTCCAGGGTTCACTCTGATTGGCTTGATTCGGTCATGTGCTCAAACGGAGCCAATGGTTGCTGCCAGGGGAATGCACCGTTCTGATTGGCCAGGCCTAGAGCTAGAGGTGGGCTCAGCCTCAACCAAGCCACCTGGCTCCAGAGCAGAGGGACAGACCGTTCCTCTAAAGAGTGAGGGTATTTGTTACCAAGAGGAAGCCCTCCAGGCAGACATGAAACAGCAGATGACCCGTCCATTCTTGCAGGAACAATCTCCTCTTGCTCTCCCAGGCCCTGGTTCCCAATCTGCTTCTTTCTCCCTGTGATCCTTTCTCTCTCTGGGCCTCGGTCTCCCCATCTACAAAATGGAGGGTTGAGGGAGGTTAACTTGAATGGTCTCTAAGAATCTTCCCGGCTTTGACATTTTGAGATTTGTCTTCCCTGGAACAATTATTATTGTTGTTTAGTGTGTTACTGTTTTTCTCCCTTTCAGTTGCTCAGAGATAGATGAGAAATGGGGAGGTCATATAGCATGAAGAAAGGAACATAAGGCATTTCCAGATTCAAATCCCAGCACTGACACTTTCTGCCTCTGTAATTTTGAGCAAGTCAATTCATTTTTCTGAGCCTCAGTTTCCTCACCTCTAAAATGGAAGAATGATAGTATCTATTTAGAAAGGTCACAATGAGGATTAAAACTGGTGGAAAGTCTTTGGTAAAAGAGATATGTCTGTAAGGATGCATTTGGGGGCAAGAAAAAGAAAACCAAATCAAACTGGCATAAAAAATGAAGGGCATTTATTGGGTGGTGTAGCTGAAAAGTCTCAGGGAGTTTTGATCCAGGGGTAAAAGAGGGGTCACAATGTCTTTTCAATGTCTATGATTCATTCCGCTTTGCCTTTCTCTGTGAGTCAGCTTTGCTCTTGGGCTGGCCCCCCCTCATAGGAGCCCTAAAAGTAATTCTAGGCTTCACATTTGCACACCATGTCGTCCAGAAGAAAAGAGAACTCCCAGCATTCCAGCAAAAGTCTCAGAAGTCAATCTCACTGAACTAGTTTAAGTCACACGTCACACTGAGCAATCTCAGTGGCTAGAAGATGCAATGTGCCTATCCTGGGGGATGCAATGTGCTGATTGGCTTATCCCTGGGGCAGGGGCGGAGTCAGCTTCCTGAGGACCAGATGGATCTCACCTGACCAGGAAGAGGTTGGCAAAGGGAAAATGCATGCTGGGAATGATGCAATCAGATATTGAAGATCACCCGAGACTCTAATGATGACAGCAATGAAAGGGCTGGCTCTCAGGGATATCTCCTCTTGCCCTAAACTAGCATTTACACAAGGGGAAACTGAGGCTCAGAGAGACGAGGTTCCGGGTCGGTGTCACCTAGAAAATGTGCACTGAGATCTACCTTTGTCTGGGTTTCTGTAAGACCGCACTGAGATAAGAATAATGCTTTAAGAAGGAAAAGAAAGACTAAAGCGCATTGTACGCCTACTCCGTGCTAGATTTTCTATCCCCATCATGTCATTTAATCCTTGTAGCCACCCTGGAAAGTAGTCTCTGTCATTGTGTTACCGAGTCCGAGCTCGCTCTGCTCGCTGCACAACAGGCCAATGAATCAGAGATGAGGTGTTGAGACAAGGAATACAACTTTATTCGGAAAGGCAGCAGACCAAGAAGATGGCAGACTAGTGTCTCTGAAAAACCATCTTATCTGGGTCTGGAGGCCGATTTCTTTTATAGAATCAGAGAGGGAGAGGTGGTGAGGAAGTAAAGTAAAAGGGCCATCAGTCTTGCAAAACATCTCCTGGAATGTCCAGCCTCAGTGAGGGGATGTGTTCATTTCTTCTTTCTTGCAGCCTTTCACAGGTGGGCAGGATTCCCTGAGGCAGGCCATTATGTATGATTATAATAACAAAATCAACGAAAGGCAAAGGTTAAAGTCAAAGAAACAGATCGAACATGGAGTCCGATTTAGCTCTTCCTGTTACAATTCCCCACTGTCAATATCCATTCCACAGTCTTGTGGAAAAAGGGGTGACAACGTTCTAACTGCTCCGTCAGATGGATCTTTCTGGGAGTGTCCACCACTGGTGTCAGTGTTCCAAATGTTGAGATTTGTCTTTTGTTCCGCTTTGGAAGTGTCTACTTTACACCTGCATACTTAAAAATATTCACAACCTAAAAGTTGAGACTTATCAGGAATTTTGAGGGCTTCAAGCCCAGAAGGCCACATCTCAAGTTAAGGAATTTAGCATTTTTCTTTGTATGGGAAGATACAAGAGTCTGGGCTCACTGAAATCATTTCTTTGATATGCACCACAGCTATCTGGGGCCTGTACCCTGTATTTTCACATCCTGAGTTTCCTCAGGGCTCACCATAGGGAGTGGCTGCAGTCTGATGGCTGCTAGGTGGCAGGTATTCTCCTCCTTCCTGAGTTTCCTCAGGGTTCACCGGCTCACATTGGGAGGGCTGCAGTCACCCATGACTGATCCTCTCCTCCTGGTCAGGAATTTGACCAATATTTGGGAGATATTTCATGATAAGATTTTGTCACACGGTGCTGGGAGGCTCATCCCAGGTCAGGGGAAAATTCTTGATATGCCACTGTAGGTGCCAATTTTCAGATTAGACCCTATTGGTAATTAAAGATTCTCTGGATCCCCTAATTATGATCCAGGAGACATTTTCCCTTGTTGCTTCTTCTCATACTTAGAATCATATTATTACAATTATTTTATGCTATAAAAGTGATCTATTTCCTTAAGATGTTTAGCCATAGAAGTTTTGTTGGAGGCCTGGTTACACACTGGGTACTGCAAGAGACAACGATCTTATAAAATAGGATATAAGCAATGCAGCTAGTAATATTGACAAAGACAGTACAGTGGGGAGACACAAAGCCCAAACAATTCGGAAATAAAGAACAAATTAAAACAATGATTAGCATAATATCAAGTCCACAGGAGAGCCAGCTGGAGACAACAAATTCTGGCAGGGTCAGGTAGAGAGAAAAAGATAAATGTTTCGTCTTTGTTTACAAAGGCATACTTTATCAACTTGTTGTAGGTCATAGCACAAGAGAAAAAGTTTTTCCGAAAAACAAAGATTAAAAACAATATATTTCCCAAAGTCGTAAAGTTATAAATCATATTTACCAGTTTATTCAGTCTCATGTAATTAATTCCCGTTGATCTGGATGAAATAGTCAGGTTTCCCATTAGTTTTGTCATTTGTTACCCAGTCCAGTGATATTATCTAAAGGCTATCAGAAACTTGTATTTCTTAAAAAGTTCCTTTTTATCAGTCTTCTTGAAAATCTTCATTTTGTAAAAGCATCGGGACAAAACTTAAAATGGCATGGATAAAGATTTGAGTACAACGTAATTAGCAGGAAACTTGGATATACCATTTTAGAATAGCTAGTATAATGATTGATAACATATCAGGACATATCAGATGTTAGGGATTCCATATAAATTTTGGAATATCTATATAAATGACATATCTCCACACACTGTAATCTAAGGTTCATCTCCAATCACTTGACAATGTTTTTGAAGCAATTTAACATATCAAATAAACTTAGTTTGACATCTTGTCTCTGAGATGTCTCAGAGATGTTCTTTCAAAGTATCCCAGAGTCAGCTGGAGGCTAAAAAGCTTGAGTCAGATTTTGATATTTGGGAAGTTTGTCAAAAGTGTCAAAAAGGTTTTAAAACACAACAGGATTGTAGGTCACTGTGAAACGGTACTTATCCATTTAACCAAAGTCACAAAACGATTAAAAGAAAACAAATACGGATCACCTAAGGGCACAGAAACTTATATAATCTGTCATCAAAAGAAGCACTTCTAACAGAGAGAGATCAAATTCCAGTCTTGTATTAGCTTACTTAAAAAAATCCATTTACTTAGTTAACTTCAATCTAAATTTTGTTAATCCTGACCATGTACAAAACTTTCTCAGTAAAAATGTAATTCCATTTCTCATACCTTCTTAACTGAAAACACACATTTCACTGTACGGAAATGTTTTATTATTTTCAGTAGCTTTAATTATATATTTAAATTAGAATCCCTGACTCTTAAAAACCTTAATTTCTAGTGACAACAAAGAGGCAAGTAATAGTTACCAAAATCTGGAGAAACTATTTTAGATGAGTTTTAGAACATAAAAATATTTTTAGTTTACCTAAAAGCTCTTATCTCATTTATAATTACTTTAAAATTTCATCATATCAAGTTACTTTTCTTGCTGACAAATTTGCAACAGATATAACAAGATTTCATTTAACTTCTATTAGACCTAGGTGCAGTGAAAGTACTATACTTAATGTTGATGGCTCTGAAGACATGTCTATATTAATTAGATCAACAAACTTAAACATTAATACCAAATATTAATTTAAATATTTTCCAGTTCAAGTGAACATGAAACTCATTTAGCTTAATATCTCTTGTATTTAGAATTATTTGGTTTGAAAATGCTTACCTTTCTTTAAGACAATTAAATAGAGCTCATTGACAGACTAACCTCAGCAATGTTATCCAAAGACAAAAACACATACAAACACACAAACAGAGAGACATCATAGTGCTCATTTCAAAATTTCAGCCCTGGGCTTCCCTGGTGGCGCAGTGGTTGAGAGTCCGCCTGCCGATGCAGCGGACACGGGTTCGTGCCCCGGTCCGGGAAGATCGCACATGCCGCGGAGCGGCTGGGCCCGTGAGCCATGGCCGCTGAGCCTGCGCGTCCGGAGCCTGTTGCTCCGCAACGGGAGAGGCCACAACAGTGAAAGGCCCGCGTACTGAAAAGAAAAAAAAAAAAAAAAAATTCAGCCCTGAGTCAGGCACGGCAGTGTGAAATCCATCAGTTTACAAAAGAGGTTGGATTAAAGTTGGGTTTCTGGCAGATGGAACAAATCAACTCCCTTATCTAGATGGCTAAACCCTTTCTACTAATATTTATGGAAAACAAGTCAAGTTCTAAATTACCGTACCCTCTTTTTCAAAATTTGCATTTTAAAAAGATGGCAGAGATAAAGGTTTCTGAGAAGACCAGATAGAACATTTGTATCTCAAAGATACAGGCAAGTTTTTCCTAGGATGACTTTGTTTCCCCTTTGTTTAATATTTACAAGCCTCTTAAGATCACCCGTATTTATTAGAAAATCAATCAACTTGTTCCCCACTGTCAATGTTACCCGGGGCTCCTGTGGGGAAATCAGAATTGTACGCCTCAAGTCCAAGGGAGTCCCTTGGCCTCTTACAGGATATCGGGTCAAGAGAAATTGTCCTGCTGCAGAAGTGGCTCCCGGTCCAAATTGGGCGCCCTGTTGGGTCTTAGATGGTGATACTAAACCAGGTCCCTGTGCCCCGGGGGGGTTACCATAGAAACTTCTATTTGATCCCCACAGGTAGGGGAAACAGGAGGCAGTGAGAATATGTTGGCGGCATGGGGTGGCGGGGGGAGTTGGAACAACTGCTGGTGCAGCCTACTCGGCCACTGGAGGAGCTGGATAGGCTGGAGGGGGGGGTAAGTTTTGAAATAACGTGTCCCCACTCTCATTTTCTCCCTCTTCCCTTGTAGAACAGGTTTTCCTTTGTGTTTCCTTTTAGACCACAGCACCATTAGGGGGCAGCCCTCTGACTCCTTTTCCCCCTGATGCAACAGCATAAATGCTCCTACATTTGGAATCTTATCTCTTTTCCCTGCTCTTTTGCAGAACATTGTATAATAATTGAGTGAGTCATTCAGGGGCCATCGTTCTTCTGATCCTAACATATACTGGGTCCACACCCTATTACAATAGTACATCATGTCTTTCTTAGTCATAGGCTCACAGCTGTTTTGCCCATTTAACTAATATACGCCCAAAAGGGTTCTCCGTCAGGATAAATGGAGTATTTCCCATTTTTATAAGTTTGATAACACAAAAGATGCAGACAGAGCCCAACACAAAAGGCACAAATTCTAGCATCGATGCACACAAAACCAAGACAAAACCAATGAACCAGTTCCCAGATCGGGTAGACTTACCCTGCAAAACCAACGAACTAGCTCTCAGCAAACCGGTTCCCAGAATCAGGTAGAGTCCAGCAACAATTCTCCCCTCCAACAGGGTACCCCAACCAGACTGGCTTGTCCCGTAAGGCAAAAGCCCCGATTGAGGGGGGAATATGTTCCCGGCGTGCACACCGGAGCGACTTACCCTCCATAATCTGAGTCCGTCAACTTGTAGCCCCAAATGGAACCGAAGTTCCTCAGATGGAACCGAAGTTCCCCAAATTGGAACCGAAGTTCCCCAGATGGAACCGAAGTTCCAGAATCGAATCGAGCCTGTCAACTCGTGGCCCCAAATTGAAGTTGGTCGGTTCCTTGCTTCAACTGCCAAGTGCTGGGCCAGCTGGTGCCGCTTCAGGGAACTTTGAAGGGACGATCCTCAGGGCAAATGGTCCTGGCAGCTGCTAGGGCCTTGCCCCAGTATTCCCTGACCGGGGCCGGCTAGCCATGAGCAGCAAGGCTCCTGGCTGGCTAAGCCAAATTTGTTACCGAGTCTAAG
Source organism: Delphinapterus leucas (assembly GCF_059928025.1). Lineage (NCBI taxonomy): Eukaryota > Metazoa > Chordata > Mammalia > Artiodactyla > Monodontidae > Delphinapterus > Delphinapterus leucas. Next base: position 76,700,985 of record NC_143143.1, on the reverse strand, counting down.
CTTGCTCTGCTCACCGCACCACAGGCCAGTGAATCGGAGACAAGGAATACGACTTTATTCGGAAAGCAGGCAGAATAGTGTCTCTGAAAAAACATTTTATCTGGGTCTGGGTGCCAGTTTCTTTTATAGAATCAGAGAGGGAGAGGCGGTGAGGAAGTAAAGTAAAGGGCCATCGGTCTTGCGAGACACATCTCCTGGAATGACCAGCCTCAGTGAGGGCATGTGTTAGTTTCTACTTTCTAGCAGCCTTTCACAGGTGGGCAGGGTTCCCCGAGGCAGGCCATTATGTATGATTATAATAACAAAAGCAACGAAAAGCAAAGGTTAAAGTCAAAGAAACAGATCCTACGTGGAATCTGATGTACCTCTTCCCTGTTACAATTGCTCCCATTTTACAGAAGTGAAATGTGACATTGAGCAAGTTGAAGTGACTTGCCCAGGGTCACGTGCTAGGAGGCAGTACAGCCGGGGTACAAAGCTGGCTGTATTTGAATTCCCACCAGAAGGACACTTGCATTTCGTGTGTACCACCTGTGTGCTAGGTGCTTCCCTGGCCACCATCTCATACTTGAGGGGTCAGTGGGTCTGCCCCCATTTTGCTGAAACCCTGTCTGCCTGTGGGAGGGGCATGTTCTCAGGAGATATCAGAGATCCCCTCTTGCCTTCCAGACATGATCTATTTTTCAAGTTGTCTCTGCCAGCGGTGAATCTGTGACTTCTTCCTCTTTCTTTATCCTGCTCCCCATACCCCTCCCCCGACCTTTTCTGGCCTGGCAGCTCCCAGCTGGGAGCTTCTGTGTCTTCTAAGTTCCTGGGACCTAGCCCTGGGGCTGGCTGAGGAAGATTTTCTGGACACCCAGGCCTCTGTCGCCCTGGGCCCCAGGGCTCAGCCCCGCCCCCAGCTGCCCCCTCCTGGGCCCCTCCCCAGCACTGGTTTTGGGCCAATGTTTGGGCTGCTATGGCCCAGGCCAGGCTCGAAAAAGGAATTATTTCTGTCTCCTTGCATAGTTCTCAGCCCAATTCCCAAAATGGGAAGTGGCCTGGGAGGTGGGAGGCCCTCCCCACCCCAGCTCCAGGGGAGGAGGGAGGAAGGGAAAACTTGGCAGAGCTGTGAGAAAGGTGGGGCCCAACAAGGACTCCACACACCATCCCCAAACACACACACACACACACACACACACACACACACACACACACACAGGACAGCCCTTCTGTAACTCTGCAACCTGTAAAAAGTAGGAAGCTTTGGGGTGTTCCCAGGTCCTGGCAATGTGTCTGACGTGCTTCAGAGGGAGAAAGGGCTCCTGGGATGGGGCAGGGCATGGTGAGGATAAAAAGGTTGGGGAATGTGTGGACCCCACGCCCAGAGCTAGAAGAGGACTGGGGTTAAGGAAAGAGGAGACACAAACTGGAAAATTGCCTCCAATCCTGGCTGGGGGATGGGCAGCTAGCCCACCCAGAATGCTTTGCTCTTGACCGCTGAGCCTGGTCCTCCTTCCTCCTCTTCCGGGAAGCCTTCCCTGACTGTTTAGGTGTCTGTGTCAGGGTCTTGCGAAGGGTGTTCAGATCCCCAGTTGGTTATTCTGTGACCACCTGTCCCATTTCCCAGCGTCCCTCACAGGGTCCAGTTACTACCCTGCCTGGCCTGGATCATAATGACCAGCTGGGTCACTGGCCGAGGAGCAGGTTGGGTCTGACTGTCTGATTCACCCACCACACCACTGGCTGGAGGAGGAACGTCTGAATGATTGGCTTGGCGGTTGCCTCTCTTCCTGATGATCTGTCCATCTAACTAACTGGTTACAAGCCTAGGTCACTGTTGGTCTGTCTGCCTTCCTGCCTGGGTGTCCAACTGACTGGATGAATGGTTGTCTGGCTGTGTCTTTCTGTCCACCTAGGTGTCTACCTGACTCACCTGTGCGGACTGAGTGGGTGATTACCTCTTTGTCTCCAGACTGACTGAGTGGTTGTGAAACTGAATGGCTCCCTGTGTGATGACACTGTGAGACCTCTGACTGAATGGATGATTGAGTGACCATCTGTCTGTCTGCCTGTCTGACTGACTGTTGTATCTAACTGGATGCGTAACGAATTGTCCATCTCCTTGTTTAAATGCCTTTATGAGTGTCTGACTGTCTGTCCGTCTGCCTGTTCCGCTTGGTTGTCTGTCCCAGTGGCTGAGTGACCACCTGGTGGTCTGCCTGCCTTCACGTCTGTCTGACCGGCTGACAGCCTGTCGGGCTGCCTGTTTTCCAGGGTGTTCGGCTGTGATTAGAGAATGGCCAAGCCTATCTCTTCAGCTCCTGGTCTGACTGCCCGCCCGGCTGTCCGTCTCCCTGTCTGAGTGGCAGGAGGGCGGACGGCCTGTCTGTCAGTCTGACTGCTGGCGGCTGTCCGTCTCCCTGTCTGAGTGGCAGGAGGGCGGGCAGCCTGTCTGTCAGTCTGACTGCTGGCGGCTGTTGTGTAACAGATGATAACAGGATGCCTCTCTGTCCATCTCCTTGTCTCACTGACTGACCGTCCGTCTCTCGGCCTGACCGTGTCCCTGATCAAATAGCTGAGTGACTGACTCATATCTGCCTGTCTCTGTGTTTGACTGACAAGATGGCCGACAGGCTGACTGTTTCTCCACCTCCATGTCCCACCAACCGGCTCACTGGATATTTGACTCTTGACTCCCCAACTAGGACACAACTCACAGGCTGTCCTAGGTAGTGGTGGGGTTTGAAGGACGCGCAGCTGGCCTCAGCAACCATGCTTCCCTCCTTCCCCCCATGTACCCCCATGTACCCCCCATATACCTCCCCATGTACCCCCATGTACCTCCCCATGTGCCCCCATATACCCCCCATGTACCCCTCCATGTACCCCTCCATGTACCCCCATGTACCCCCCATATACCTCCCCATGTACCCCTATGTACCTCCCCATGTACCCCCATGTACCCCCATGTACCCCTCCATGTACCCCCATGTACCCCTCCATGTACCCCCATGTGCCCCAATGTACTCCTCCATGTACCCTCCATATACCCCCCATGTACCTCCCCATGTACCCCATGCACCCCCATGTACCCCTCCGTGTACCCCCATGTACCCCTCCATGTACCCCATGCACCCCCATGTACCCCTCCATGTACCCCATGCACCCCATGTACCCCTCCATGTACCCCCATGTACCCCTCCATGTACCCCATGTACCCCCATGCACCCCCATGTACCCCTCCATGTACCCCATGTACCCCTCCATGCACCCCCATGTACCCCTCCATGCACCCCTCCAGAAGAGGGAGGGGAGTGGGGTGGACAACGCAGCACCTGCTCCATCTCCAGGATCTCACATGGTCTTACTCTGGGGGAATGAGGAAGGTGATGAATGTGTGCTCCTCACACCGTCCCCCACCCCCATTTTCAGGGAACCCCCCCCCCAGGGGCCTGATGGAGGAAACATCATTCTTCAAGGAGACCACAGGGACATGCTCCCAATGTGTCACATCGTGCCCAGGCCCTGCCACCCTTGGAAGGGGGGACCCTTTTCAAATCTTTACACTGTTGTTGTTCAGACACGGGCTGATTCCCAGGCCCGGAGGCAGATCCTGGCCATCTGAGGGGCAGACAGCTGCTGCTGCTGGGGAGACAGGTTCCTTCTGCCAGCAGGCCTTCTCCACCCGATGGGGACTCCACAGCCCCTCAGAATCAAGCCAGGCTCAGAGGGGAGTGGGTAATGCTTGGCGGGGAAAATGAGGGCACTGTCCTTTCCTGCGGGCGGCATTTCCTCCTGATAATAGAATTTTGCCCAGCTGCTGGGTGGCTATCTGACCTCCCTTCCTTAAAGACAGAGTTCTGCTGATGAATTTTATTTCAAGATAAATGTGTGCATGAACATGAAAGAAGGAGATGGGCAGGGAGAAATAGGAGGGGTTTGAGATCCTCTGGATGGAAAAGGGCCTCCCAAGAATTTAGCTCTATCTAAATCATGCCTTCCTGGTCTTTCTTAGGGCTCCCCAGGTCCCCCAGACTGGCCCTTGGAGATGGCAGTCTGGACGATCCTCACGCAGGTGGAGGGAATGTCTGGTCCAAGCTCAGGGATAGGTGGGAAGAGTGCATTCTAGAAGTTTTCCAGACCCTTGGATGGTAGAAAGCGGCAGGTGGAGAGGGTGCTCTCTGCCTGAGGCCAAGGTAAAGCTCACTGTGTGACCAGGGTCAGGACTCAGTGAGTTATGAGGGTCGGGACTTATTCTAGACAAGGATCGGAGCTAAATCTGAGTCTGAGGTCAGTGTGTGACCTGGATCATGGCTCAGCCTAAGACTGGGTCTGTGACCAGGGCCAGGGCTCAGATTGTGACCAAAGTGAGAGCTCTGTCATAACCAGGGTCAGGGCTTAGACTAAGACCAGGGTCGTGAAGGAATCTGTGGCCAGAGTCGGGATTCAGCGTGACCAGCATTAGGACCCAGTCTGGACCCAGGGCAGGGCTCTCTCAGGGTCTGGAATTAGATTCAGTCTGGATCCTTGGGCTCTAAGAGTCAACGTAGGTCCTTATCCCTAAAGGACAGGCAGGCAGGGGCGTGCTGCTGGTTGTTCCTGCCCATTCTGATCCCTCTTCCCCCTGGGCTCTGAGGGCGAAGCCAAGATGCCACGTGAGCCACGGAGGCAGGTGAGGGTGCGGAGGGATGTTCCCTCATCCTTGAACGTTCTGCTGCAGGTGGGACCAGAGGGCCATCCTCAGTCTGGGGGAGGGCGTGGAGGCAGAGGACGGCCCCTGATGAGCAGGGAAGAGGAAGAAAAGGAGAAGTCATAAAAGGAAGTGTTTACAAGTTTGGGGTCTGGAGCAGACAACCTGGGTTTCAGTTCTGATTCTGCCACGTACCAGCTGCGTGAGTGACCTTGGGCAAGTTACTCATCCTCTCTGTGCCTTAGCTTTCTTTTCTGCAGCATAGGGATAAAAATCCTATTTACTTCGTAGGGTTGTAGTAAGGATTAAGTAAATTAATATGTGTAAAGTGCTTACAGAGTGCCTCGTAGGTTGTACATTCTCAGTCAATTTTAGTTGTTTTAGCTCCAGAGCCACACGGGGCCACACCCTGTGAACAGTGCAGGGCAGGGAAGTTGTGTCAGGGGAGAGAGGGCTAGAGCCCAGGCTCCTGACCCCTGGCTAACTCCCCAAATCTTTAGGCCTCCCCTCTGTTAAGTGCTGATGCCTCTGTAATCCCCTGGACGTCATCACTAACACGAATGACACTTGTAGTTACTTCTCCAATGGGTCTGTGCCCCACAACTAGAGTGCCTACCCCTTGAGGGCTGGTTTCTCATCTTTCCTGCTCACCGCTGTGTCCTCAGCAACCAGCATAGTAGCTGCACACAGTAGGTGCTCAAGAAACAGTTACTGAATACATGATCATAATAAAGGCAACCAGGCACTGTGCTTTGCCTCTACTTTTTTGATCCGGTCTTTTAAAAACTGATAATTAAAATGAATGCACACACCCAGTGAAGACAAGTTCAGACAATACCGAAGGGTATACAGTGGAAGGATAGCAATCTCGCTCCCACGTCTCCAGGCTCAGAAGAAACCATTTTCTTGTACTTCTTATAAAATCTTCATGTGTTTGAATCTTCATACTCACTTCCACAAGCTCTGAGGAAATAGGGGTTTGTCTGTTCTGTCCACTGCTGTATTCCTACTGCCTAGAACGGTCCCTGGAGTAGTAGGTTTTCAATAAGGATATGCTGAACATTCCATTTTTTTCCTAATACCAATGGGATTATTTCATACATCCTGCTCTATACCTTGCCTTTTAACTATTAATAAATTAATAAACCTTAGAGCTCTTTCCACATCAGCAAAAATACATTGATCTCATTCATTTTTAATGGCTACATAATCTTCCAGGCCACGGATGAACCATAATTTATTTAAGTAGACCTTACATTGAGGTAGTTTCTGGTTTTCATTTTTCTTCCCCCATAATGTGACACCTGTTTCATACCTCAACTCGGCAAGCGGTTATCACTGATTTTGACTGAGAAGACGGCATCCCAGAGAAGTTAAGGCACTTGCCCAAGGTCACCCAGCTGACCTCCAAACCCACTCCACCACCATGCTGCTGTCCACCAGTGACCCTCACTGAGTTTTCCCATCACCAGTCTCAGAGAAGGCTGCCCTGCAACACTTCCATCACCTATATAGGGCATGGACCTCCAGCAAGGGTCTCTCAGATTTTGCAGTGCCTCCCAGGAGCCTAATCTGGGCTCAGGAGGGTAAGAGCCCCCAGATGGACCCAGAATCCATTCCTCCAGAGCTGTAGTTAAGGCAACAGTTCTCAGCCAGGGGTGTTTTGGCCCCCAGGGGACACTTGGCAATGTATGGGATATTCTGGGTTGCCACACCCAGGAGGATGGGTGCTATTGGCATCTAGTGGGTAGAGGCTAGGGATGCTGCTAAACATCCTACAATGCACAGCCCCCTAGACAAGAATGCTCCAGCCCAACAGTGCCTTGGTGGAGAAACCCTGTGTTAAGGGCGTGGACTCTGGCCCAGGCTTCCTGGAGCCAAACCCTGGCCTCTGCCACTTAGTGGCTGAGTGATCTTAGGCAAGTTGTTTAACCCCTCTGTGCCTCTGTTTCCTTATCTGTAAAGCTGGATAAGGAAAATAGGATAAGAATAGGCTCTCTCTTCCAAATGTGTATATGTTATATTTGTAAAACACTTTGGCAAGTGCCTGACCTATGGTAAGCTCTCGGTATATGAAGCCATAATTAGAATCATTGCCCTCAGAATCCAGGTGTCAGAGAGAGCTGGAAGAAGATGTGCTCTGAACAGAAAACAGGGCAGCCAGGCCATTCTCTGCTCCGCAGCCCAGACTCCCCCAGGGAGTGTGACTACGGTCCACAGATAGAAACAGAAGCCCCTGGATGCTACTGACCTCTGATTGGTCAGGAACGGAGGAAACATTGCTCAGAAGACAGTTTCCATTTTGGGGGCTGAAAAAATGGTTCCCTGGAGACCCTCAGACATTGGGGATTTTCCAGAAGCTGAGTATTAGAAGGTCTTAGAGACCCAAAACTCCAAGCTACCCATTTTACAGATGGGGAAACTGAGGCCCAGAAAGGGGGCAGGACTTGCTCACACGGCAAGGCAGTGGCAGATCTGAGATGAAAGCCAACCTGGGAGGTATTCTGCGCAGCTCCGCCCAAAGGCCCTTCTCAGGTACAGACCAGCACCCAGGTTATATTCACTCTTCCCTCTTTGATGAGAGTCTCTGGAATCCAGCCTGCCTGGGAAGCAATGTCATGTAAGTGTTTAAAAGCACAGCTTTGACATCAGACAGACCTTGGTTCAGATCCCAGTTCTACCAGTTACCTGCCATGACCTTGGCTAGGCCACATACAATTCCCTAAGTCTTGGCAAAATGGGCATTAGCAATTTTTGTCGTTGCAAGGATTAGAGACAATGCATGGGGTCTCTAGCACATTGCTGGTGGAATCAAGTTGGCCAAACCTCTTTGCAGGGCAATTTGACATTTGGGAACATTTAAAAGGCATCTACACTTTCTACTCCTGTAGATATGCCCTCACATGTGGGAAATATATATACCTGGATAATCTTTGTCAGGTTGAGAACGATCCAAATGAGGCCTAAGAGAGGACTGGTTGAAAGACTTACGGGGCACGTGTACAAAGTCTTTGACACAATAATTTAATTACGTTTGGGGCTTTGTGTGTACTGATTTGTAACAACTTCCAAGATACATCATTAAGTGAAGAAGTAAGATTCTGAAGGCTGTAGGAAATAATGCTACATTTTTGTGGGGAAGAAAGAATACAAGTAAATATAAATGCTTATGTATGTATAGTACATCAGCTAGGCGGGCATGCAGCTGCAAGGAACAGAAAATTCAACAAACAATGGTTTGAACAAACACAACCAAAGTCCAGAGCTGGGTGGACCAGTGCCGACCCAGATGCTCAAGGACTCAGGCATCTTCCTTCTTCCTGTTCCAGAGCATGTGACTTTGATCCTCATGGTTTCAAAATGCCTGCACTGCCTCCAGGCATCAAGTCCACATTCCAGGCAGAAAGGAAAAGGAAGGGCAAAGGGCAAAATGTGCTTTGTCTTTGGGGGGAAGTAGAAAGGAATGACTTGCCCAGGGACTTTTGCACAGAACTGGGTCACATGGCTGCTCCTAGTTGCAAGGGAGTCTGGGAACATGAGTATTTTTACCTGGGCGCATGGCTGCCTGAACAAAACTGGGATTCTGTTAGTAAGGTGGATATTGGGTAGGCAAGTGGGGTCTGCCATTCATAGCTCATCATTGGAAGGATCCATAACAAACTGGGACAGTGGCTGGCTCCAGGGAGGGGAGCTGAACGACAGGAATGGGGACAGAAGGGAGATCCCCCCCTTACCTGTATGTATACCCTCTTGTACCTTTTTGATTTTCAAACTGTATGCAAGTATGACCTTCTCAAAAATATATAATTTTTGTAAAAATACAATTTTAAAAAAGGTAATGCCTACAAAATGCCTGGAACATAATAGGCACTCAGTAACACCAGCTTTCTATCTTTAAACAGTTGCTTTAGCACCAGATGCGGATTAAATTCCCAGGTCTGCCACATCTAAGTTTTGTGACCTTGGTCACATTTCTCCATCTTTCTGTGCTTCCATTTCCTTAAACAAGATACATAAAAACACATTCTTTGAGCCGCTGGCAGGAGAATTCCTCCCAGGAGCCCAGTGCTATTGGGGAGATAGCTTCTTAAGACCTCTTGAAATGAGTGAGCCTCTCGGTGGTTGGGGGTAGAGCCAATGCTTCCCAGAAAGGGAGTGAAATTATGCTTCATGAGAAGAAGACAGGAATTTGCTGGTGGGAATGGGGCAAGGGAAGAGAATTAGCTCTGGCTTAGCATCCTTTAATACATGAACTTCCCCACCCCATGACCTGCCAAATACCCCTTACCACTAATCATAATACAGCAATAATAATACATAATATACAATAATAATAACAGCCAACTTTTATTGAATGCCAACCATGTGCCAGGCACTGTTCTAAGTGCTTTTACATACATTAACTCACTTAACCCTGACAACGGTCATTCAAGTTATCTATTACTATTCCCATTTTATAGATGAAGAAACTGAGCCTGCAGTTAAGTCTGCCAGAATGATAAAGTGTTGGGTGGGGTTGGGTTTCTCATGAAATTGATAGTGGAGGCTGATCCAGGGCCCAGACGGGGTCAGGACACTTGGTCACAGGAGAGAGAAGTAGCAAGGATCCTGAGTCTACAAATCCATAGGAGTTTTCAGGGTTCTGGGTAAGGGCTGTGGATTGGGTGTTGACCTTGGACAGTGCAAGGAGTTCAGACTGTTCATTAGGTAGGAAGCCCCCTCTCCCAGCTGACCACTGGGCAAGTTAAATGGCAATAAAAGTGCCTGCAAATATCAGGGCTGTGGGGAGGTGCAGACAAGACCAGGGATGGGATGGTACACTCCACACCCAGCACCTGACCACTTCCTGAACCTCCATCCCCAGAGCCAAGCCCCCATCATCTCTCACATGGCCCATTATGGTAGCCTCCTCCCTGGTTTCCCAGCTTCCACGCTGCCCACTTCCACCCCCGAGTTCATTCTCCATTCCCAGCCAGAGGGAGCCCATGAAAACTTTAGTCAGAACCCATCCCTCCTCTGCTCTAAACTCCTCCATGGCTCCCACCTCACTCCGAAAAAAGCTACAGTTCTTACCACAGCCCACCAGGCCCTCCGTGATCCAGCCCCCATCAATTCTCTGACCTCACCTCCTGCCACGCTCCCTCTGGCTCCTTACATTCCAGCCCTTATTGCTGGATTATTGCTCCTGCCTCAGGGCCTTTGCACTTGCCATTTCTCCAGGTGCTCTCCCACCAGATATCTGTGACTCCCTCAATCTCTTCATTCAGGTCCCTGTTCAAATGTCACCTCCTCAGAGTGACCTTCCTGAACCACAGTGCCTCTCCCCTGCCATCTATCCCTCTCTTCCTTTCCTGCTTTATTTTTCTTATCACCAAGAGTCAAATTACACTTTTCTTTGTTCCCTTGTCTCTTCCTTGTTAGCTTCCTGAGAGGGCAGGGGTTTTGCTTTGCTCACTTGGCTCACAGTAGATATTTCATAAATATATCTATCTATCTACATACATATCCACATACATATAACAGCTCTGTTGAGATATTGGGATGTATCATTCACCCACTTAAAGTGCATAATTCAATCATTTTTAGTATATACAGAGCGGTGCAACCATCACCATAATCGATTTTAAAGCATTTTTATCACCCCAAAAGGAAACCCCTTACCCACTAGCAATCACTCCCTATTTCCCCCACCCCTTTCCAGTCCTAGGCAACCACTAATCTACTTTCTGTCTCTATGGATTTGCCTCTTCTGGACATTTCACATAAGTGGGATCATATAATATGCAGCCTTTTGTGTCTGGCTTCTAAGTTAGCATAATGTTTTCAAAGTTCTTCCGTGTAGCATGTATCAGTACTTCATTCATGTCTACGGCTGAATAATATTCCACTGTATGGAGAATACTGCATTTTGTTTATCTTTTGTCAGCTGATGGATACTCAGGTTGTTCCCACTTTGGGCTATGATAAATAATGCTGCGGTGAACATCTGTATACAAGTTTTTGTGTGGACATAGGTTTTCATTTCTCTTGGGTGTATACTTAGGAGTGGAATTGCTGGGTCGTATGGTAACTCTATGTTTAACCTTTTGAGGAGCTGCCAGACTGTTTTCCACAGTGGCTGTGCTGTCTTGCATTCCCACCAGCAATATACCAGGGTTCCAGTTCCTCTACATCTTCAACACTTGTTACTGTCTGTTTTTTATTCTAGCCATCTTAGTGGGTGTGAAGTGGGATTTCCCAGTGGTTTTGATTTACCTTTCCCTGATGGCTAATCATGAATATTTCTTGAGGGAGTGAATTGAATGACAAGGGTCTACATGGCCCAGCCCTCTCAGCTGCCTTCCAGATCAGGGCAGGGCTGAAGTCTAAAGCTCAGGGGACGCGCCCCACCCCCATCCCAGGATGCTATCTGTGGCTGGGCAGTCTCCTGGGTCAGGCCAGACAGCCAGGGCAACCCTCTATGCCGACCGGCAGCCATGGCCAGCTTTTGGGACTAAGCTCTAGGGAACATCACTGCAGTCCCCTCCCCAGTATCACAGAACCATGGCTGGGTCTCCCCTCCTTCCATCTGCTCCTCAGCCTTTTTGGGAGCTGCTGTTACCTCTTGAAAAAAGTGAGGCTCAGAGAGGTGACTTCCCGGCCCTGGGATACCAGCTGAGCCCTGTGCTAACTCGCGGGGTCCAAAGTGACTGAGTCCCAGCCCAGTGGAGCTCGCCCTGTAGTGGGAGAGACAGATGGTACACGAGCAGACAAACGTGTAAGATAATTTCAGGAAGGGATAAGAGTGGTGAAGAATAGAGGGACAAGTTGAGGGGCTGCAAATTTAGATGACAATAATAGTACTAGACAATTCTGTGGTGTTTACCAAGTGTTGGGTGCTGTTCAAAGCAGTTTACATATATTTCCAGGTGAGGCAGTCAGAGAAGCCTCTCTGTCACAGAGAAGACAGATCACGCTCTCCACACCCCCCCACACACATGCTTCGTGGGCTTTGACTTTAAACCAGAAAAATAAGGAGCCATGTGAATCACTGCATGAGGGCGCTCCGGAAATGAAAGCAGCAAGTGTAGAGGTACTGGGATGGGAATGCATTTGGTAGAGTCTAGGAATGGTGGAGAGGCTAGTGTGTTGCTGTAGGAGTGAAGGGAGGGTGCAGGAGGCGAGGTCAGCAAAGCTGGCAGGAGGCGCACATCAGGGTGAGTGACCTTGCAGGTTGACATATCGGTAGAGCCCAGACTCTAACCCAGGTCTCAGGACTCGCAGCCCAGCGCGCTCCCAGGGGCCACACACTACTCTTCGGTCACCCATACTCTCTACCCCACTCCCAGGAGAAAGCATCTCGTAGGGGTCTGTAGGTCTCCTGCCCAGAGGCTGGGAACAGGCAACATGACCCCCCTTCCTGTCCCTGCTCTGAACCAGCACCAGCCTTCACTGGAGCCCAGGTCTGCCACATCCCCATTGTGTGGCCTTGGGCAAGGGACCTGACCTCTCTGTGCCTCAGTTTCCGCCTCTGCCAAATGGAGATCATCATAGGACCCACCTCAGAAGGTCCTTGTGAGAATTAAAATAGGTTGAGATCGACCCAGAGCTTGGACCAGCACCTTGTAAATGCTTTATAAATTCTGGCTTTTCCTATTTCAGCCATTATTATTTCATTTCATTTTTATTCCTGGCCTATGCTTTGCGCAATTGGCAGGGGTGAGGGTGCTTATGGCCAGCGTAACTTGGAGCCAGGGATCTGAGGGAAGCTGGAAGAGGGAGGAGGGAGAGGGTCCAGGGCACAGCCCCCTGGGAGGGGTCTCACCTGCCACTGTAGGCCCAGTGCTAAGAGGATAAATGAGTAAGAACTTGCAGGGCACCTGCTATGTGGAGTGGGGGTGTGGGGAGTCAAAGAGAGTCAGCATCACTGCTGTCACCTCCCCTTCCCACTGCCACACCCACCCTCAGGCCGGCAGCCCCAAGCTGACCACAGGCACCGTCACGAGCCCCAGCTCCTGCAGTAGCACTGGGCTCCGTGCTCAGAAGGGCCCCATACTTTGTTTATGCTCTGCTGTCACTGTCTGGAAAATCATAATAATTTCTGAACAAGAGGCCCTGCATTTTCACTTGGCACTGGGTTCTGTAAGTTATGCATCCAGTTCTGGTTGACAAGGAGCTGGGAGGCTCCCCTCCCTTGCCAGAGCCGGCCAAATGGATGCTTGCTTTCTGTTGGGATTTGGAGGCATTAGTTGATCTATCTAATCAAGTGCCTTGTGAGTTTTCTCCGAGGGTCAAGAGAAGCCTTTATCCTTAAGGGGAACAGGGGAGCCCAGGAAACAGGGAGAGAGAGGGCCTGATGATGCATTTAGCAGGGGGAAGATGGGGCGCATATGACCAGGGACTTTGTCCCCTGAGGTTTTCAAATAACTCACACCTCTGACTCCCAGGACTCCAAAACCTCCTGGAAGGGAAGGGAAGTACCACTGCTGAGCACTGCTCTGTGTCAAAAGCTTTCACTGACTCGTCATTACTATTAATTATTAATTAATTATTGTTATTAGCCCACTTTGCACAGGATGAAACTGAGACTCCATAAGGCAATGCCGATTGCTCAAGACCCCATGGTTAGTGCGAGGAAGGGGAGGAGTTGGAGAAAGGGAAGAAGGAGGTTGAGGAGAAGGAAAAAGGAGGAGTGGGAGGAGGATAAGGAAGAGGAGGTGGAGAAGAGGGCGGGGGGGGGGGGGGGACAGGGCTTCCCTGGTGGCGCAGTGGTTGAGAGTCCGCCTGCCGATGCAGGGGACACGGGTTCGTGCCCCGGTCCGGGAAGATCCCACATGCCGCGGAGCGGCTGCGCTCGTGAGCCATGGCGGCTGAGCCTGCGCGTCCGGAGCCTGTGCTCTGCAACGGGAGAGGCCACAACAGTGAGAGGCCCGTGTACCGCAAAAAAAAAAAAAAAAAAGAGGGGGTGACAGAAAGCAGGACCATGTTATGCATTCCAGGGGCCCTGGGTCCTTTCGCCTTTCTCCATGAAAATTATTCAATGTTACATTTGATGGCTGCATTGATATAAAAATGGCTAGATTAAGATTACCTGTTGAAACATCTTCTGCAATCTAAAAGTTCATTGTTTTCCGGGGAATTCCCTGGTGGTCCAGTGGTTAGGAATCGGAGCTTTCACTGCAGTGACCCAGGTTCGATGCCTGGTGGGCAAACTATAAGACCCCACAAGCCACACGGCACGGCCAAAAAAAAAAAAAAATTCATTGTTTTCCTTCTAATTATAAAGAAATGAGAACACTGGGGAGGGGACCTTAGAAGCCGTGTGAGCCCCACGCTCTGTGTCTCTGGTGTTTCATGGAGAAGTCAGCCCTGGCAGGTGTAGAGGCAGAGAAGGAAGATGAAGAGAAGAGGGGAGAGAAGGCCGAGGAGGAAGAGATGGGGCTGCGTCACGTATGGAAGAGATCAAGGCTGCAGTGGAGCAGGATGGGCAGCAGCCAGAATTTGCACCCTCCACCCTCAGCCCAAGCGTTTGCACCCTTGGAGGCACCTCCCCGAGACCCCCTGCTCCCTGCCCACCTGGCCTCACCTCTCCCTGGAAGCTTTACCTTCCCAGACTTCACTGTCTGAAGCTGCATCTGTCAGATCAGCTTTGCCCCACGACCCTGCATGGAAACTGCAGACATTGAGAGGGTTGGCCACACCCCCTGCCCCCTCACCCCACCTGTTCTAGAAGCCGCTGCCCCACTTCACAGGTTGGACCTGTTTTGATTTCTGCCATCACCTTGGTGGGCCACACCTGGCATGCAGCCAGCCACTGCCTTTAACACGCTATTTACTCCCGATAAAAAGACCTTAATTTACAAGGCATATGACTAATACTAGATGATTATGGCCATTAATATTTATGGTTTTCACTCCCAGGAGGGGACTTGGGTGCTAATTGGCACTCTTCTCTTTGCTTCGTTTCTCAATGAGGCTTCCGATTTCCGCTGCAGTTCTGGGTTTCAGCTTCTTAGTTTCAAAGGGAAATATTGCGTGGGGCATTTCTTTATTTCTGGATGATTCTCTCATTTCATTCCCTTCTGATCCTGTAAGCAGTGTAGAAACATGCCGGATGCACTGGGGACTCCAGGATATTGGCAGAGGGCTGGGGTCATGGCTGAGGGGAAGATGGCGGCATTGAGCGGTCAGGAGAGTCTGCGCTGCTCCCCAGAGGAAGGGGAGGAGGGAGGGGAGGGGAGGGGAGGCAGCAGGAGGGAGGGGAGGAGAGGAGGGAGGGGAGGAGAGGAGGGAGGGGAGGAGTGAGGGGAGGGGAGGAGTGAGGGGAGGGGAGGAGTGAGGGGAGGGGAGGGGAGGAGTGAGGGGAGGGGAGGGGAGGGGAGGGGAGGAGGGAGGGGAGGGGAGGGGAGGAGGGAGGGGAGGGGAGGAGGGAGGGGAGGGGAGGAGGGGAGGGGAGGAGGGAGGGGAGGGGAGGAGGGAGGGGAGGGGAGGAGGGAGGGGAGGGGAGGAGGGAGGGGAGGGGAGGAGGGAGGGGAGGGGAGGAGGGGAGGGGAGGGGGGAGGGGAGGGGAGGAGGGAGGGGAGGGGAGGCAGCAGGGAATGTGTACGTTTGCCCAGAAATAGAGCCCCGTCTCAGACACCCACGCCTTCCTCTATCTCTAATCAAACATTTTCTGGTCTTTTTATATAAGATGGAATCTAAATCAACCCCTCCCTACCCCCCATCTCTGGGTTGGTTGAACAAATGGGGGTGTTTGGGGGCATCTGCCTTTGGGGCCCAGATTGGAGAAGACAGATCACACTCTTCCTCCTTCTGGCTCTTAGGTTTGGGGGGCACCAGGAGTTGATGTCGCCTGAGCTGGGAAGAGAGATGTACTTGTCGCCTCTCCATTTCGAATGGAAGATGTATTACAAATGGCAGCATGTTGCCATGGTCACCCAGGCGCTTCCCTCCAAGAGAGGGGAAGAGTGTCCGGCCCGGGGTCCAGTGCAGCCTCGCCCACCCACGCTTGTGCCCCGTCCACTGGGGCTAGATTGTAACCTCAGAATGCCTCTCCCAGCCTGTACGTGAGTGACATGACAGGGGGGCCCTGAGCTGGGATGGAGCGCTTGTATCCCAACTAAAGGGGCGGCCACACTCCAGCTCCGGGAAACGGCTGCCAGGCAGAAGAATGGGCACGGTGCTAGCAAACCTTCCAATTATCTAAAAAAAGAGAGAAATTTGGATTATAGGCTCACTGTCCCAATTACTTTTTTTTTTTTTTTTTGCGGTACGCGGGCCTCTCACTGTTGTGGCCTCTCCCGTTGCGGAGCACAGGCTCTGGTCGTGCAGGTTCAGCGGCCATGGCTCACGAGCGCAGCCGCTCCGCGGCATGTGGGATCTTCCCGGACCGGGGCACGAACCGTGTCCCCTGCATCGGCAGGCGAATTCTCAACCACTGCGCCACCAGGGAAGCCCCGCAATTACTTTTATTGTTGGCAAAGAAGGCGAATTATAAATTCTTTCAGAACTATGTGGTCCAAACAAAACATGCATCAATACGTGGGCCGGCCATTTTGCCATCTGAGCAGGGAATGTGGGTGACAAAATGGCGGCCCTGCTCAGCATCCTTTTGGGGTCACGAGGTAAGCAAATCCGGGAAGACGGCTTTCTGAGGAGGTGAGGCATGCCCAAATCCCCCCAATAGACCTGGATTTAGGAACTGGAAGCTGTGATCGGCTGCATCATGTGTCTCTAAACAATCATTCCGGTTCTACCAGTTGGTATTGATCCTGGGCTCGGAAAGGGGCACGTGGCCTGCATCTGCCGCTTCCTGAGGGAGTTTGGACTCTCCCCTTCCCAGTGTCTCCCCATCTGTACAATGATGGGATTGAACCGTTTTGGGGGGTCTTGCTACTGCTGACTGACTGCACCCCCTATGCTTATTCATTCTGTGTGATGTGATGTCCACTCTGTGTGATGTCCACTCTGTGTGATGCCCAGAAATTCCCAGAGTTTTCACAGTCAAGAGTCTGCTACCTCCATTCCATTCACATCTTCTTTACCAAAGACCTGCTGAACAACCTCTGTGACAGTCACTGAACTGGGAATGGGGATAAAGCCCTGAGTAGGACAGGCAAGACCTGTACCCACATGGGCTTACATCCTGCTGGTAGAGGCAGGAAAGATGGAGGGGGTCATCTGCGTTTCTGCTGGTATACTGGCCAGATGCTAGGCTGGACTCATTTCCTGGATTGGTCTGGCCAATGTCCATCTTTTTAGACTGAGCTGAGCTGTTACAGCCTCCAGGAAGCTTCCCTAACCAATTTCCCACCCCCTTCCACCTGCTGCCCCCGTCAGTCAGGATTTGCTTCTGATTGGGCTAAGACATGGTTTTTCAACCTGAGCACTGTTGACACCTGGATAATTGTGCTGTGGGGCTGTCCTGTGTGCTATAGGATGTTCAGTAGCATCCCTGGCCTCTACCTGCCAGATGCCAGTAGCACCCCCAGCACACACAATTATTGCACAAAAAATGTGTCTCCAAATGTCCCAAGGAGGAAAAAAATCACCTTTCGGTAAAAACTGCTGGTTTGAGACAATCATGGTGGCCCCATTACTTTTACCAGTGATGGCTTAGGTGAGGATATATGATGCCCACATCAAATCTGCTGAGGAGTTTCTGGAAAGGTTTTTCTCTACTTCAGAAAATGATAGGAGGACGAGAAGGACTTTTTTTCCTTTTCTTGTGTGGCCATGTCTTCATGTGATGGCCAGAGCAGTGGCAGCCATCTTGGGTCCATGAGGTGAGTGAGCCTGAGAATGGAGCCAATCCTCTGAGGATGGTAGAACGGATGGTAGAGAACTTGGATCTTTTATGATATTGTTGTGAACCTCAATGATGGGGTACCTATCTCAGGACATTTTGTTATGTGGGATTATAAATGCCCTGCTGGTTTGAGTCTCTTACGAGTCAGCGTTTTCTACTTCAACCAAGAGCATTTCTCACTGATAAATTGTAAATCATACTTATGTCACATATCAACTTCCTCAGAGAGATCTCCTCTGCCCCCCAGTAGAAATTAGGTCCCCCTTATTATTCTGAACTTTTGTCTGGTGGCGTTCATCCCAATTTGTGTTGCTATTTTGCGGGTCTACTAAGACCCATCTTCCTCCACTAGTCTGTGAGCTCCATGAGGACAAGGAGCTTGTTTTATCTTTTCTTCCATGGTACCCAGTGACTAACACAGTGCCTGGCACATAGAAGGCCCTCAATAAATTTTTGTTGAATTAATGAATGAACGGGGAAATGGATGGATGGATGGTTGGATGGATGGAGGTGTGAAAGGGTGTGTGTTTGCAGCTTGGTCTGTACGCTTTGGTGGGAAATTCTTCTCAGGTCTGCAAACCCCAAAGCTGAACTTTGAAAGAAAAGGGAGGGCCCCTGAAAAGCATCTCATTTAGCTCTGAAGAAAGCAAGCCTGTGAAATTGCATCATGCAAATGTTTCACAAAGCTGCAACCTTGTCTTCTTCCTTGAACTCCAGCATCAGGGTTATTTGAGAAGTGGTTATAGAGGCCACAGTGCAGAGTGGCATGCCAAGAGTTAGAAGGACAGAGTTGAGAAAAACAGCACAGATTTAGCCTAGAATCCCTGGGTGGGTGGGGCCCTGAGAAAAGATGTTTGGCTTTGTTCAAATGAAACCTGATGAAATGTGGAGAATCATTATATCAGAGGAAGTTAGGGGTGGTCCGGCTGAAACCCCCACCAAGACAGGGAAGGGGACAGTGAGCTGGAATTTCATGGTACAAATGGGGAAACCAAGGCCCACAGAGTGTGAGGAACTTGACTGGGGTTCCCCTGCAAGTGGCCCCAAGTCTGCCTAGGCAAGTCCCTTGTGCTATGATGTAGCTGAGAGCATCATACATTATGTGACCTTGGGCAAGTCATTTCCTTTCTCTGAGCCTTCATTTCTTTGCTGAGATAATGGGGGTGAGGATGCTCTCTCTCACTCAGCAGGGCTGTTGCGTGGCTTCAGTAAGATATCAAAGGCAGAGCACCTGGACACCAGATGTTGCCCAGTCATCACGCTAGGTTCCTTTTCTCATCTGTGGTTAGGATATCTGGAAGGGCTTCCTGAAGGAAGTGTCCTGCAGATTCCCAATTCTCTAGGAACAAGCCCTAAGGTGAATTGTTGGGGCTTGGGGTTGGAATTCTGTCTTGAAATCCTTCTTCAGACATCCCGGAAGACAGCATGGGGCTGCCCATGCTGGGGATGTCTTCTCATTTGTGTGTTCCTCCTTCTAAAACTCTGTTGTCATGGAAATGCTTCTCTTGGTATTCTTTTAAAAATGGTTTGGTTGGGATATAATTCATGTGGCATAAAAATTCACCCATTTAAAAGGTATAACTCAGTCGTTTTTAGTGTATTCACAGACTTGTACAGCTATCACCACAGTCTGATTGTAGAACATTTACATCATCCCAGAAAGAAACCCGTACCCAATACAGTCACTCTCCATCCCTGCTTTCCCTCGGCCCCTGACAACCACCAATCTGCTTTCCGTTTGTATAGATCTGCCTCTTCTGGACATTTCATATAAACGGAGTCATACACCATGTGGCCTTTTGTGTCTGGCTTCTTTCACTTAGCGTAACGTTTTCAAGGTTCATCCATGTTGCAGCATGTATCCGTGCTTCATTCCTTTTTATAGACAAATAATATTGCATTGTATGGATATGCCACATTTTGTTTATCCTTTATCAGTTTATGGGCATTTGGGTTTTTTCTGCTTTTTGGCTATTATGAATATGACTGCTATGAACATTCATGTATAAGTTTTTGTGTGGCTAGAGGTTTTCAGTTCTCTTGGATATCTACCTAGGAGTGAAATTGCTGGCTTGTATGGCAACTCTGTTTAACAGTTTGAGGAACTGTTCTCTTGGTCTCTCCCCCCAGATTGTGGAGTGTAATTTAGGTCAGAGCTGCTCTTGTGGATCAAGGCTTTTACCTCATAGCTGGGCGTTCCCAAGGTCTCTTCCTCCACTCGGATATTCTAAGGGATCCTCAGCCCACAGTAAGATGTTATGGATTTAGGTCTGCTCTTTCCAGGCTGTGTGGTCTCAGATAGGTGACTAACCCTTTCTGAACCTCCATTTCCTCACCTACAAAATGAGGAAAAGTACCATTCCTGGCTTGAAAGATAATGATGACAGTCGAAATGAGGGAATGTGTGTGAGACTTATTTGTAAAAGCTTAAAACAGCTGAAGCGATGTTATTTGTTCATTCAACATATATTTATCAAGAGCCTTTTATTTGCCAGGTACTATGTTGTGTGGTGGGGATGGAATTGTGACCAAGGCAAACAAAGTGCATGCCCTCTGAGATTTTACATTCTGGTCTTTTCAGATTGTGGCCAACTGTGTTATAATCTTGAGCAAACCATGCTTCCTTTTCAGGCCTCGGTTTTACCACCTGTAAAATGGGTGAGCTGGATCCACCCAGGTGCAGTAGAGTTCCTACTTCTCTCAGCCCATTAGTAAGATGGGCACAAATGTACCACACGATGCAAACTCCCAAACTCCAGGGAGCATCTTCAGGAGACAAGGAGAGCGGGCTCTTCCTAGCTACTCAGAGTAGTTAAAGAAGGTCCGTCTAGGATGGGCATGTGGACTGAGACGAGCTTCCTTCCCCCCCACCTCCACATCCCTGAGACTTAATGGCACCACCATCCCCAGGCAGCTCCCAGACTAACTGGCATGATTCTGCTACATCTGCTGGTTCTTTCCTGTAATGGAACACAGCCTGGTGGTCCAGACCTGGCTGCTGGGCCACAACTGAAAAAGAGACACCCTGTGTGTGGGGGGGTGTTCCTCATGGAGAACAAAGATGTAGACAGCAGTCTAAAACAGACATGGAAAACACTGCTCTTTGTTTTCTCTCTGGAAGGGTGGCTGAGTGATCCACGGCAGGGGACCCAGAACGTCTGTATTGAAAACAGTTATTATCAGACAGCCAGAGGAAGGAGCCGGGAGCTGAGGGGCTGATGGAAGACACCACCCCTCTCACCCCTGAATGCTCTCTAGGCTGGGGTTTGGCCCCGAGAGAACCCTGAGCCAGACTTGATATCATGGGGGATTCTCACTCCTACTTCCCCACACCCCTGCTGACTCTGACCGTGTCCCTTGCTTTGCTCCGCAATCTTCTGTGGCTCCCCACTACCCTCAGGAGAAGTTGAAGGACTTAACAAGGCATTCAAGGCCCTGCAGATTCTGGTCCCAAATGACTTTACTGGCCTCTTCCCACTCCATACTATTTCTTGGCAGTCCTAGAACTTGCCCTACATTTTCATGCCTTTGCTTACTCAGTGCCTTCCCCTAGAATGCCTGCATTAGTCCAGAAACTCAATTCTAACTGATTAAGGTAAAAAAACCTGTGATGTCCCACTCCCTCCATCCAAAACCAAGCTTAGTGACCTCAGCTTGGAGACCTGGATTGCGAGAATAAAGACCCCCAGAGGCTGCAGGTGGCTGTGTAAATAAATGAAGGGGGCCAAGTGGTGCACCTGGCAGACAGGAATTCTCACACTCTGTCTAACGGGGTGGCCACTGCTCAGCCCCCACCAGTGGCTGAGATGCAGGAACGTGTAGCTTGATCCTCCAGTTTTGCAAGAGAAGTTGAAAATTGGTATTTTAAAATGAAATCTCCCCAATTTTATGAATGTTAGCAACTAATTCAATGTTTTGGAAACACTATTTAGACCAAACAAAATGTATCTGTGGGCCAGATTCAATTTACAGGCCACGAATTTTCAATTTCCCTTTCCTTGTCACAAATAGAAGAATCTAAGTCACAATCTGTGTTATACGTGATATAGATATATTTGGCCTTATCCTTGAGGCTGGATTGGGAGCTTTCTCCTAGGGTGGTCTTGACAGTGTCTCTCTGAAGAGATGAGATCTGTGCAGAGACGAAAAGGGAGTGAGGGAGTCAGGCTGTGGTTATCTGGAGGAAGAACTTTCCAGGAAGTTAGAACTACAAGTGCAAAGGCCCTGAGGCAGGAAAGAGCCTGCTATCTTTGAGGCACAGCAACAAGGCTAGCGGGCTGGAGTGGAGTAAGAAAGGAGGAGAGTGGAAGGGGATGAGGATAGAGAGATAACCAGGTCCACATCTATACAGGGCCTGTAGGAGCCTGAATTTAATTCAGAATGAACAATTAAGACAACAAGTTGATGAATGAATGAATTTATGAATGAATGAATGAATGAATGAATGAATGGGTTCCAAACTGCTTTCACTAGAATATTGATATTTGGTGTGGGAGTGTGGGTGTAGCTGCTTTGTCTTAGGTTCTGAAGTCTTCAGAATTATCCTGGAAGATGTTGGTCTGTGGTTAACATCCCCAGGATGCCATCAGTCTGTAGCTGTTGTAATCATGCTTTGTTAGAAGCCTCAGATGGAGCGGGGTCTTCATGAGGGTGGGTATGTATGAGAGAGACAGACAAACCGAGAGGAACAAAGGCAGAAAGAGATGGTGCTCACCAGAGTACCATCAAGTCAAGTACCCTCATCCCAGCAGGCCAGGGACATCAGGCCTCCATGGGGGGACTCTGAGCTCACCAGCGCGCCTATGAGACTTCCTGATCACCAAGTCCTCAGGACTCCTGCAGCAACCCCTGGTGAACCCACCAGTGATGGCGTGTGGCAGGCCTGCTCCTGTCCTTGGCCGCACTCGGCCTATGAGACTATTTTCTACCTTGATTCAGGCCCTGGCATCCCAGCTGTTGGCAAGCGAGTTGGGTGGGGTTGCCATGGCGACCCTCAGGCTTGGATTTCCAGAGATGCTCCCTGCATCCTCCCGAGCCTGCCACTGCTGATTGCTGGGGGAGAGCGTGACTCACCGTTAAATATATCGCGGCCGTCCCAAATGGCTGCTCAGCCCCAGCAGCCGGATGTGGAGACAGGCAGCATCTGGGGGTGTATGGGGTTGGGAGGCTGAGAGGCACGACCTTCTGTGTATCTTCAGAGCTTTCAGCTCCTGTCACTCCCAGGTGTTACCTTCGCCAGTCCCCTGCTCAGATCTCCTGCCTTTCCCAATCTGTCTGGGTTTCAGTCCCAACTCTGTCACTTTGCTAGCTGTGTGACCTTGAACAAGAAGCTTTAATTCTCTGGGTCTCAGAGTCCTCATCTGTAAAATGGGGGTGATGTGAGCGCCAACTGTCAAGAACTGTGGAGGGTTCTGAGATTTTACTTTGCTTGCAAGCAAACAAGTGAGCCTGCCCCAGTTTACTAGATACCAACAGGAGACACGAGACCCCTGGGTCAGAAGACAAAGGACTTTATCACTCACAGCACAGCAGGTGGCATGAACTTTACATTCGCATCGGCTTTTTTTGCCCCCAGGTTCTGTGGGAGCACTGCAAGTTGACCCAGGTGGATGCTGCACCACCTGGACTTGTCACAACTGAGGATCCCCAGGCTTAGGAAACCCCCAGTCTTATAAGAGGGCTGCTGGCAAACCCACCCAGCCTTTGCTCTGGAGGGAGACCTTATCTTTATTATTGTGATTGGGAAACAACTCTCTCTGCCCCAGAGGGAGATACTCTTTCTATCTTCCAAGGCTGCTTGCTATGCAGACATCCTTGAGAAGAGAGTCCAGTACAAAGCTCTCAGTGTCTCTTGCTCAGAAGACACGCAGACATCGAGCGACCCATGGAGAATTTTCTCCCAGCATCAGTTCATAGGGCTGCTGAGAGGAGCAAAGAGTTCATATGTGTAAACTGCCTCGCACAGCACCTGGTGAAGCATAAGCACTGAATAACGTCAGCCGTTACCATTATGATTCTCAGCTTTTATCCCCATCACAATATAATCTCTTTTTAACTAGTAGGAAGTCAGAGGCCTTCTGCTCCTTGGTTTCCCGTTAGGTGACTAAGAAAATCACAGCTTCCATCCCTTCTAACCAGTACATACCCATTTATCTCCTGTGCTCCACGAGGCCTTAACTACCCCCAGTCCCCACCCCCGGCTCCTCCGGGGGATCATTTATATACCATAACATTCCATTTTAATAATATTGGGGAATCATTTATATACCATAACATTCCATTTTAAGTGTACAATTCAATAATTTTTCGTAAATTTACAGAGTTGTACAGCCATCGCTATAATCCAATTTCAGAACATTTCCCCAAAAACCCTCCTGCCTACTTGCATTCACTCCCCATTCCCACCCACAGGCCCAGAAAACCACTAATTTACGTTTTATCTCTATGGCTCTGCCTCTTCTGGACATTTCATAGAAATGGAATCATATGATATATGGCCTTTTGTGTCTGGCTTCTTTCACTTAGCACAAAGTTTTGGAGGCTCATCCATGGTGCATCAGTGCTTCATTCCTTTTTATTGCTCAGTAGTATTTTATTCTTTGGATAGACCACAGTTTGTTTCTAGTCACCTTCACCAGGTTCCTGAGAGAATTTTCCAAGGTAATGCTGACGAGAGCTTTTCGGGTGCTGTCAGCTTCAGAGCGGGCCTTGACTGTCATGGCTAGGATCCCTCTATCGGCACTTCTTGGGCCTGTCCTGTCATCTTGGCCCTTTGGGGAGTTTGAGCTAGCTTAAAATAAGAGAGGGACAGTTTGGCAGACAGAGTTTTAGAGACTTTTAAAACCACATGACAGGGCTTCCCTGGTGGCGCAGTGGTTGAGAGTCCACCTGCCGATGCAGGGGACACGGGTTCGTGCCCCGGTCCGGGAAGATCCCACGTGCCGCGGAGCGGCTGGGCCCGTGAGCCATGGCCGCTGAGCCTGCGCGTCCGGAAGCCTGTGCTCCGCAACGGGAGAGGCCACAACAGTGAGAGGCCCGTGTACCACAAAAACAAAAAAAAAAAACAAAAAAAAACCTTAGTGGCTTGAAACAAACTCAATCATTTATTTGTCCATGAATTTGCAACATGTGCAGGGCTGGGTGGGGCTAGTATATTTCTATCCTGCACGTGGTATCCATGGGGGCACCTCACCTGGGGCTCACTCACACAGCCCAGCCCCGGGAGTTGTTCCCGGCTGTCAGTTCCTCTCCATGGAGTAGCTTATGCCTCCTCACAGCATGGTGGCTGGGCTCCAAGAGTGATCATACCAAGAAACAGGAAGTGATAGATGCCAGTTTCTCAAGGTTTGGGTCCCAACACTGGCACCACATCATTTCTGCCATACTCTACTGAACAAGCAATTGCAGAGCCCAAATTCAGGAGGAAGGGACACAGACCTCACCTCTTAATGGAAGGAGAGGTAAAGATCATGAGGGCGATATTTTAAGACTCAAGTGACTGGTAAGTTCATGGCATGTCCGTAGGTCATGAGGTTTAGGAGGAAGACGCTCCATGGGACTGTTAAACCAGAAGGGCCTGCCCCAGGACAAGACACTCCTTACCACCTCATGTTGGCAATAGCTGGTTTGAGCCAAATTTCATTTTGCCTCACGGGCTAAGCATGAAGCAGGTCCCTCCCCTGTCTGTTCTATGCCCCTAGGCCAGCGTCCCTGCCTTCCATCCCCGAGGGATTGTGTACTTGGAAATCCAGGCCTTCTTGCCCAGCCTTGGGTCACAACATCCTCTCAGAAGTGGGGATACCCAACAGGGAGTCGGTGGGGCAACATGCACGTAGCTGCTCCAGGCCCCTAAGCACGTGCTTTAATGGAATCCAAAGAAGCTTCTCCAAACACATCTTTCCTCGCCTTTCACCAGAGCTTTTAAGGGGAAATGGCCAGAGCTCTCTGGTTGTCTTCCAGGAACGCACCAGCGGTGAAGTGTAACCCCAGCCCGAACCCTGGGTGCTGCATGACTGACTACCCTTGTCATCCGGATGATCTAGAATCCTTTTTTTTTTTCTTCAGACCCTGGCCAGCAGGCCTGTCCTTACCTGCATGGTTGTCTTAGCAAATTGCTAGTGCCAGTGTCCTTATCTTTTCTTGGATTTGGGGTGAGAAGACCAGGGTTTGGGTGCTGTCTTCTGCTCTTAGTGACTGTGGGACATCAGACAAGTCACTTCACTTCTCGATCCTCCGTTTCCTTTTCTGGCAGGCAGGAATACTATTCAGGGATATCATGAGGATGAAGTAGACAGTGTACTTCATACAGTGCCTCGCCCATAATAGCTGCTCAGTTAGTGGTAACTATCATTATTATGAATGATTATTTTCTGCCTAATAATGGTCTTTTGAAAAAGGGAGCCAACCCCAAGAAAAGCCTGTTTTGCATAAGATCTCATTTCCTGTTTACAAAGAAATAATTCCTGGTTGCTTGTAAACCATGCATTTGGAGCAACATTTCACTCTACCAATTTTACCTTGAGCCCCCAAAAGTTCTCATTGTGTTTGTGTGAGTACCTTGAGGAAACAGAGCGTGCTTTGCCTTCAATCACAGAAACACACCGAATGGGTATCGTCACTGCAGTGACTTGGGCATGTGGCCAGCAAACTACCCAACCCCAGTGGGAAGCAGGGTTTGCATTTCTCGGAGAGAAAGATCCATGGGGCATTTCAGAGCTCCTTGGCCCAGTCGGAGTCCTGAGGAGTCTGTCAGGAGACCTGGATTCATTTGTTTGTTCTCCAACAAATCTTTATTTAGTGTCTACTGTCCACTAGCCCCTTGCTAGGCTCCGAGGATACAGTAATGAAGGAAAAGAACCAAGCCTCCACAGCTCATGAAGCTTGCATTCTAGAAAGGAGAGAAGAACAAAAACAACAGGACACAAATATATAATATCTATGCATAGATGTAATATGTCAGGAGTAAGGGCACAGATATTCAGATATTCATGGGAGGTTGGTGCCGCTTGAAGTAGGTCAGGGTAAGCCATTCTGGGGATGTGACGTTTAAGCAGAGACCTGAAAGAAGTGAAGGAGATGAGTATGTATGTCAGGGTGGAGTGTTCCAGGCAGAGGGGACAGCCAGCGCAAAGGCCCTGAAGCTGAAGAGTGCCTGGTGTGTTCCAGGAGCATCAAGAAAGCCAGCGTGGGGCTTCCCTGGTGGCTCAGTGGTTGAGAGTCCGCCTGCCGATGCAGGGGACACGGGTTCGTGCCCCGGTCTGGGGAGATCC
The DNA here is from genome assembly GCF_059928025.1 of Delphinapterus leucas. NCBI lineage: Eukaryota > Metazoa > Chordata > Mammalia > Artiodactyla > Monodontidae > Delphinapterus > Delphinapterus leucas. The sequence continues at coordinate 76,674,257 of NC_143143.1, read as the reverse complement.
CACATGCCGCGGAGCGGCTGGGCCTGTGAGCCATGGCCGCTGAGCCTGCGCGTCCGGAGCCTGTGCTCTGCAACGGGAGAGGCCAGAACAGTGAGAGGCCCATGTACCGCAAAAAAAAAAAAAAAAAAAAAGCCAGCGTGGCTGGAGCCAAGTGAGCGAGGGGAGGAATGGAGAGAGATGGGTCAGAGAGGGAAGGAGGGCCCAACCACGCAGGGCCTTGTGGGCCTTGTAAGGACTTCACCTTTTGTTCTGAGCGCACTGGGACACATGGCAGTGTTTTGAGCAAAGAAGAGTGAAATGACCCGGCTTAGGCTCTGACGGGACCCCTCCAGATGAATGTGGAAGATGGAGCGGGTTTCTTGCAGGGATCAGGACAGAAGCAGGAAGATCGTGAGGAGGTGATTGCAGCCATCCAGGCAGAAGAGGAGGGTGGCCTGGCCAGGGGGCATCTGTCGGGTTGGTGAGAGGTGGGTACACTCCAGATACCTCTTGAAGGCAGATGTGACAGGTCTCACTGATCCATTAGATACTCTGAGATTCCCTGTCACTGGTGCCTCCACGTGCCTCCCCCCCGCTACCCAGGCTCAGCAGCACAGTCTAGACTAGGTCACCTGGTCTCTGCCCGCCTGAGGAGGTGGGGGCCTTGTCTATCCATGCCCTGGGGACCCAGGCACTGGGTGAGGCCCACCCTGGCTTCCCCCAGGCGGTGTCTCAGAGAGATCTCTGGACTGGAGACGCTTACCATGTATGATACTCCCCTGCTGTGTGACCTTAGACGAGTCCCCTCCCCACTCTGAGTCTCAGCTTCCCTGTCTGTAAAGTGAGGATTATGAAACCAATCCTGCTACCTCCTAGGGTGGCCGTGAGAAGTAAGATGCAGGCTGGGCACAAGCTTTGAAGACAGTGAAGGGCAATGCTCACAAGGGTGTTAAACTCGTGTACATTATTAGTAGCGACATTTGGTCATTTCTGCTGTCCTGCAGGCTAGTGGGAAACTTTGACCTTGGTTCAAGCCAGGTCACAGCCACGCTAGATCAACATATCTCACTTTTTTTTTGGGGGGGGGTACGCGGGGCCCCTCACCGCTGCGGCCTCTCCCGCTGCGGAGCACAGGCTCCGGACGCGGACGCGCAGGCTCAGCGGCCATGGCCCACGGGCCCAGCCGCTCCGCGGCACGCGGGATCCTCCCTGCATTGGCAGGCAGACCCTCAACCACTGCGCCACCAGGGAAGCCCTCACTTTTTCTTATTGAAGTATAGTTTATTTGCAATATTATATTAGTTTTGGGTGTACAACATAGTGATTCTTTGTTCTTCTAGATTATATTCCATTTAAAGTTATTATAAAATATTGCCTATATTCCCTGTACTGTACATCACATCCTTGTATCTTATTTATTTTATACCTAGTAATTTATACCCCTTAATCCCCTACCCCTATCTTGCCCTTCTTCCCTCTGGTAACCACTAGTCCATTCTCTGTATCTGTGAGTCTGTTTCAGTTTTGTTATATTGATAAGTTTATTTCATTTTTTAGATTTATAAGTGAAAACATACAGTATCAACATCTCTCACTTTGATCTAGTGGCTAAAAAGCCTGGGCTGTGGGTTCGGACAGAACTGGGTGGAGCTTCTAGCTCAGTTCCCAGAAAGGCAGCTAAAAAACAAGACGGTCCCCCCAGTTCGTAGCCAGACCAGCCTCCCAGGCTGGTATTCCCTCTTGCCCCCGTTCACCAGGGGCCACGTTCCCAGGGGCGGACCTGACCCAGCCTCTGCATCCTGGTGAACTTGTCATCGTCCCCTGGGAGTGGCTAAATGTGGGATTGTGGGTTTACTGTTCCTGATCTCTCCCTGAGGAGAACTGGGACAGGGTCCCTCAGGCCAAGAGAAGCCTGGAAGACTTCTATTTTTTGAGACTCCTGGAATATTAATTTATTTTTTTAAAAGCCCCCAAATGAAGACATCCCAAAAGTTATGGTACATTTAAAATATTAGGGGCTTCCCTGGTGGCGCAGTGGTTAAGACTCCAGGCTCCCAATCCAGGGGGCCCGGGTTCAATCCCTGGTCAGGGAACTAGATCCCACGCGCATGCCGCAACTAAGAGTTTGCATGCCACAACTAAAGAGCTGGCAAGCTGCAACTAAGGAGACAGCGAGCTGCAACTAAGGAGCCTGCCGGCCACAACTAAAACCCAGTGGAGCCAAATAAATAAAATAGAATAAAATTTTTAGATATTAAATTGAACAAATTCATGCTTTTGGCCCACCTGCACAAAATTACAGCACAATGTATGTGTGAGGTTCACAAGATAACCACAGGATTTGTTTTATGTACTTATATACTTACATTTTAAATTCATGCTGTTCTCGAGGCATGAGCCAGATAATGGGATACAAGGGTGGTGAGGTTTGACGAACATGGCTTTTTTTCATCATTGTCACTGTGTCCCTGTTTATATATGTAACCCATCTAGAGTTAAGGTCAAAATTCTAAAAATTTTGGGATGTCAGTTTTTTGAATAGGTGATATATTTTCTCGGTATGGAAGTCAAAGTGTCCAAAAGGGCACACAGTGAAAAATCCTTCTCCTACCCCTTCCCCCAGCCCTCCTCCCCAGAGGCAGCCACTGTTACCAATTTCTTCTGATCCCTTCCAGAAGCAATCTATCTATATACAAGTTCATCCCAATCCATGGATGTGTAGATCCTTTTTTCTTTGGTGTACTGAAATGGGGACTGGTTACGAACATCATTCCTCAGGGATTATTCGCTATTCATGTGTATTGAGCCACCTTGCTCCTTTTTACAGCTGCATAGTATTCCGTTGTGTGGCTGACCCACTGCTGGTTTAACTTTTACCCTGTTGATGGACACTGAGGTTGGTTCTGAACTTTCTGATCTAATAAACAATGGTGCAGTGAGGAACCTTATGTCTATATCATGAAAACTCTTGTTTAAGACCCTTAGGGATTATGAGGTCTGGGTGGAATGGCCCCTCTTTTGCACACCTCCAACCCCTTCCTGGAAGCTGAGGCTCGATTAGGGATAGCATCACAAAATGGACGAAGAACCTTCCAGGCAGAGGGGACTGCAATGCAAAGGCCCTGGGGCAAAAATGAGCTCAATATATTGGGAAATGGCCAGAAGGCCCTTGAGGCTGGAATGGAGCATATCGGGGGACAGGAGTAGGAGATGAGGTTAGAGAGGACTTCAGAGGGCAAGGGGGCCATGGTGAGGCTGGAGTGGGCGAATGAACGAATGAAGCCATTCTTTTTTACATTTTTTAATTTTTGGCCGCACCATGTGGCACGTGGGATGTGGGATCTTATTTCCCCGACTAGGGAGCAAACCTGTGCCCCCTGCGATGGAAGCGTGGAGCCCTAACCACTGGACCACCAGGGAATTCCCAATGAAGCCATTCGTTGATATTCATTCAGTGACAACTGAAAAGACATTATATCCCAAGAGACAGGCATGGCCCTCCCCTGACCTCTGGCTGCTGGAAAGACTGGTGGCCCCGCCCCTCTTGGGTCCCCTAGACCTTTCCCCAAGGTCACCCACAGAGAGGAAAGAGCCTAGTGACCTGCCTCAGGTCTGGAACTCACCAAGGCCTTCAGTGGACTTGACTGTGGCCTCTCCCAGCGCCCACACTGGCCTGGGGCAAGCACATTTTTGAAAGGATGGGAACTCATGGGGTGCTGAGGTGGGCTGGGCTCAGAACATCCAACCGTGCAGCTACCCTGGAATATGCTCCTCCATCTTTGCATGGCCAGCCCCTCTCTCTCTCTGAGCAGATCACCTTCTGAGCCCACCAAACATCAATTGCCTGCCTCTCCTTGTGCCCACCCACCTGCCCACCTTGCCCGTCTCCTCACTCTTTGGAGCCACCCTGAAGCCTGGTGGTTTCAAAGCCAGACTTCCCGAGCGGAACCCGGCTCTGCCCCGACAAGCTGCGAGCAGCCTGTTTCACTGCTCACAGGGGTGAAGACAATACCAATACCCACCTTTTGGGGCTGGAGCAAGATGCAATAAACACACATAAAGCATTCAGAGCAGGGCCTGGCGCAGAGAGTGCTCGGAAGGTCGGTCATTGCTTTTCCACTCAGTGCCTTAAATCTTATCTCCTTTTATTCATTACTCATGTGTGCTCCAGCTTCCGCTCTGAACTGTGAGCTCAGGAAGGCAGTGTTGCCAGTCGGGTTCAGCCCTGTGTCCCCAAATGATATTTAAAGAGACCTTGAAGGAGGAGCCAGTGTTACCAGAGGCAAGAGGAGTGAGGAGAGAGCAGGGCCCTTGTATGGCCCCTCGGAACAGCCCAGTGTGGGGATGGGGAGAGGGGACCTGGGCTGTGGGGAGGCGAGGAGGGGTGTGGGGACGGAGGCAGTGGGAGGGGCAGCAGGGGCCACACCTTTCAGGGCCTTGAGAGCCACAGTTAGGAGTCTGGGTTTATTCTGAAGGCACTGGGGAGCCACAGAAAGCTCTAAAGTAGAGGAGTGACAAGTTCAGATCTTGTAGAAGATTCTGATCTTGGGATTCTCTGGGAGGAGGGCTTAGAGGAGGCGATAACGTGAGCAGCACCAACTCAAAACATGACTGCCCTCTCAGGTCTGTCTGTCTGTCTGTCTCTCTCCTCTATCACCCTCTCCCCCCCTTCTCTTCCTCCTCCTTTCTCTTGCTCTCTCCCACTCTTTCCTTCTCTTTCTTCTTCTTTTCTCTTCTCTCCTATCATCTTCCCTCTCGTACTCACTCACCATCCGTCTCCTCCCCTCCCTTCCTGCCTACCTCTTCCCCGAGCAAAACTGTAATTCATCTTCCCCACTCTGGCTGGCCCTGGCGCCCTTCCTTTGGCAGGGCTCATTATTTTAATTAAACTCTGGGATCTGTTTTACTAACCTGACATCTTGCTTAGGAAAACCAAAAGAGGAGCTGCCTGGGGCCAAGGAAGGGAAATTGCCAGGGGATTGTGGAAAGGTTTCCATCGCCCCATCCCAGGAAGGGGCCCTACTTACCCAGCCCAGCCCTTAAAGGGGCAGCTGAGCACAGCGGTTAAGATCTGAGGTCTGGCTTGGCCTCAAAGCCCCATCACTTACTGCGGCAAGCTCTTTCCTGCTTTATAAAATGAGGTATTAATAGTTCTTCTCTCATAGGGTTTTGAGAGGTTTAAGTGAGTTAACACAGTACAGCAGGTCAAACGGCGGGTCATAGAATCAATTTAGTGGGTCACAACCACCATTGAAAAAACAAGAACAAAAAAGGCCAGAGAATGTCATCATCAGGATCCGTGCTGTGTGGGGAGCGTTTATTTCAGGTTGGGTATGTTCTCTGGGTGGTTTTGTAAATGTAGCTCGTACTCAGGTGGCCCCTGTAGAGGCTTAAAGGCTACAATTAAAGCACTTGGAAAAGTTCGTACAGTAGGTGCTCAAACTGTGGTTGCTGATGTTTTCTTGTGGGAAGCAAGAAAAGATTTTCTATTGATTTCTCTGCAATGTCAGTAGTTTCACCCCATTTTACACATGGGGAGACTGAGGCTCAGAGAAAGAAGAGGCTGTCCCGAAGCCACTGGACCAAGGAGAGCTGCAAACCCTGGACTGCCTGGGCCTGCGTACTGCCTGTCCTCCCATCTAGATCTGCAGGAGGTCAAGGGATAATTATTGGACTGGCAATGAGGGCTCTGGGCAGCCAGGGCCTGGCAGGACTAGGGCTGAGTCTGGGCAGGGGCTTCTGGGGCTGTGTTACCCTTGGCTGTGACCCCAGAGGTAGCAAAAACCCCTCACCCGGTGATCTTTCCTCTCCAGCACCCCACCACCACCCCAGAGGGGAGAAGGCTGCGGTTTCTCTGCTTCCTTCTGGGCTTTCCAGAAGCCAACAAGTCTAGAAGACTTGGGGCAAAGGAAGGTGGGGTGGCTGGTGCAGTGCTGTGAGGAGGGGACAGCCAGCATGGCAGGGTCTGCAGGCTGTGGAAAGGTGGAGGGGGGCAGGTAGGGAAAGGGGTTATCAGGAGAATTCTATCGAGGTCATGACAGAGAACAAGCCCCCGGATGAGAGGCTGAAAAGAGGGAAGCCTGGGTCCCAGCCCTAATTCTGCCACAGCAGGGCTGTGTGCCTGAGGGCCAGGTCCTTCCCTTCTCTGGGCCTCAGATTCCACACCTGTATATCGGGCATGGTGGCTCTGATGATCTTTAGGAAGCTCACCACTCAGTTGTCTCAAAAGTACTCCCATGAGCCTGTGATTCTGATTCTGAGAGGTCTCTACAACTTCCCCACTGGAGAAGGCCTTGTGTATTCATTCATCCAACAAACATTTATTGAGCACCTCCTTTGTACCAGGGAGCTGGGATACACAGGAGTGAAGGCAGACACAGTCCCTGCCCCCTCACTCTAGTGTATGAGACAATCAACAAGTCAAGAAAGAAATGACTGAGTGCTTTAAAAGCCCTGAAAGAGGATCCTGGGATAACAAGTGAGGGGGTTTGGTGGGCTGCTCTACCAAGGTGGTCAGGAAGACCTCTCTGTGGAGGTAACCTCTGAGCTGAAACCTGAAGGGTGAGGAGAAAAGAGACCTGCAGAGATCTAGGGAGGAGTAGTGAGAACTGCACGTGCAAAGGCTCTGAGGCTGGAGCCAGTCTGGGATATTGGAGGAGAAGCCGGGAGGCCAGTGTGAGCGAGGGGGTGGGGGTGAGATGGGAGAGGCAGCCGGAGCCAGATCAGGCAGGGCCTTGAGGCCATGGTGTGGCCGCTGGCTTTTATTCCAAGTTCATGGGACACCCCTAGGGGCTTTTGAGCAGGGCAGTGACAGGATCAATGTATGTTTTTAAAAGATCATTCGGGGCTTCCCTGGTGGCGCGGTGGTTCAGAGTCCGCCTGCTGATGCAGGGGACGCGGGTTCGTGCCCTGGTCTGGGAAGATCCCACATGCCGTGGAGCGGCTGGGCCCGTGAGCCATGGCCGCTGGGCCTGCGCGTCCAGAGCCTCTGCTCCGCAACGGGAGAGGCCACAACAGTAAGAGGCCCGTGTACCGCCAAAAAAAAAAAAAAAGATCATTCAGAGGAGAGAAAAGACTGCAGGGGTAAGGGAGGACACACGGACACCGTGTGGAGGCCACTGCCATCCTTGCATCCCTGGACCAGGGTGGTGGTGGTGGAGGTGGGGAGAAGTGGTCAGACTCCGGATCCATTTTGAAGGTGGAGCCCACGGGGCAGCGAGCAGCCAAGCAGGGCTCCCAGGTTGGTGGCCTGGGGATTTGGGAGCATGGGGGTGCCATTTGCCAAAACAGGCAAAATCCGGTAAAGGGCAAGTAGGGGCTCAAGAGCACTGCTGGGCCTTGTTAAGTCTGAGACGCCCGTGGGACAGCCAAGTGTCAAAGCAAACCTCTTCCCACCCAGCCAGGCCCCGCCAGCCCAGATGGTGAGTGGAGGGGAGCCCACCTTGTGGCTGAGATTAATTCCCATGACCCAGTTCTGTCTGCCTGTGGCTATCTGGGTCACCTGGACTGCAGGTCGTCACCCCTCAGGGCCTGTCCTGCACCCACCCTCCCCTCTCTGGTATTTTCGGTTCTCTGGACCTGCTGCCCCGAGAACACTGAGGGAGGGAAACCAGAGATTCCTCTTCCACTGGCCTTTCTGCGAACCCTGGATTTCCCTGCCTCTGCCCTTGCTCTTGTTATGCCCTCTGCCTAGAATTCACTTTCCCCTGTTAACTCTCACGGAGCCAAATTCTTTCCATCCTTTTATGTCAAGCCTAGAAGCCTCCAAGAAACCTTCCTGTGTTTCCGCTTAGAATAATAGGAACCATATTTTAAATGCCTATTACGTGCCAAGTTCTGTAAGAAGTACTTTATCTTTCTGGTCTCATCTAATCTTTGGAGATAGGGATGACTGCCTCTGTTTTACTGATGAGAAAGTTAAGGTTGAAGGAGGTAAAGTCACTATCTTGAGGTCATGCAAGAGAAGTGGCAGAGGTGGCAGAGTGGAAATTCAAACTCTATACTCTCTGTCATGTTTTACAAAGCAGCTTAGGTACTTATTGGCCTAAGGGACTTTGAGTTCCTCAAGGGCATAGATTGAGTTTACTTAGTTTCTGCATCCCCAGAATCTGGCACAGGCTCTCCATAAATGCTGGCAGGCTGGCTGGCTGGCTGAATGGATGGATGGATGGATGGCTAGATAGATAGATAGGTAGATAGATAGATAGATAGATAGATACACAGATGGATGGGTGGGTGGACATGTGGATGTGTGGATAGATAAACAATAGATGAACAAGTGGGTAGATGATGGACAGATAGGTGGTGGGTAAGTATATAGATGGTAGAAGGAAGGAAGGAAGGATGGGTGGGTGGGCGGACAGATGGATGATGGAGGGAGTAGGAAAAGAGAGACAAGAAAGGTGTGAGAGATAGAAAATTTCCACATGAGAAAGCTGTTCTTGCACATTAAGTCATTGGTGACACTCCCCTCTGACTTGGGAAGCATGCAGTTCCAAGGCCACCACTTTTCAGAGAAGACAGGAAACAGATCCACCATTTATTGAGCGCCCATTATGGACCAGGCACCATTGTAAGAACGAGTTATGCATTCATCAATCCTCACAAAAGCCCCATGAAAAGAGTGCTATTCTTATCTCATTTCTCAGATGAGAAATCAAGCTACTTGCCACAGGAGTGAGAACCCCATGGATGATCACAGCACAGCCTGTTAGTGGGATGTGAATTAAAATGTAGGGTAGCCCTGAAAGTTCCTCCGACCCCAGGGCCTTGGCACTTACTGATCTCTGCCTGGGACTGTCTGCCAGGGCTCTTCCCATGATCAGCTCCTTCTCACAGTCTGATCTTAGCTCAAACGTCTCCTCTCAGAAAGGCCATCACCAACCACCCTGCTTAGTAGCCACCCTCCCCCCCACAATTATTCTAAGAATTACTTACATAAGATACAGATTTGGCTGCCGTGATAGAGACCCAAATGGCAGTGGCTTAAACAATATCAAAGTTGTTTCTTCTCTTTCTCTCTCAATAAGGAGAGGTCACTGGTTCTTGAAACGTGGTATATACATCTAAGGCGTGTGGAGCCCCAACAGGGCAGGAGAGCACAGTGTTAAGAGTGAGGGCTCTGAACCCAGCTCTGCCTGCATCCAAATCTCACCACCATCTCTCGCAACAGGGGTCAGATGGACCTGGCACAAGGATCTTAGCCTCTCTGAGCCTCCATTTCCTCATCTGAAAATTCAGTTGTAATAACATGCCTATTTCATAAGGGTTCCAGGAGTGAATACACACAAAGTGTCCAGAGCAGGGGTCAGCAACCCAGGGCCCACAGGCCAAGTCCAGCCCACCACCCCTTTTTGTATGGCTTGCAAGCTAAGAGTGGTTTTTATATTTTCAAGTCACTGAAAAATATCAAAAGAAGAAATTTCATGATACGTGAAAATTATATGAAATTCAAATTCCACTGTCCATGAAGTCTTATTGGAACACAGCCAGGCCCATTTGTTTCTGGCTGCCTTTGTGCCAAGTGCAGAGTGGAGTGGTTGCGACAGACCACGTGACCCACAAAGTCTAAAATATTGGCTGTCTGGCCCTTTAAAGAAAAAGTTTGCCGCCCCCTGGTCTAGACAGCATTGCCTGGTACACAGCAAACCTCAGTGTGTTAACTGGTCTCATTCAGGCCCTTGGGAAGCTGCTATGGGGTGAGGACCAGACAGGGTTTATTAAGCACCAATTGTGGGCTGCCCCCTGGGCTAAGCACATTATGTGGACAGATCTCCTTCACAGCACTTCAAGTTAGGTGTGACTATGCCCATTTTATAGATGAGGAAACTGAGGCTCAAAGAGGTGATGGCACTTGCCCAAGATCACCCAGCTGGGTAAGCAGCAGAGCTGAGATTTGAACCCAGGGTCTTCTGGTTCGACTGACTGCGCCCTTCCCTCCCCTTCCATATACACACCACCCACCCTACTGCCTGAGGTGGCTCTGGGAAAATGTCAGCAACTGTCTCTCTAAGGCCCAGTAACGGAATCATCTGAAAGAGTTTGTTAAAAATGCAGTTTCCTGGGTGCTACTGCAGACCTCCTGAATCATTCTCTGTGTGGAGGACCAGGAATCTACATTGTTAGCAAAATTTCCCAGAGGATTTCAGTGTCAGAGGGGTGGTCAGGGAGGAAGAGGTCCCCACGGGCTCAGCTGTCAGGGAGGGCTTCCTGAGGAAGGGTGGGCTGAAGAGAGGCTGGACAGGTGAGGGGAAAGGAAAGAGCATTCCAGGCAGGCAAATCTGCCTGAGCAAAAGTGAGGAGGCAGGATTGAGGCTGGTATCCATGAGCCCCGGCACTCCCAGCAGAAAGGCAGCTCTTCCACCCTGCACCCAGAGCCTCCTCTTCCTCTGGGTTTTTAGAAAAAATTGGAAGTTCCTCACTCTGGCCTTCAAAACCCCGGGTGATCTGGTTCCCGCCTGCCTCTCCATCATCATCTCTGACCTTCCTTTCCCTTGCTTCTTCCACATTGGCCTCTTTCTGGCCGTGAAACATACCTTGTTCCTGCCTCAGGACCTTTGCACTTGCTGTTTCCTCTGTCTTGACGTGCTCATCCTCAGACCTCAGCTGTGTAGGCACCTCAGAGGGGCCTTTTTTTTTTCTTTTATAAAAATTTTTTAACTTTTAATTTTTTTATTATTAATTTTATTTATTTATTTATTTTATTTATTTATTTGGCTGTGTTGAGTCTTCGTTGTTGCACGCGGGCTCTCTCTAGTTGTGGCGAGCGGGGGCTACTCTTCGTCACGGTGCACAGGCTTCTCACTGCGGTGGCTTCTCTTGTTGTGGAGCAGGGGCTCCAGGCACGCAGGCTTCAGTAGTTGCAGCATGTGGACTCAGTAGTTGTGGCGCAGGGGTTTTGTTGTTCTGCGGCCTGTGGGATCTTCCGGGACCAGGGCTCGAACCTGCGTCCCCTGCATTAGCAGGTGGATTCTTAACAACTGCACCACCAGGGAAGCCCGAGGGGCCTTTCTTGACCAGCTGCCTCCCTCCCACAGGCACCTCTCCCCATTGCCCGTTAACCCCCTCCCTGCCTGCCTTTATTTATATGCTTGTCGGCTCCTCCTCTCCCCTGAGGACCGTGACTTCCTGTCTCATTCGCTGCTGTGGCCCCAGCACAGTGCCGTGTCCACATAAAGTGTCCAGCACGTGGCGACCGAGCAGACATAAAATGTGAAACGTGCCGCACCCAGAGAAGAGCAGAGCGAAGCTTCTAGGCTCCTCTCTTGGTGAAGTACTCAACGCCCTGGGGGCTGCTGGCTAAGGTTGGGGGATGAGAAATTTGTGGCATGAAAGTGGGCAGAGAGGTGTGTGGGGGAGAATTCCTAAAAGAGAAAGCAAGGCAGTTGAAAGAGCCTTTTCCTTCCTCTACCCTCTGGAGAGGAAGACACGTTGGTACCTTCTAGAATTCTCCAGTCACCCCCCTGCCTCCACAGACCTTGGAGCTAACAGCCACCCCAGCACCCCTCATTGAACAGGCCCTGGGCCAGCCCTCCACATGCATGTTCCCGTCAAATCCTCACAACTCAATGATTGAGGAAGGATCACTGCGCCCATTTCACAGACAGGGAAACTGAGACTCGGAGATGTAAAGGAATTTGTCCTAGTCTAGGGTGAAACCCAAACACTAGTACTCAATTCTGTCTCCAGAGCCTGTTTTCTCAGCCCCCATGTTGTGTGCCACCCTATCCCCACCATTCATGCCATTCCTTCGTCCCACCCTAACATACCATTGTCAGAAAGTCCTTCTGAGATCTAACTCAAAGCCTCAGCACATCACCAAGAGGGAGGATTCAAAGACAGCTTTTGTTTCTGTTTCCAACGTAACTTTAAGGCTCAGTTCTAACCAGAAAGGCATAGAGGGTGGTGAGCAGAGAGGACATAGAAAACCTGAACCCCAGAGGAGGTCAAATCTCAGAAACAAAGCTTCAGAGAACGAGCTGGGGGTCAGGGTGCCTGGGTTCAAATCTCAGCCCCAGCACTTCCTTCGCTTTGTGACTTTGGTCAAGCCAGTGTCACCCTCTGTGCTTCCACATGTGCCCATGTGGAAAAGAAGGGTCTTAACAGGCAGGCCTTGTGTCCAAGGTGCCTCGAGGTTTGAACCAAAGAAATCAGGTGAAGTCAAGAGTGAGCAGGAGAGGCACGCCCTGCTCCCAGGGAGCTGGAGGCTAGCAGGGAGTCTAGGCCTGAAGGGAGAAAGCATAATAACAAAACAGAAAAATTCCAGACTACCGAGAAAGGCTGGTGATTAATTGCCAAGTAGAAAGACAATGGGATCCGGTTGGACCCTCCCAGGAGCTGGTGTGGTCCAGAAAAAGGCCTTGATTTTTAGCCAGGGCATCTCGACGTCAGCACTGTGGGAGAATTCTTTGCTGGTGGGGTGGAGTAGGGGTCTGCACTCTCAGATGTTTAGCGGCATCCCTGGCCTCCACCCACTAGATGCCAGTCAGGCCCCACCCCCACCCCAACTCCACGCCCACTGTGACAACCAAAACCTTCCGTAGGGGGTACATTGCCAAATGTCCCCTGGGGAGTAAAATCACACCTGGTTGAACACCAGTGCTTTCAGGTGTAATCTAAAATGTTGGCATCTAATTTATAAAGTTTTTAGCCTTCGTGAAGACCTCAGACATAGTTCATCAGCTCAAATGCATCCTGGCATCAGGCAGGTAACAGCCATCAGCAGGTGAGATTCAGCCTGAGAGCTGCCGGTTTAAGACCCCTGTCCCACAAGATAGGCTGACCCTGGAGGTCATTCATTGTACAGATGGGGAGAGTGAGGCCCAAAGAAGGAGAAAGACTTGCTGAGGTCACGCAGCAGGGCAGTGGCAGAGCTGGACCTAGAACCAGGCTCAGTTTCCTCGTCTATAAAATAGCCGGTTAGACTGGATGGTGGGTGGCTGCCTGGCAAACTGCTCTCCCCCAAGACTCAAGTGGTGCCTCCTGTAGAAAGTCTTTCTTCTCCCCACCCCCAGATGGACTTGGTTTCTCCCAGGCTGCGGGCTCCCCCTTCTCCCTGGGACGCCCCACTCTGCTTTGCGATAATTTGTATGTCTGTCTCTCTGCTACTAGACAGCAAGGAGGATTGCGTCTTACTTGCTTTTGCAGACCTGGCACCTGGTCCAGAGCCGATCATCTTTCGTCCTGCCATAAAGTTGAAATGAATTCATTTTTATTTACATATATATGAAATATACCAGCCCTTCATTCCTTCAGCCAGTGACCACAGTGCCTCAAGCACCACAGTGCTAGGCGCTGCAGGATCATGGATGAACACGGCAGACTGGGCCCTGGGCTGGAGCTCCCAGTGAAGCAATGGAGACAGGCGTTGCAGCTAATCATACAAATATTCAAAATAGTGTTGGCAGGGCCAGGAAGAGAGTGAGACGGGTGAGGTGCCCAGGGCATAAAATTAAAATGTTCACTCTCAGGGTTGTACAGTGCATGCCTCAGCCTGGCCCTGAAAGCATGAGTGGAGAGACATGCCCTCATTGGGGAGGGAGGAGAGGGTCAAGGAAGGCAGCCCTGAGAAGGGAAGATGTATAAACACACACATCATTCAGGGTAATGTTTCTCCACCTGCTCAACCCCAAGCCCCCTTTACATATAACAAATATTTTGTTAACTCCTCTCACCACTTACTGCCCTAAAATGAAATTCATAGATAGTATACTTGACTTCCCTGGTTAAGACTCCATGCTTCCACTGTGGGGGGCTTGGGTTCGATCCCTGATCGGGGAACTAAGATCCCGCATGCCACACAGCCAAAAAGAAAAAAAAAAAGTAGATAATGTACTTTACCTGTATATGTAACTCCCCCCGCCAAATCAATATATGTAATGCCCTAACTTTAGTAGAAAGGAGAATTATAAGGATAATAATTTATATTAAACTCTCATGCATTTCAATATACAAATGCCTGGTCATGGCAATGACACCAGAAAACACGATGAAGTGTCAGGTGCTTACCCTATACATAGAAGCGCTGTGTGACAGTGACAAAAGCAGAGAGCTACAGGTATATCGGCAGCCCAGATACCACAAGTGGCGTTGCCATCAGCCACGTGGTTTTTCCAATGTGGTGAGTAACTTAGTACCTGAACAGATGAAAGTACAGTTCTTCAGCTGTTTTATTCAATGGTTGCGTTTCTGGAAAATTCAGGGTATGTTAAACCTTGGCACTGGCAGAAAATATTTGATGTGTTTAGATGGAGTCAGGAAATCATAAGCAGCCCTGCCTCGTATGTGCGTTACAGGTCGCCTGGCATGCCAGCCTCTGCCCAGTGAGTGCCTGAGTGTTCTCCCCCATCCTTGGGACGTCCTCGAACTTTTCCAGCACCTGCCCGTGTGGGCAGCGCCCCCCCCCCCACACACACAGAATCACTGGCCCCAACCTCCAACTAACAGCCAGTCTCTGAGCAGAAGGCCACTCTGTTATCTGTTGGTCCTTCTATCCTCAACCTAATGGTTTATTTACACTTTATTTACATTATCAGGGGCCTTGCACACTGAGAGCAGCTTGTGTTTTTTTTGCAGTCTGTGCACATCCTCAGCAATTAGCCTCGGAAATAAAGGAGGGAACACCAGCACAGATTCCCTCCTGACCAGTCTGAATGAGCCTTGCTACTCATTCCTGCTAAAGCTACCAAGGAAGTCAGCCACCCCTGGCTGAATCCACTGTGAATTCTCAGCCACTCCAGACTAGCTCTGTAGACATTAACCAGCTCCCATGTGTGCTCACAGCCAGAAATAGGCAGCTCAGGAAGTCTGGAACCCCAGCAGTTGTTTCTTCAAACCAGAACCATAGCAAGTGCTTCTATGAGCCACAGACTTTTAGCTAGAACAGACTTTCTTACCCAAGCATCTAATACATGAGGACTGGATTTTTCTCGCTTGAGAAGGAAGAGAGACAGAAAAAGAACAATCCTTTATTTCCTCCTTCATCCTTTCACCTTCCCCTAAAGGCCCCGCTTTAGACATGTGCCTCCCGGTCACAAAGAGGGAGACCACATCTGAAGTAAAGGATGTTACTTCTTGCCTTTTGAACTTCCAGGATTTGGGCCCTTCCAATTTAAAGGTAGGCATTTTCAAGAGTAAAGGATGGTGATTCATGATTCATCTTACGTGGTTATCCTTGGAGCCAAACCCATGAGGGGTATGAACCTACGGTATATAATTTCTAATCATCCTCACCGCCAGCAGGGTAGGTCTTTCTCATCCTTGTGTTGCAGATGAGGAAACAGAAGTTCAGAGAGGGCTGTGACTTGCCCAAGGCCACACAGCAGGTCAGTGGCAAGACTGGAGTTTGTCCCTGACCTACTGCCCCCAGAGCCCACCCTTGTTATGGTCGCCCTGCTACAGAGTCGTTTTCCTTCTCCTGGGGTAGAAATAGCTGTTTACCCTATTTTTTATGAACAAGTTTCCAAAGAGGCCTCCAGAATGGGTGTGATCAAGCCAGAGGATTCAAAAATACAGCTCTTATTACGGAACTTAGTATTAGCCAGCCTCCCACCCACCTGGCTCTAATTAAAGGCCTGTCTGTCTTCTGCTTACAAATCATGGCTTTCTGGGGCCTATAATTTAACCAGTCGCAATTAAGGCCTGGCGAGTTGCGGGTGGAAGACTGGCCTCCTCATTCCCCGTCTTACTGAGGCTAGTGATAGAGAGACAGGGTACCTACCATTAGTATGGCCTTGGGGCCGGGGCTCGGGGGTGGCAGGGGAGGCACAAAAATCCAGAATCAGTATTATTGATTTTTTCTTTTCCTTCAGACGCCAGGATGGCTCAACATGACAGATTCTGTCTTTACATAAGATATAGATGCTTTGTTCATCATGCATTTTTTTGTATCCAGGATGGCTCAACATGGCAGATTCTGTCTTTACATAAGATATAGATGCTTTGTTCATCATGCATTTTTTTGCATTAAGTTTGACTTTCTAAAATATTGCATTAAAATATTATTTACTTTGATTACTGAGTTTTGAGGGACTCCCTTCCATCTTGCACCCTTAAATTTTTTCACCTTAGCCTTGGCCCTGGTGCCACTTCACGTAACCTTTGTCAAGTCACCACCCACCCGCTCCAAGCTGTAGTTTTCTCATCTGTAAAGTGGGGTTACTGACAGTACCTACCTCATTGGGCTGCTGGATCTCAAGTCTCTGGCATACAGCTGGCATGTAATAATAGCTACCAACGTGGGGGAAGGGAGAAACTGAGGGCGCTATTGGTACTGGAGGCAGGATGAGACTTTGATGCAAGACTGTGCATCACAGAACTTCTCCCATCCCTGGCTCCCGCCCACTGAACACCAGTAGCACACCCACCCCATCACGTGACAATCAGAAATGCCTGCCCACCCTCACATTTCCAAAATGCCTCCGAAGGGACAGCGCCACCGCCACCACCACTGGGCTAGATCACCGTCTTGGAGTCACACAGACCTGGGCTCAAATCCAGGTTGTTGTTTAGCTGTGTGACCTTGGGCAAGATCCTTAACCTCTCTGAGCCTCTCGTTTTCTTCATTTGTCCAATGACGATATCTCATAGTGGTGATTGGAGTGTTTGGTTACCGAATTTGAGGTAGCTGCTACTGTTACGATTATGTCATTTGTATTCAGAGCAATAAGCTCTTCTTGGAGCGAGGCTGTCTTGTGGCAATTCGTGCGGGAGGAGGGAACTATCTACCAGATGAGATTGTGAAGAGAGAAGCGGATCTAGCCTGCTCATGGGTATTGTCTGAATTGAACTGCATTTACATATTTGAATCAGCCGCCAGCGTTAACAATTCGGAAGATTTCAGGGAAAAAAACTAGATTTTTTTTTGTTTCTCTTAAGAAGTTGGAAAATTAGGCCACCTTTGGGTCACCTCTGTTCCCTCCTGGAGCTGGTGAGAAGTAGCCTGAGCACCCCTCCCCGCTCCTGGAATTTTACATCCAGCCAGCTGGAGTTATTCGCACTTCCTGCCTGGGCCCTGTAGACCACTGTGTTTTCCGCCCCTGGCTGGCTCTAAGCGGGAGGGACAGAGCACCCCTCAGGAAACTGGAAGGAAGAGTTTTAAAAGGAAGCGAGGGATTGGGCCTGGGTTGTCAGGTAAGATAAGAAGCCCTGGAGGAATTCGGAGTGCCTCAAAAATGGCTGAGAGAATCAAGGTTTTGTTTGTTTGTTCAATCTTGCAAACTCATCGCAAATTGCGAAGAGCCAGGAAAATGTTAACATTCTAGGGAAGGAGGCTGGGATGAGGCACAGCAAGAGCAAAAACCTGGAGGCTGGAATCAACCTAAATTACCCAAGGGGAACGGGTAGAGGCCGGGACCAGTCAGGAAGGGGATGGGGCACCGGGTCAGGAGACCCCTAATCTAATCCTGGTTTCGCCACAGAGTGGCCTAGTGACCTTGGTTAGTCACTCTCTTCTCTGGGCTGTTCCCAGCCTCTTACCCTAGAATGGCTGTAAGGAAAGGGTTGAACCAGGGAGCAGCCTTCGGACTCTGAAATTTTAGGTCATCTTCTTCGTTACACCCCTCATTATGCCAGTACTCAGTAGGCGCTTAAGCAGTGCTGTATTATTTTTGTACACAGCTGCACAGAGCTGTGTGGCAACTTGGCCCTGTCCAGGGCTGTGTTCTCTGAAGGCAGGGGTTAAGAACAGCTCTAGGAACAGCCGGAGAAAGTGGCTGTGTTTATAATCTCTGCTGGGGCTGTGGGCTGGAACTCTAGGGAAGATTCTAAGCACAGGCAAGAAAAAAATGCCTAGATGAGAGCTGGGGTTCCTTGAAGGGTTCAGGAGACAGACTATAGGGACAGCGAAAGGGAGCCTGGTCCTGAGGAGCCACCGGTCTGGTTTAAATGTGATTTCTCTGAGGAAGGAATCGAGTGGTGATTACCTTACCCGTGGCAGCTGACACAGGGCCTGACATGCTTGAGGGATGAATGAATAATTGATTAAAAGAAAGATGGAGACAAACACAGGAAATGAGAGAGAGGAAAGGATAGATGGATGGATGGATGGTTGGATGGATGGATGATAGAAGACTAAAGGATAGTGGATGCTGGTTAAGTGGAGAGAAGATGGATGAATTTAAAAATGGAGAATGAGTGAAAGGAGGAAAGAATGAAGGGAGGGAGGGAAGAGAAAGAAGAGAGAAAAGGAAAGTGGAAGAATTGGCAGATGGAGGGACTTCCCTGGTAGTCCAGTGGTAAAGAATCCACTTTCCAGTGCACGGGATGCGGGTTCGATCCCTGGTCAGGGAACTAAGATCCCACATGCCACGGGGCAACAAACCAGCCTGCCACAACTACTGAGCTCTTGCGCCTCAACTAGAGAGCCTGCGTACCGCAAACTACAGAGCCCACGTGCCCTGGAACCCACGTGTCACAACTAGAGAAGAGAAAGCCCACACGTCACAACTAGAGAGAAGCCCAAGTGCCGCAACAAACAGCCCATGTGCACTGCAATGAAAGATCCTGCATGCCTCAACAAAGATCCCGCGTGCCACAACTAAAGACCCAACGCAGCCAAAAATAAATAAATAAATAATAAATCCTAAAAAAACAAAAAGAGAATTGGCAGATAGAAAGCTGGCTGGATGAATGAATAGATGGATGGAAGGAGAGTGAGAGAGAGGAAGATGGACAGTATATGGTTGGGTGAATGGATGCATAGATGAGTAGACAGATAAAGGTAGACTGGTAAGTGGCCGGCTGGCTGGCTGGCTGAATATAAGAATGGAGGATAGGGCTTCCCTGGTGGTGCAGTGGTTGAGAGTCCACCTGCCGATGCAGGGGACACGGGTTCGTGCCCCGGTCTGGGAAGATGCCACATGCCGCAGAGCGGCTGGGCCCGTGAGCCATGGCCGCTGAACCTGCGCGTGTGGAGCCTGTGCTCCACAATGGGAGAGGCCACAACAGTGAGAGGCCCGCGTACCGCAAAAAAAAAAAAAAAAGAATGGAGGATAGGTGAAAGGAAGAATTAGATGTATGTTAGATAAATGAATGGATAGAAATTTGTGTGGATGGAAGAAAGGAGGCTTAGTTCTGCCTCTGACAAACAATCCATTAATAAGCATTTATTGAGCCCCTACTATGTGCCTAGCCCTATACTAGGCACTGTGCAGAGACAGAGAAGTAAAGTCAGGCTCTCTCCCCACCTCATCCCATACTCCCCAAGCCCCATGCATCCCCCCCGCCACACACACACACACACACACACACACACACACACACACACACACACGCACGAGGAATTCACTGTCTAGTTGGGGAGAGATGTTGAGAGGCTGAGACCATTGGCCAAGGCAGCTCAGGTAAGAGGTAAAAAATAGCAGTCCTTCAATTCTGCCTACATACAGGGCTCCTCCACTATAGTCTCAGAACCCTGCATAGGAGAGAGTGATCCTGGCCAGGCTTCTTGTGTGGGCTGCGAGGAAACTTCTTGGAATGTCCCCCTGACTGGCAACCCAGCAAGGGCAGGAACCAGGTCTATATTCGCTGCTGCATCCCAGCATCTAATGGAGCCCATCCTCATGCAGAAGGCAGTCAATGGCATTTCTTCAATAAATGAATGAGTAGGTGAGGGAGTGAATGAATGTTAATCTGAGTAGCCTTGCCTATGGCTGTAGGCAGACTCCATCACCTTTGCAAACTTTAATGTCCTTGCCCTTGCAATGGATGGTGAAAAGGCTTTATAAACAAGGGAGTTTTCCAATGGAGATTGTGACATTAATAGAGGTAATAGTAGTCATACCAGCACCAATCATAGGAGCAATAATGGCCCCAGCAGTCATATGTTCATGGTGGTGATGACGGTGTTATTACTGGCAGTGGTAATAGAAGTAGTAATTGCATTAGTGGTGACAATGATGGTTATATTCATGATGTTTGTAAGAACAGGCCTGGGTGAGCTTGTCACTCTCTGCCTTCAGGAGGAGAGAAGAGAAGGGAGGACGCTCCAGGAGGAAAAAAATATTCTGATTTCAGTTGCAAGTGACAGAAATCCAATTCAGACTGGCTTAAGCTCGAAAAGAAAGGGAGAGGTGATTTATTGGCTCAAACAACTGGAAAGTCAAGAAGTTGCTCTGGCTTCTGGCCCAGATACACAGACCCTTGAACCATATTGTCAGGACTTGTCATTGCAACTTAGGCTCTCTCCATCTTTGGTCTCTGCCTTCCCCTGAGTGAGCTTCACTCTCAGGCAAGCTCTCGGGGCTTCCTGGCTCCTCATCTCCCAGCTAGACATTTCCCTTCGAAAGAGAACTGCTCCTCTCCAGCCCAGGATTACATCCAAAATCCCAGGACTTGCTCTCATTGGCCCATCTTGTGTAACATGCCCATCCTTCCAGCCAATCACTGTGTCTAAGAGGGTTGAAATATGCTGATTGGACCAGCCTGGGTCACGTGGCCACTCCCAGAGCTGGAGGTGGACAAGGTCGTAACAGGGGAGGAGGAAAGAGATGGCAGGAAACCAGTGGGTGGACTTCAGAGGTAGGGCCAGGCAAAGATGACAGAGGTCAAAGGGCCTGGTGCTTGGTAGGTGCTCAACAATTAATTTTTCTCCTCCCTGTGCTCTGAGAATGGGGAAAAACTCATCCTAAGTTGGAGGATAGAGCAGACCTGGGTTCAAATCCCCGCTCTGCTATTTGCTAGCTGTGTGGCCTTAGGCAAAGTACTTAACTTCTCTGTGGCTCAATTTCCTCATCCATAAAATGGGACAACAATAATGGATTGGTTTAAGTGTTAAACAACTTATTGCTTAGAGCAGGGCCTGGCATATAGTAAGTACTCAATAAACGGAGGTAATGGTGCCAATTTATATAACTTAGGAGGATTAAAATCTCTTCCCTCTGACTGGACACTCCTCTGCTAGATCTTAAACAGCTGAATCCTTCTCCTTCAGGTCAGATGTCACCTCCCCAAAAAGCCCTCCCTGACCACCACAGCTAACGATGTCCTCCCTACACCCAGTCACACTCTATTCCATTAGCCCATTTTCTTGTCTTTGTGGTATCTGAAGTAAGCTTGTTCATTTATGTTTCCTCATTTAATATCTTCTCCCCCAACCCAAATGTCAGAGACTTGAAGACAAGGTCTGTCTTGGTCATTGCTGTCCTGAGAATCTATAACAGGGCTTCACACATAGTTTAGGCTCCATAAATATTTGCTGAATGAATGGATCCTTCTTTTCTTCCCTGACACAATGTTTTTGTACAGTGTTTCCCACATCAGGGAGGACTCTGATCCAGAGATGCAGGAATGGGGGAGGGGTACAGAGATGCACTCCCCACATTGGCAGGGGTGGAAGGTGGGGGAGACCTGGGTGAACTTGTCACTCTCTACCTTCAGAGAAGGGCTCCCTTTTGTCTTTGTCCCTGGCTGTGTGGAGGGTCTCAGCTCTGGGGGACCTTGGGGGTCCGGGGTGTCCACCTTGACTTGGGCCATCCCAGCCAAGGTCAGGCTAAAGCCGGAAGGACAGTATGTGCTCAGGCCTCGGATTACACATCCTTACATGTCTGGCTGCTTAGCTGGGATTAGTTCAGACACCACGCCTACCTGTCCAGTCTAGGCCCCGAGACAGGGGCCCAGGAGGGTGGGTCAGAGGCCACCTCTCTGTCCCCACCCCTCAGGCCCATCCTGTACTGGGGAAGGCCTCAAGACCCACCAGACACTGGGCCAGGGCTGCTCACAGTGTGCCTGTATTTTCCATGCATTTTCAACACCACTTGCTGAACGTCTGCTGTGTTCCAGGCCTGAGGCCAGTGCTTGATAGCCTCTCACTTGGTCCTTCAAGATGGCAGACTGGGGCTTTTTTAAAAATTTAGTTCCTCAATAAATAGTCATGGAACACCTACTGTGTGCCCGGCACAGGTCTAAGCATGGGGGACACAGAAGTGACAAAGATCGTCACTACATTCATGGAGCTTTTAGAGGGGAGGACAGACAATCAGTGAGTAAATGATTTTTAAATGCACGTTGGCTCCTAAAGCAGGGGATGGAGAAGGAGGGGAAGGGAACCCATGGATCAGCAGGTGAGATCGCCTTATCGACGTTCTGGTCTCAGGAGTGTGATTTGTGCCTCTAAACTCATTGCTGGCTGGGGGGAGCATCACTGTCTGGAAGAGAGCAGAATGTGGATCACCTCGTCCCATAAACGTTTGTTGAATGACTGAATGAATATTCAGCTATTGCTCAAAAGCCCTCCGTAGCTCCCCATTGCCTGCCGGGTCTCCTCCAGACCCCTCAGCCAGTGTTCACAGCCCATCATGATCTGGCCTCAGGTGCTCCTCTGGCCTCTCCAGCATGTTCCTCTCAGTCGTCCCCATCTCAGAAAAGGCCACCACGAGCCTCCTGGTTGCTCAGGATGGAACCTGGAATTCCTCCTTGATTCTTCTTTCCCTCACTTCACATGTCTGAGCCATCAGCAATTTGGTTAGTTTCACATCCAAAATATGCCTTGAACCTTTCTTCTGTATTCTCAACAGCCACCACCATCTCTCACCTGGACACCTGCCAGGCTCCCTCACTTGATTCCTGCTTCTATTCCTATCTCCCTACAGGCTGTTACCAAATGCAGCTGGAGGATCTTAAAATCTACATTAGGCCGTGTCACTAGCCTGCTGAGAAGCCCTCTGTGGCTTATGTGGTTCTCAGAATAGAAACATCCTATCAGGTCTTCAAGGCTTTCTTCACTTCTCTCTTGGACCTCATCTCGGACACGCCTTACCTTTCTCCCAGCTCCGGGTACACAGCTCTCCCTTCTCTTCCTCTTACAATTTCTTCTCTGCCTCAGGGCCTTTGCACTCGCTGTTACCTCTTCCTGGAACACCGTGTCCCCAGGTCTTCCCATGCCCGGCTCCTTTGCATCTCTCAGATCTCCACTCAAATGTCAGCTCCTCAGAGAGGCCCTTCCGGGCCACTTGAACTGAACTAGTCACTCCTCCCCTCCCTATTTTTTTAATCCCATCACTTTGTTTTATTGGCAGAGTGGGTAGTGGAGAATGGGGGTGGGGAGGGCTTCAGAGAGGTCTGGAAGCAGGGGAAAAAATGCATCAGGGGCTCTAAGGAAGCAACAACACGGCTTTCCTACAGACCAGGAAGAGCAGGCCACAGTATGGAAGGGGTGAAGTGCTAGAACAGGTGGGGATTCCAGCCCCACATCCCTGGTTCGGAGCATCCCATGGAGCCAGCTGCAGACCCAGCGCTCTTTAAGGGGCCCATGACTGTTTCCCTGGCACTGTTTAATTCTTTCCCTCATCGCTGGCCACACTTCTAATGATTTATGCCTAGGCTCACAAACTGAGATCCCTGCAGAGGCCAAGTAGGCCTCATAAACAACTTGCGGGGGCTGCTTATAAGACTTGAAAAGCACAGGCCTGGACTAGCTGGCACTCAGCCCTAGCCCAGCATTCACAGAGGAACAGGGGCCCAGAGGAGCCAGAGCTTCAGATTGCTTTTTTTTTTTTTTTTTTCCTTTTGAGAAACTGCAAATCTGGATTTGTAGGGGAAATAAATTTTGGCAAATAATCCACTGTGTGGGCCAAAACCATCTGCTTGTAGGTAGGTGGAGCCCTCCAGCCCTCAGTTCATATTTATCACAGACACCTTTCACTGGCACCAAGTGGCAGTTTGGGGTACGCATGTTCCCCCCATGACTTCTTCCCTGCCTCACAAACACTCGTGTGGTGGAGACTATTCTGAATCCCATGTTACAGATGAGAAAACTGAGGCTCAGAGAGATGACATGATTATCTATGCCAGGACTCAGCCTGTATGTAGAACTCACTTGTGTGGCCCAAAAGCTAGAGAGATTCTAAACTCTGAACTAAAAGCTTTTACCTGCTTTGCCTGATTTCTTCCTCCATTCCTGTCCATTTCACACAACGGGAAACCAAGGCTCAGAGAGGTTAAGTAATGTACCAGAGGCCACCCAGCTGGCAAGAGCCAGGATTACAACCCAACTCTGTTCAGTGTCAGAGTTTGCAGGTTAAACCCTTTATTCTTTGTCCAACTCCAGTGAAAAGGAGCTCTGAAAAGTTCAATGACCACAGAATCCTTGGCAATACTGAAACCATTATCTGCGCACGCTCCTACTAAGTATAAGTTTCTAAGTGCTAGGACTTCAGGCCCTTCCCTGGAAACCTTGGGTTGCAGCCAGGACCCTCAGATGGCATGTTTTGGAGGGAGTGAGATCCTCAGGAGTTTTGCTTAAACCCTGACATCCTGGCAGCTGATTCACTTTATTTGCCAACTCCTAAGCCTTGGTTCCCACTCCTGCCAGACCCCAACACAGTTTGGAAGTTTCTAGATGGAATCCGGAATCTGACCAGAAACTTGGAGCTCCACATGGCGTATCTCTTCCAGTCCTCTACTCTGCCATTCTTTGGTTTGTGGGGGACGGGAGCTGACATTTATTGAGGACCTATTAGATGCCAGGCACCTTCTATGTTATATCTCAGTGTGATTCAGTCACTTCCTGGCTGTGTGATCCTGGGTGAGTCACTTTACCTCTATGAATCTTAATTACCTTGCCTGTTAAATGAAGTTGAGAATTTTGTTAGCCAGTTCACTTTTTATTTGCAATAGTCATAAACCCAAATCAAGAAAAGGGCACTGATTTGTTCATATTATTTGACAGTCCAAGGATAATGGCTTCAGGAATGGCTGTATCCAGGTGCTCAAATAGTGTCATCAGAAACTTGCCTTTGTCTCTTAGCATTGAGTCCCTCTACATTGGCTATATTCTTGGGCAGATTCTTTCCAGAGGACCAAAGATTACTTTCTGGCCCCCATAGGTTGATATCCTGTCAACTCAGCAGTCTCTGATGAAAGAGAGTACCTCTTTCCCAATAATTCCAGAAAAAATCCCAGGATGAAAATTAGCCAGTTTGAGTCATGCCCACACTGCTAAACCAATCACTGTGTCCAGGGGGATAGATTATTCTAACCGGTAAGCTTTGATCTCATTCTTACCCTCCCTGGGACTGGGGGATAGGGTCAACTTCACTCAATACATAAGAGTGGAAGACGGTTGATTCTCCCCCCAAAATGCTAAACAGTCTCAAACATCAAAAACTACATGGGAATTCTCTGGCGGTCCAGTGGTTGGGACTCCGTGCTTCCACTGCCGGGACCAGGGTTCGATCCCTGGTAGGTGAACTAAGATCCCATAAGCTGCACGGCGTGGCCAAAAAAACAAAACAAAAAAAGCTACAAAAATACCTACCGCCTGGGTACGTGTGAGAATTAGATGAGATAATATGCTGTGCCTGGCTTTTAGTACGTGCTCACTTAACAGCTTACCTTTGTCTTCTCTCTTCTCGACCCCTGAATACCCCTCTGACCCAGCGTGCCCACTCCAGAGTTAGGCAGGCCTCAGTTCAACCCTAATTCTGCTGTGTGACTTTGGGCAAGTTATTTAGCTGCTCCAAGCCTCAGATTGGTCCTCTGAAAAGTGGAGGTAATAAAACTTACCTCTTGGGGTGGTTGTGAGAAAATGCCTTGAGTGAGTAAATGGCATGCAGTAGACGCTTAGTAGGTGGTGGTTTCCACTCTTGCCAGCCTCTGTCTCTGTGCACACCCGCCCCAGCCAAACTGGGTTGACTCTCATTCCCCACCTCCAAGCCTTTGCACGTATGGTTACCTCCACCTAGAACACCTCCTCCTCTCATCTCTGCCTGCTGGAATCCATCTCTAGCCCTCAAGGTCCAGCCCAAAGGATTCCTCCTCCAGGAAGCCTCACCTTTCTGTGCCTTGGTTTTCCTAACTACAAAACAGGGATTATGAGAGTATCTACATCTTAGGGTTGACTTAAGGAGTTAATGAGACTGCCCATGTAAAGCAGTTGGTACAGTGCCTGGCATGGTGAGTAATCAATAAATACTAGTTGTTTTTATTATGTCATTATTATTAGATGTTCAGCTGCTAATACCAGCTTGTGTTTCCCCATAGTGTCTCATGCAGGGTGAGTACTCAATAAACTTGTTACATTTGGGTGGTCTAGTTGAGGCCATGGCTTCTAAACCCACCACCCATCCATCCATCCACCCAACAACCATGCACTCATCCATCCATTCATTTGTTCATTGACTGCACCAGTATTTGTTGAGTGTCAACTCCATACCAAGCTCTGTGCTGGGCAACGGGGGATCCAGCCTTGCAAGATAGACATGGTCCCTGCCCTCATAGTGCTAACCAAGGTCAGTGGGGAAGAAAGCAATAAATGAGTGAGCAAATGAAGAAACAAGATGACTGCAGATTGTGGCAAGTCCCCAGTGAGGTAAAACAGGATGGCAAGATTGAGTGAGTAGGGAGGAGTTTCTTTTGGATCAGGTTGTCAGAGACAGCCTCTCTAAGGAGGAAATGTGAGGGATAGGAAGGAGCCAGCCATAGAGAAATCTGGAGGGATGGCATCCCAGGGAGAGAAAACAGCAAGTGCAAAGGTCCTGAGGCAGGAATGATCCTGGCATGTTGAGGAGCAGATAGATGGCCAATGTGGCTAGGGGAGAGGGATTGTGTGGGAGAAAGCAGAGGAGAAGAGATCTGAAAGGCCAACACAGATGAGATCAGGCAGGGTCTTATAAGGCCCATAAGAGATGGAACCTTATTTTGAGCACAGTAGGAAGCCACTGGAGGGCTGAAAAGGGGAGGGACAAGTCCTAGTTTCTACCTTAAAAAGGCTGCTATGGGGCTTCCCTGGTGGCGCAGTGGTTGAGAGTCCGCCTGCCGATGCAGGGGACACAGGTTCGTGCCCCGGTCTGGGAGGATCCCACATGCCGCGGAGCGGCTGGGGCGTAAGCCATGGCTGCTGAGCCTGCGCGTCCGGAGCCTGTGCTCCGCAACGGGAGAGGCCACAACAGTGAAAGGCCCCTGTACCGCAAAAAAAAAAAAAAAAAAAAAAGACTGCTATGACAGGGGCAATAAAAGAGTTGAGAAACACACCAGAAGGGCGTTTAATTCAGTCTGGGGAAAGTTGAAAAGGCTTTTTTGAGGAGGTGACATTTCTGCTGAGTCCTGAAAGAAGTCAGAAAGCAAACTGTGTGTAAGAGAGAGGGAGTGGGGAAAGGGCTCTCCAGGCCCACAGAGCAGCAAATGAGAAGGTGCCAAAGGCTCTGTTGACTCCCTTTTATAACAGGAAAATGAGAGGCTACTGGGGTCCGGAGAAGGAAGGTGTCAAAGAAAAAAAAAATCAATGACACTTGTTAAGATGGTAAGGCAGACTTTATTCAGGACCATTGAGACATGTGGGGGGACCACTGCAATGGGATTTTACAGTAAGAGAGAGATTGGGCTCAGCTCTGAATACAGCATGAGCAAGTGGGTGTTTTTTGGTTTTGTTTTTTTTAACATCTTTATTGGAGTATAATTGCTTTACAGTGGTGTGTTCGTTTCTGCTGTATAACAAAGTGAGTCAGTGATACGTATACATATATCCCTATATCCCCTCCCTCTTTTGTCTCCCTCCCACCCTCCCTATCCCACCCCTCTAGGTGGTCACAAAGCACTGAGCTGATCTCCCTGTGCCATGCGGCTGCTTCCCACTAGCTATCTATTTTACATCTGGTAGTGTATAATGTCCGTGCCACTCTCTCAATTCGTCCCAGCTTACCCTTCCCACTGTCCTCAAGTCCATTCTCTACATTTGCGTCTTTATTCCTGTCCTACGCCTATGTTCTTCAGCACTATTTTTTGTTTTAGATTCCATATATATGTGTTAGCATACGGTATTTGTTTTTCTCTTTCTGACTTACCTCACTCTGTATGACAGTCTCTAGGTACATCCACCTCACTACAAATAACTCAATTTCATTTTTTATGGCTGAGTAATATTCCATTTTATATATGTGCCACATCTTCTTTATCCATTCATCTGTTGATGGACACTTAGGTTGCTTCCATGTCCTGGCTATTGTAAATAGAGCTACCATAAACATTGTGGTACATGACTTTTTTTGAATTACGGTTTTCTCAGGGTATATGCCCAGTAGTGGAATTGCTGGGTCGTATGGTAGTTCTATTTTTAGTTTTTTAAGGAACCTCCATACTGTTCTCCATAGTGGCTGTATCAGTTTACATTCCCACCAACCGTGCAGGAGGGTTCCCTTTTCTCCACACCCTCTTCAGCATTTATTGTTTGTAGATTTTTTGATGATGGCCATTCTGACCAGCATGAGGTGATACTTCACTGTAGTTTTGATTTGCATTTCTCTAATGATTAGTGATGTTGAGCATCCTTTCATGTGTTTGTTGGCAATCTGTATATCTTCTTTGGAGAAATGTCTCTTTAGGTCTTCTGCCCATTTTTGGATTGGGTTGTTTGTTTTTTTGATGTTGAGCTGCATGAGCTGCTTGTATATTTTGGAGATTAATCCTTTGTCAGTTGCTTTGTTTGCAAATATTTTCTCCCATTCTGAGGATTGTCTTTTCTTCTTATTTATGGTTTCCTTTGTTGTGCAAAAGCTTGTAAGTTTCATTCAAGTGGGTGTTTATAGCCAAGGAGCAGATAGGAGTCAGTGGATGGAAAATTACTAAGAGGAAACATCAGGGGAAAAGGGGATTCTGGCTAAATTGACCTGACAGGATTCTTGGCTGAATATCTGAGGGACTCCTCCAGAATGTCTTTTCCAAAGCGGGTCCTTAGTTGGGCATGAAGAAGGGAGTCAGAGGAAGACTGCTGCTAATAATACCACTAATAATCATGACATGTTCTACATTTAGTGTGTGTGGCCTGGAGACCCTTTAACACCTGCCCCCATTACCTCTCTCACCTCACCTCCTCTTCCTCTCCCTTTCAGTAGCCCTACTTCACACTGGCCCAATACGTTCCCACCTCAGGGCCTTTGCACTTGCTGTTCCCTCTGCCTGGAATGCTTTTCCCACTGATGGTCACATGGCAACTCCTCCTTATCATTCAAGTCTTAGTTTCAATGTCACCTCCACAGAGAAGCTCTCCCTGACCACTTCAGCTAAAGTAAACCCATCTCATGGTCATTCTCTTTCCCACTGACCTGCTTCATTTTTTCCTAGCAACTTTCACCACCTGAAATTATCCTGTTGACTTGCTACTGTTCACTGTGTATCCCTTCCCTCTACAAGATGGTCAGCTCTACACAAGCTGGGATTTTTGCCTGGTTTGTTCACTGCTGTATCCCTAGAACCTATAATGGTACCTCACATCATTGAGTGAATGAATGAGGTCAATCTTAATAAAAACCTGACCATGTAGGTACTATTATTCCCTTTTTTTTTTTTTCTTTTGCGGTATGCGGGCCTCTCACTGTTGTGGCCTCTCCCGTTGTGGAGCACAGGCTCCGGACGCGCAGGCTCAGCGGCCGTGGCTCACGGGCCCAGCTGCTCTGCGGCATGTGGGATCTTCCCGGACCGGGGCACGAACCCGCGTCCCCTGCATCGGCAGGCAGACTCTCAACCACTGCACCACCAGGGAAGCCCTATTATTCCCTTTTTACTGACAAGGAAACTGAGGTGAAGTTCCTTGTGTAAATTTACACAGCTGTGTAAGGGATACCCACCCTTTGGCCTCCCTCCAATGAAAAATAATAATAACTAATTGTAACGGCTCCCACCTTAGTATAGTCTTACATCGAGCTGAAGTCTTCCTCCCAGTTTTTAAAAAAATGAGCAGCTAACATTCACTGGACCTCTACTGTGTGCCAGCCATTTTCTCAATGAATCCTCAGTGAAATAGGAACTGGTTATCCTCATTGCAGAGATGAGGAAATTGAAGCTCAGAGAGGTTAAGTAACATGTCCAAGGTCTCATGGCTTGAAAATTAAGAAGCTGGGATTAAAATGCAAGTCTAGTTCTTAACCAGTACATTCTAGTACCTCCACCCCACTGGACCTAGCCCATTCATTCATTTTTTTTATTCACTTATCCTGTCTTCTTCCTATATGTGATGAGTAAATGAAGCCAGGGTTCACCGTAAAAGAGAGTGGATGAAAATCCATATTACAGAGTCTCCTTGATAATGATGACATGACGAGATCATCATTGTTTTTAACCTCACATTGTTACTGTTGAAGGACTCATACCAGGAGGAGAAGTATCAGTTTAGCTATTGTCTTGATGTTCTCCTGGGCTTGAATTATTAATACTATCTCCGAGCAGTTGTTTCTTTGCGAGGATCTTTGTAAGCCTTTCATCTTTGTGTGCAAGGACTAGTTCAGCTAAAACCAGAGGATAGAACCTGCACTCCAACTCAACCGGATGAATTAGAATACCCTAGATTATGCTGCAGTACGTACGAACACACAGTCTCATGATTTTATACGTCAAAGTTTATTTCTGACTCATGTGATTCCCACTGAGGATCCAGTAACAACCCCGCACAGCTCTCTTCCAAGTGGTGACTCAAGAATCCAGTAGCTCCATCCTCCGAGCATGAGGCCTCCATTCCTGCAGCTACAGACCCTCAGTAGATACTGCATGAAAAAGGTCAGAGATGTGAAGACACTTGGCCTAAGGATGCCCAGCCAGAATTAGAAAGTAGGTCTCTAGACTATCCACACATCCATTTTACCTCAATATGAATCTCTAGTGAGACTAAAATGCTGTATGAAAAAGAACTCTTGTTAAGTCACCCAAATGACTCTTTCTGAATGTATATTGGGCATTAACCAGCAAAACTGGCTATTGTCAAAATGACCACTCACAGGGCCATCATTCTGACGTTAGCCAGAGTGGTACCCAATCCCAGCATCCAGAGTAACACATTTAGTTACTCTCAGCCACCCAACCACCTCAGCCAAGCTCTCAGAGACTACGCTTCTCCCCATCCTGTCAGACTCAGGGGCAAGAGGACAGGTTTGTGGCTGAGCACAGCCTGTGAACACTGCCCTTGCCTAACATCTCCTATGCTCCTTGGTTGTTTTTGTTTTTTCCTTGCGGTACGCGGGCCTCTCACTGTCGCGGCCCCTCCCGCTGCGGAGCACAGGCTCCGGACGCGCAGGCTCAGCGGCCACGGCTCACGGGCCCAGCCGCTCCACGGCATGCGGGACCCTCCCGGATCGGGGCACGAGCCCGCGTCCCCCGCATCGCAGGCGGACCCTCAACCACTGCACCTCCAGGGAAGCCCATGCTCCTTGCTTTTTATTCAAAACGCTGCTCTCTGCAGCGGGCATGGACTGATGCCGTTCATCACCGTTAAGACTGACAGTCCCTTCCTCAGCTCCGCATGCCCTCAGCAAATACCGGGACTTGGCGATCACTCAGGCAGGAAGGACACTGCCCCACGTTTCTCCCCATCACCTCCTCCCTCTATAGGGATCAGAGTCAAGTTCCCACCCCCATCAGAGACATTGTCCTCGGATGGGCAGGAGGTTGTAACAGCACCAGCTTCTAGAATTCCTGCTTTGGCAAAGCTCATGAGAACTTAGTTGACCTGTTAGGAAAAGGGTACCCAACCCAGAGCTTTTTGGGAAGGGTCAGGTCACCTAGGGAAGATGGTTCAAGTGAGGGCATACATTAAAAACCATAACCCAGACCCCAGGATGCTGGGATAAGAAAGGTCCTCAGTGTTTAAAAAAAAGGTGGGGTGGGTGCTTCAGAGTCTAGTAGACATGGATTTAAACCCTGCCTCTACCACTTCCTTAATTGTCGCTTTGGATATAGTTTTTCTCAGCCTCAGTTTTCCCAATTATAAACTGGAGGGAGGGGACACAGCACACCCTGCAGATTGTCTGCAGGATGAAATAACATTCTTTATTTAGACACAACCCCTGCCCTCCAGTTGCTTACATTCTACAGAGGTGGGCATTATTGTAAAATTGCGACTTGGACAGCATTATGAGGAGAAGCACATAGTACTACTAGAGCCTGCAGTTAGGAATTTGACCTGGTCAGGGATGGCTTCCCTGAGGAGGTGATGCCTGAGCTGAGCTATGAAGGATGAGTAGGAGTTAACCAAGCAGAGTGGAGGGAAAAGCATTCCAGGCAGAAGGATCATGGAGACTATGAGGGACCTAACGTGCCTGAAATGAGAAAGGAAAGGGGAGCATGGAACAAGACGAGGGTGGAGAGTTAGGCAGGGTATAGACTAAGTGACTGGAACTGTGAGACCCCAAAATACAGTGGCTTAAACAAGATGGCTGTTATGAGGTAGACCAGGAGCTGGCGAACTTCTTCAGTAAAGGGCCAGTCCAGGGCTGGGGTTAGCTTCCATCTCAGATCCGAGATAGCTGCTCCAGCTCTGCACATCACATCTGCCTCCCCTCCAGAAAGAAAGAGGAAAAGGAGAGAGGGCAAGCATCGTTTTTGCTCACATTCCATTGGCCAAGCTTAGTCACATGGCCACATCTAACTACAAGGGAAGCTGGGAAATGTAGTCTTCATTCTGGGTAACCCTTTGTCCCGCTAAAACTCTATTACAATGAAAGAAGGGAATAATAGATATTGGGGACATCTAGTGGCTTTGGGGACACCAGAAAGAGGTCAGTTTGCAGTGGTCCAGTGGGAGGTGAAGGTGACTTGGGACAGGGTCATGGCTTAGCAGGTGGAGCTAATGGAACAGATCCAAAGATGTTTGTGAGCCAGAAGGGAAAGCACTTGGTGACAGTTTGGATATGGAGGCAAAGGATGGGGTTGGATGTGGCAAGTGTGACCCTTAGGCTCCTGCCGTGTGCAATTAGATGCAGCTCTTGTATGGAAAGTTCTTTGTATATGGTAGCAGGTCAGGTAAGTGTTGCTGTCTTCAATATCATATCAGTGGGTCCAGGGGGCAAACCCGACACCTACAGAGACCTGACAGATAATGAAAGGAGTGAAGGGGCCTGTGGACACTGGGGAGCCCGTGCCCTGTCTAAAGGGACAGCTACTCCTTAGCGCCAGCAAGTTGTTGCCATGGAGAATGCAGGTTGAACGTGTAGACACAGCATGTGATGTTCCAAGGGAAATCTGAAAATCTAGATTTTCATGTGAAATCTCCTAATTTGGAAACTTGGACAAATAAGTAAAAATAAATTTCTCAGCCCCAAGGCCTCTGGTTTATAACACCTGGGACGCCCCCAGCAATGTCACTGCACCCTGTTTCCACCTGTGTGTCTCGGTTGCCTTCTCATGGTGAAAGCCTCTGTTGCCTGGCTCACCCCAAGGCCTTCGTCCTCTATTGTCCCTGGATTCCTGTCCCTTTGTGCCCATGAGCGCCCCCTGCAGGCTCCCGACTCCAATTTCTCACCAACACCCCCCCACCAGAGGCCCCTACCTGTAGAAGAGGGAGCCAAAACCATCAGCCTGCTTCCAATCCCCTTAATCGGATCTGCGCCAGTGACCCTTCTGATTAAAACTCCCCATCTGTAATCCCCCCTTAAAGCTGGGGAAGCGGAAGCACCATAAAAGGAGCGAAAGGTTTGATGCTCCAGAAACTCTGCCACCTCCTACGTCCTTGAAAACGTCTTGGGGAGACGCACAGACCTGAACTGGAGTCCCAGATCCACTCCTTGCAAGTTGTGTGGCCCTGGAAAAGTCACTTCATTCTCTGAGCTTCCATTTCATTCATTTGCTTGATCATTCATTTATTAACTATTTAGGGATCTCCTGCTCTGTGCCGGGCACCGTTTCAGGAGCTGGGGTTACAGCAACGCAAGACAAACCCAGCCTGGGCCCTCATGCAGCTGACATTCTATTGCAGGACACAGAGGAGGAAATTCCAGCTTGGAAAGATCAGTGCCATGAAAGGACAAACTCAAGGGCTGTGAGAGTCCAGAGGGTGGGTGTTCTCAACCCACAGCCGGGAGTCAGAGAGGGCTCACTGGAGCAAGTGGGTTCTGAGCTGAGGCCAGAACCTCAGGCCTGTTCTGAGCTGAGGCCAGAACAGGCTGTAGGAATCAGCCAGGAGAAGTAGGGGAGGAAGGATACTCCAGGCAGAAGGAACAGCATGGACAAGGATCTGGAGGTGTGAGCAACCATGGCAGCATGGCTTGGGAATTGTAAGTGGTTTTGCCAGGATTCATTATGGAATACACAGTGGGAAATGGAGGAAATGGTCCGGAGAGAGAAGAAAGGTGGACTTAATACAAAAGCCAAATCTCCTTTTTATGCCTCCTGCCTCTCTGACCTCATCTCCTCCCACTCTCCGCCTTGCTCACGCAGCCCCACCCACACTGAGCTTCTTTCTGTTGCTTGATATGCCAAGCTCATTCCCACCCCAGGGCCTTTGCACTTGCTGTGCTCATTCCCACCCCAGGGCCTTTGCACATGCTGTGCTCATTCCCACCCCAGGGCCTTTGCACACGCTGTGCTTGTACCTGGAATGCTCAGATCTTTGAATGACATACTCCTCACCTTCAAGTCTCAGAACCAGCACATCTCCTGTGAAAGGCCTGTCCTGATCACCCAACCTCATGTGGACACCCCCAGTGCTTCTCTACTGATACTCCTGGTTTGTTTTTCTCGGTAACATGTAGCACATAATACTACCTGACATCATCTTGCTCCTTTATCGGTTTATGGGTTTTTTTGTCTGCTTTTCCCTACCAGTTCCTTAAGGGCAGGGAAATTGTCTTTCTTATCCATGCTGCATCCCCAGCAAAGAGCATAGCATTAGTAAGTGCTCGGTAAATATATGCCAACTAAATGCAAAAGGATCGGAACTTCATGGGGAGCCATTTCAGAGTTTACAGCAGGGCTGTGGCTTGCTCAGATTTCTGCTTCTCTCCTGTGACCCATCAATGTGGTTGTGAGGATTAAAAGCAATGGGATACTCTTTATGGAAAGCAACTTTTTATATAACTTATATTGAGGCTAATTTTATATAGCACATAATTCACCATTTCCAGTGAGCAATTCAATGATTTTTCAGTATATTTGCCAAGTTGTACAACCATCACCCTAAATCAATTTTATAACATTTTCATCATCCCCATGAGATCCTTCATGCCCATTAACTGTTAATTCCTGTCCCCACCCTGGCAACAACTAACCTGCCTTCTGTCTCTATAGGTGTGTCTTATCTGGTCATTTCATATAAATGGAATCATACACTATGTGGCTTTTTGTGTCTGGCTTCTTCCACTCAGCATAATGTTTTCAAGATTCTTCCATATCGTATCATGTATTAGTATTTCCTTCCTTTTTATGGCTGAATAATATTCCATTGTATAGATAGACCACAGTTTTTATATCCATCAGTTGATGGACATTCAGGTTGATTTCACTTTTTGCCTCTTACAAATAATGCCGCTGGGAAGATGGATGTGTATGAAAACAGTTTGTAGGACCTGAACACTAGGTGCAGCTCTCTGCTGGCCAGAGCTTCTAGTGTTGTTGCACAGACTTGACCCCAATGGGCTGTGTGACCATAGACTAGTCCCTTCCCTTCTCTGCTTGAGTCTCCCCATCCTTCCAGAAAGGAGCCTGGACCCTTTTCTGCACAGACATTCTGTGCCTTGTCCATATTCCTGGAAGAGCAGGGAAGTGGTCAGAGCAAATGATAAACAGCCTGTTTATTGCTGGAGCCAAAGGTAGGCATCCTGTGATTAACCACCAGAGCCAACAATTTTTTTTAGAATGAGAAAGGTCCGGCTCCAGAACCCTTGATTCCCCCCTGGGTACCCCTACCTGCTAATCTCTTCTCCCAGAGGACCAAAACCCCCTCCCACGCTTGGTGCAGACAAGTAGGCTGCAGGCTTCAGAACCTCATTGCAGGGAGGGAATTTGGGGACAGCCTCTGAGTCCTGGTCCTGTTTCCTGCCTCTGCTCCCTGGGTTCCTGGAGTCCTGCCCAAACCCGATTGGGCTCAGATCCAGGAAAGCAAGGCTGAAAATGCAGGGACCTGGCCAGGGGTTTGAGCTGGGGCCGGGAGGACTCATTGCTGGCCTGGCTGGTCCCCCATCCCTGCAGCCCATCCCAGAGGCCAAATCAATACTGTTCATTTGGGTTCAAGACTGTTTAGAGGATGTCTGCTGGCTTAGCCAGGCACTGGGGTCCACAGACCTAGTCCTGGACCTCCAGAAGCAACCAGTCCAGAGGCTGGAGGTAAGGGTGACAATAAATTATCCAAATAATAATTTAATAACATAAAATATATATTAAGTGGCTGTTATGTGGTAGGTGCTCAATTACTTTCATCTCCATTTTCGAGATAAAGAAATGGAGTCTCAGAGAGAGGAAGTGATTTGTCCAAGGCCACTCAGCCAGGTGGGAATAATAACACTACTGCTCAGAGCCAAGTCCAACCGGCTTATAAATAAATATAATGTTGTGAAATAATAAAAGCAATAAAAGTTGATCTAAGGGCCTTATGAATTCATTGAATTCCCTTTGCCACCTTTCAGTGACCCACCCCCGTCTTACAGATGAGGAGACTGAGGCACAGAGGGTTTAACTCATGTTCAGGAGATCCCCAGTCAGGAAGTGTAACCCTGACCCTAAGGGCTTCAGCGGGTCTGGAAGAGAAAGCAGTCGTGTGGGCAGGGCTAGGAAGGGTGGGTCACACTGCATTAGCACAAGTGCTATTTGATGAGTGCATGTGCCAGGGCAGGAGGCCTGGCACTCTCTGACCCTCCCAACGCAACCCTGAGCAGCGGACACCCCCCTCCAGGATGCAGTGAGGCCTCTGCCTGCATTTTCTTCTTTCCTAAGCATCCTCAGGCTGAGAGGACGGGAGGGGAGAGCACTTTCTGGGGTACAAAGAGGGGGTGCCCGCCTTAGAATAACAGCGCTAAGGACTGTACAATAGGTGGGTGCATAATTCATGCATCTGTCAGCAGACATCAATTATGTGGGCCTTCCCTGGAGTTGTCTGGGGGTTAGAAACTGGAGCAGGCTTCCCCTGCCAGCCTCTGGGGAAAATGAGATCTCCCAGCTCTTAAAGGAACAGACTCCCCAGGAATCTGCTCCATTCTCCTGCAGCTGCCCTCAGGGCCAGGAGTCAGAAACTGTAGCAGCTCCACTGCAGGGGCTCAGCCCGAGGTCCCAGCTGGCTGCTCTGTAAGGTCAGACCCACTCTGTGCCTAGCTCTGTGCTAACAGCTCTTTTCCCTCATTCTACAGCTCCTGAGGGGCTGACTACTGGTATATCCCAGAGTTTCTCAACATTGGTACTATTAACATTTGGGGCCTGATCATTCTCCTTGGTGGGGACTGTCCTGTGCATTGTATTTAACAGCATCCCTGGCTCCACCCACCAGCTGCCAGTATCACCCCTCCTCCAAATAGTGACAACCAAAAATTTCTGCAGGATTTGCCAAATGTCCCCAAGGGAAGGGGGAGGGGTCAAAATCATCCCCAGTTAAGAACTACTGGAGGATCCCCATTTTACAAATAAGGAAACTGAGGCAAGGAAAGTTGCAATACCCAAGGCCATGGGACCCATAAATGGCCGTGAACTTGAGCCACAGCCAAGAAACACCATGAAAACCTGTTGCCCTAGGCGCTGTGGGTGCAGAGGTGAATCTCAGAATCCATCCCTGTCCCCCCAAAGCTTACAGATTCTGGGCAGTGATGGACACATTCACACACACACACACACACACACACACACCTGTGATAGGCTGTAGTGTGCTAAGAGCCCCAAGGCTGGCAAAATGACGAGGGAGCCCAGAGAATGGAGTGGCTGGCCCCTCCAGGGATGACCTCTGCAGGGAGGGGCCATGTGGGCTGGGTTTTAAAAGATGGATTGGAATTCACTGGACAGAGAGGAAGAGGCACAGACCTGCAGAACTGACCAACGATAGTGTGTGATTAGGGAAGCGTGAAGCTTGGGAACCTGTGGCAGGAGAGGCCAAAGAGAGGGGTCAGAGTCAAACTCAGAAAGACTCGGCAACCATGTGTCCTGATTGGGGATTTATTGCAGGGGACAGAACCCTCTTATGCTCACCCAAGCAGCAGTGGCATTTACTTTCAGGATATGGCAGGCAGTTTCAGAACAAGGGCGAGAAGCAAAGACTAGCTGGCCCCTCGGAGGCTGGGTGTTCTGGGCTGACAGGGTGTGGGCTGAGCTATTTCCCCTGTGATGACGGCTAACATTTATTAGACATTTACTAGGTGCTGCTGGAACCTGTCCTGAGTGCTTTGCACGTGTTAACACATTTAATCTTCACAGCAGCTCTCTGAGATAGATATTGTCATTATCATCCCATTTTGCAGATGAAGAAACTGAGGCTTAGAGAAGTTAAATGCCTGACTAAAGGTAAGGAAGTGGAAGCACTGAGACTTGAATCCAAAACAGCCTGACACCAGAGCCCAAGCATTTAACTGTGGCCCTCTACACCCTTTTCAGGTCTCCTATGTCCTCTCTGCCTCTTCCCTTTAATCTCTGGCTTCTCTAAAAGGTTCAGCTTTCTCTGATTTTTTTATGGTTTTTCTGATCCCCTACAACATGAGTGAAAAGTTGCTTGAGGCTTGGGCTTATCATGAAGCTGGTTCAGGCCTGGACTGTACTTGACCATTTAATTCAGAGGCTCACCACCCCCATAACCCACTCACCCCTGGATCCCTGAACTCAAATCTTCCATGGTGGACTGGTTCAGCCCAGCATGGGTTTTCTGTCCATCTCTGGGCCACTCAGCGGCAGCCAGGATCAAATGATACAAGCATGGAGACCCCACCCCCACCCGCTGCCCTTTAGCAGGGGCAGCAGAAAGGGAGGCACAAGCCTATGAGAAGAGGACAGCTTTTGGGGGGTGGGGAGGAGGGCTGATAGATAAGTTTAGGAGTCTAGATTTTTTCCTGAAGAGTCCTGGAAATTTATTGAGAAGGAGAGTGATGTGACTTGGATTTGTATTTTTGAAAAAAAGACCCTAGAACAATTTATTACATCTGCTTGCATTTCTGCATAAGCTGTAGATTAGCCTAGGCTCCATTAAATTCAACAAACATCCAGTGAGCCCAAACATCTGGACCAAACCCTCTTCTTGATCCAGGGGACTCAAAGGTAGTTAAGCTGTGATCCTTAGCCTCAAAAATTCATAGTCACACTCAGGAGTTAATAACATGAGACCAGGATGTCTAGACCTCCCTGAAAATCATCCAAAACCTTGAGTGTTTAGCAA
Organism: Delphinapterus leucas; assembly: GCF_059928025.1. Taxonomy (NCBI): domain Eukaryota; kingdom Metazoa; phylum Chordata; class Mammalia; order Artiodactyla; family Monodontidae; genus Delphinapterus; species Delphinapterus leucas. The sequence goes on along the minus strand of NC_143143.1, from coordinate 76,635,247 downwards.
AAAGGCCTGTAGCTTTCATCTCATTTCTAACACATCCTTAAGAGCTCACGTATTGGGGTCAGACAGACCCAGGTTAAAATACTGGCTCTGCAACTTACTAGCTTTGGAAGCCTAGGTTTCCTCACCTTTTCATTGGAAGTACAACTTAATGGGGTTGTTGTAAGAATGAAATAAGGAATTGCATGGAAAGTGACAAGCATCGTGCCTCGAATACAATGAACACTCGATAAAGGGTAACTATTGATATTATCATTAGTATAATGTCGGGAAAGCGGTACCCCACCCCATAATAGTTATGAACCACTGGTCTAGATCACGAGACGGCCAACTATGGCTTGCAGCCCACTTCCTGTTTTTGTAAATAAAGTTTTATTGAAACAGCTATGCTCATTCGTTTATGTATTATCCAAGGTTGTTTTCATGCTATAACTGCAGAGTTAAATGGTTGCAACAAAGAATTCATGGGCTTCAAAGTCTAAAAGATTTACTATCTGGCCCTTTATAGAAAAAATTGACAGACCCCTGGGCTTGATGATTAGCTTTAAATCATTTCAATTCTCTGGGCCTCAGTTTCCACATCTGTATGATAAATGGATTTGAATAAATAATCTTTTTAGCTCAAACATCCAGTCATTAGGTAATTAGTGAGCTATGAAAATGCTCTTGAATGTTGAGGAATGTCCTGCAGACCCAGAGTATGAGGATGACCATCCCATTGGTGGTTGATAACTAAATTCCACTCTCTTCTCCTCACAGATCCTTGCCATAATTTCCATCATGTTCATCGTCCTCTCCACCATTGCCCTGTCTCTCAACACACTGCCTGAGCTGCAGAGCCTTGATGAGTTTGGCCAGACCACAGACAACCCCCAGCTGGCCCACGTGGAGGCCGTGTGCATTGCATGGTTCACCATGGAGTACCTGCTGCGGTTCCTCTCCTCCCCCAAAAAGTGGAAGTTCTTCAAGGGCCCGCTCAACGCCATTGACTTGTTGGCCATCCTGCCATATTATGTCACCATCTTCCTCACTGAATCCAACAAGAGCGTGCTGCAGTTCCAAAACGTCCGCCGCGTGGTCCAGATCTTCCGCATCATGCGTATTCTCCGCATTCTTAAGCTCGCACGTCACTCCACTGGCCTCCAGTCCTTGGGCTTCACTCTGCGGAGGAGCTACAATGAGCTGGGCTTGCTCATCCTCTTCCTTGCCATGGGCATCATGATCTTCTCCAGCCTTGTCTTCTTTGCCGAGAAGGATGAGGATGACACCAAGTTCAAAAGCATCCCAGCCTCTTTCTGGTGGGCCACCATCACCATGACGACCGTTGGGTATGGAGACATCTACCCCAAGACTCTCCTGGGGAAAATTGTGGGGGGTCTTTGCTGCATTGCAGGGGTCCTGGTGATTGCTCTTCCCATCCCCATCATTGTCAATAACTTCTCTGAGTTCTACAAGGAGCAGAAGAGGCAGGAGAAAGCAATCAAGCGGAGAGAGGCTCTGGAGAGAGCCAAGAGAAATGGCAGCATCGTATCCATGAACATGAAGGATGCATTCCCCCGGAGCATCGAGGTGATGGACATTGTGGTTGAGAAAAGTGGAGAGAACATGGGTCAGAAAGACAAAGTGCAAGATAATCACTTGTCTCCCAACAAATGGAAATGGACAAAGAGGACACTGTCTGAAACCAGCTCAAGTAAGTCCTTTGAAACCAAGGAGCAGGGATCCCCTGAGAAGGCCAGATCATCTTCTAGTCCTCAGCACCTGAACGTCCAGCAGTTGGAAGACATGTACAATAAGATGGCCAAGACACAGTCTCAACCCATCCTCAATACTAAGGAGCCAGCAACACAGAGCAAACCAAAGGAAGAACTTGAAATGGAGAGTATCCCCAGCCCCGTAGCCCCTCTGCCCACTCGTACAGAAGGGGTCATTGACATGCGAAGCATGTCAAGCATTGATAGCTTCATTAGCTGTGCCACAGACTTCCCTGAAGCCACCAGATTCTCCCACAGCCCTTTGGCATCACTCCCCAGCAAAACCGGAGGTGGCATGGCCCCAGAGGTTGGCTGGCAGGGAGTTCTGGGTGCCACTGGTGGTAGGTTTGTGGAGGCCAACCCCCCCCCTGATGCCAGCCATCCCTCTGCTTTCTTCATTGAGAGCCCCAAGAGTTCCATGAAGACCACCAACCCTTTGAAGCTTCGAGCACTTAAGGTCAACTTCATGGAGGGGGATCCGAGACCATTAGTCCCTGTTCTGGGGATGTACCATGACCCTCTTAGGAACCGGGGGGGTGCTGCGGCAGCTGTTGCTGGGCTGGAGTGTGCCACACTCTTGGACAGGCCTGTGCTGAGTCCAGAGTCCTCCATCTACACCACAGCAAGTGCTAGGACACCCCCCCGGTCGCCAGAGAAACACACAGCAATAGCGTTCAACTTTGAAGCAGGTGTCCACCAGTACATTGATGCGGACACAGATGATGAGGGGCAAGTGCTCTACAGTGTGGACTCCAGCCCCCCCAGGAGCCTCCGTGGGAACACTAGTCCCAAGTTCAGTGTCGGGACAAGATCAGAGAAGAACCACTTTGAAAGCTCCCCCTTACCCACCTCCCCTAAGTTCTTAAGGCAGAACTGTATTTACTCTACAGAAGCATTGACTGGAAAAACTCCCAGTGGTCAGGAAAAGTGCAAGCTTGAGAACCACATCTCCCCCGACGTCCGCGTGTTGCCGGGGGGAGGAGCCCATGGAAGCACACGGGATCAGAGCATCTGAACCACCTCCACACGGAGGAGAGACTTGTGGCAGGGTCCAAAGAGGAGTGCTGTTCAGCTTACCTGCCGTGGAGCTTTTCTGCATGACCTCTGAAACAGTAAGGCTTTGTAAAGCCCCCAGAAAGAAGAGAGACCAGAGAAATCTCCCTTAAAACCTTGAGAGCTGTTAACGGGTCCATCAGAGAGAAGTTGGCCAAGCCACAGGGTATGGCGCCTCCTTGTAACAGCTCCACGGCCCTCTTTGGAAGATGACAAGAGCAGAACTCACAGCCACCACTACCACGTTCTAGACATAACCAAGGCCACCTACTCCCCATTCTTCTCTCGTGGCTTTCCATCACAGCCTCTGAGGGCAAGATCGCCATCCCTCCTGGCTTCAGCTGGAGAAGGATGCCGGAACAAGTGGCTGGTGTTAAAAGAGTGGGTTGACCAATTTGGTTTTGGGTGTTGCCTGGCCACCTCTAGGAACTTCTGTCCATCACCTGCTGGATGGATCCCACTGTTAGAAGGCTACAGGGAATGCTTGTGTCATGGGGAAAACTGCACCATAAGCCACGATCCCAGCGCAAAACCCTTCCTCAAATGTCTTCATTGACTTCAGTATTCCGTAGTACCTGATATTTTATTTTGAGATATCATCAGGGTGAGTTGCACCACTTGTACTCAATTCTAATTGCCCCCTGGCAATCTGGGAAGAGTTCAGAAGGCGGGCACTCAGCCAACAGTATGAACTCTGAGCATTGCTTTAGGGTTATAGAAGGAAAATGCTTTCTGTACATCGCTAGTGTAGACTCAAAAGATATGCAAGTGTCAAATATGCAGAAGAATAGCTTATTCAAAGAGACTGTATGTTACCGAAGAGCAGAATAAAATCTGATTTTTTTTTTACCTGAAAAAAACGAAAGGAAAAAAAAAAAAAAACCCAATTGAAATGCCCAGTTCAGACTTTTGAATACTTCCTGCTGGGGCAGGGAAAGCATTTACTATAATAGAAATTCTTTTTTGTTTCCTGTGATATTCAAGTTTGAAAAAAAAAAAAGTTAAAATAAAAAGCACTTTATGTTTTTCAAAAATAGGTTCTACCAGGGACAGTGTCAACATCTTGCACTTTAAAACAAGCATGATTTCCCGTGGGCCACTTGTTGGGACTACAGTTGGGTTTTTGCTCCAGGCATGTGTCTGGCCACGGTGAGTGATACTGTGCTGGTATTGCTGTTTGCTGTGTCAAAGTCTGTGGGCTCCTTCCCTGCCCCCCTGAAGCTTCCCCTTAACCCTCTTGCGTCAGGAAGGGTTCTTGGCTCCTGCATGGGGCCTCTTATAAAGTCATGTGTACAGGAAACAGGAACATCTCAGAAGAATGAAGTAGACGGTTGGGCATTGGGTGTTTTACTCCGTTCTCTTTCTTGTCAACCAGGTGTTGGTGTGTTTTCAGTGTCACTGTCTGTACTAACAGCTCAGCTCTCCTTTCTGCAGCCATCAATGCAGCCAGTACCGACAAAAGCAATAAGTATTTGTGTGCATTGTGAGCGGTTCTGGTCTATCTCTTGGTGTTGGTCTTCCTGTCTTAGTTTGATGACCTGGCGTTGGCCTCTGCCTGATTTTAGTCCAACAGCATGTTGGTGTTGGCCGTTCCTCAGGGCAGTAACACTGAGTGGAGCCGCTGGTTAGCAGGATGCCAAGCTGTTGGCCCATGTGTCAGTAAAGATGACACATTATTGATCTGCTTGTCTTTAGTACAATGAAGCGATGTTGTTCTCCTAATACAATTTTGAAGGATGGTGTCCCAAGTACGATAGTGTAGACCTGCCAATCCTCAATACAGTGCCAGGCATGTGTCTTCCTGAGGGAACAAAACATGTTTTCCCTGTCCTTCATAGAATATGTTGTTGGTCTGCCTGTTAGTACAATGGCACAATCCACCTGTCAGTGCACAGACATCATGGCGGCATTCTGCCTGCGCTCTGCACAGTGGCATGAGGTTGGGCAACCTGTCACAGGTATGATGACATGGGATCATTCCACTGCCCTTAGAAACGCATGTTCTCTGCTGTGTATACACCCGGTTCATACAGCTTCTCAGCATCTCCAAGGACTGTAGATCCCTCCAAGAGGGTGCAGTCCTGTTTTTTGCTGCATTAACAAAGTATCTTGACTCTGGAAGTATCTTCGGAGTACTCTCGCAGCAAATGCAAAGGGATTTAAGGGGCAGGGAGTATGAGGTCAGCCTGTGCTGGTGGCACGCCAGAGAGAGGAAGCTCCCAAGGTGCTTTACTGAGCATACAGTACAAGCTGGGGGCCTGTGGAGGAAAGGCCGCAGAAGAGTCCTCCCTGGGCCATCTCACGTCTCTTTGTTTCCATCACCATTTACATCCGCCATCAGCACAAATGTGAAAATTCAGGGAAAACAAACAAATGCTTTTTGATAAAAGTAAATAGTTGTGATTTCCGATTCAGATTTTTTAGAGCTGATGCTATCTGTAAAAATTAATAATAATAATATAGTCTATTTTACATATCAGGAAAGTGAACATGTTTAAATATAGCCATATATAGCGAGAAGGAACTTACCACCCCTTCTTCAAATCGAGGCATTTCATTTGCTGGTTGAAGCAGACGAGAAGTGTACAGATTAGAAATGATTTCTTTCTTTCTTTTTTTTTTAAACGAATAACCAATTGGTGCAACTCTCCTTGTCTCTAACCAAAGGCCCTTTCTGCCTTGTGTGGTCATGCAGGACCTACCCCTTCCTTCCTCATGTATTTTGTCTGAACTTAAAGTAGCATTTTATTGAGTCACTTTTGAAGGATGAATTCAGAAGTATCATTAAGAACTTACCTTTTCAGGCTTAATAGCCAGAGTCCTATAGAGTTCTTATAGAAACAGAATAACTGAAACTCAGCATATACTATGCTTAGAAAGTATTGCGTTTTGTTTTGGGTTTTCCTTTTACTTGTGGATGTATTGTAGGAATATAGCTTTTACCCTGTGCCGATTCAAAATAGAGTATTGTAAGTTCTCCCAGACCCCCACCTGCCAAAAAGAAACATACCCAGATTTTTAATATGTGTACACCCTACCTGTACCTGTGTATGCGCACTGGGATATCTACCTGAGTCTCCAGTGAGAAGCTAACCTTGATAGACGGGTGTTGATGGAGGAGAGGAAAGCAATGGTTTGGAGGCAAATACTGCTTTAACTTGATGGTCCACGTACCACCCATTCCTAAACCAACGAAAGTGGGAAAAAAAACGAGTCATCCCAAAGAAATGAATCTAGGGACTGGAGGTGAATGGATGCCTGGTCCCTTTGGCAAATTCAGTAAAACTCATCAAGAACCCCACCAAACTTACACCATTATCAAAAAGGGCTAGGGACCAGGTAGCTCTGTGTCCTGATCACACAGGGGACTGTCCACGACCCGCAGAGAGAGGTGGGAGAGCTCTGGAGGAGTCCTCCGTTTATTCACCTTTTTATCTTGGGGTAAAGAAGCAATAGGACTTCGGTGCAGTAGATTTCTCAGTGCCTTCTTTAGGAATTTTACCTTAAGCACACTTAATGGGGAAAGAAAAAAGAGGAAAGAACATTCATTCCCGTGAAGCCCCTTTCTCTAAAAGCACTGGGGATCAAGAAAGGAAGACGATGACGATGGGGAAACGGCAAAATCCTGAGGAGGCCATTTCCTTTCAACCCACCTGGCTTGCCCCTTTGAATTGCTGGTGATACAAACTTTTTCAGACTGATTCCTGACCTCTCCTCCGCCGTGTCTTAGTAACTGTAAGCCTCACCCCTGCCCTTTCTCTGAATAAGATCCACGTTTCTGAGCAGAAAAAACAGAACCGTATTCTCTTCTGTAAAACTGTAATGTATTGTTGATGTTTGTAACTGTTGTATATTTCTGTCTTGCTCCAAGTTATGGCTGGAGTGTATAGTCCATGGGCAGGGGGAAATTTAAAATTCACCATGGACAAGGGTCACTAATGCCAGGTGTCTCTCTCTCTCTCTCTCTCTCTCTCTCCTTTCCTCATTTCTCTGCCAACTAGTCTCAAGTAACACGACCCCGGGCTTCAGCCTCCAGTCAAGTAACTTTGAATCCAATGTGGTGAGAAGCCTCTAGCATGTGATCCTTTGAGAAAGGACTTTTTCTACTGCTGCGAAGTTGGCAGGCGTTAAAAGGGGGCTTCCCCTGACTCCCCCAGCAGGACAGTGGAGAACCTGCAGCCCTGAGCTAAAATTTCCTCGCCTCCCACTGCTTATATGACAGCATCCAAATGCTTTCACTCAATCCCGGGCGACTCAAACCAGCCCTGGCTACACCCAGAAATAAGAGTTACCTCTGCATTTTCTGTCGCCATTTTTCTGGCTCTAGAAGTATCTGATGCGTGACTACATCATAGGATGTCCACGCATCTCAGAGTAGTCTATTTTTCTGTTCGGATAATATATATATATATATATATATGTATTTTTAGCAAATTTATAATTGGGCCATTGAGTCTAATTTCTTCTTTTGTAATACGGAATAACATCTTAGGGGTTTTATTGTTGGTCATAATCGCAGCTGATATCTTCTGGTCTCCTTCATTTCCTCCTGTTGCTCCTTGGATCGTTTTTTTTCTTCTTCTTTTCGTTTCTGATTTCCTGGAGGTGGGGAAAGACTTTGGGGTCTGACTTCCTCATGCAGGCATTTCCTGACACAAGGCCTAGAATCTGTTGACCTGTTACTTTCCTCATTCTGTCTGTTCTATTTACTGTTCTTAAAAATCCAGAACACAGATGCAGGAGTGAAACCAGGGGAAGCAGGGCTACAGATGGCCCTCAAAATCAGGATGGGATGTGGGATGGTTTAGCTCATCCTCCACGCCGTTCCGGGGATCTAAAGGGACTGAGTTTGTTCATTTCCAGAGATCTTGGAATCTAAAATCTCGTGCGAGAAAACCTCCCTCTGGCATTTCTGAGATTCAGAAGACACCTAAACCCCTCTTGGCTGGCCTGTTGCCACGCCCAGCGCCCTGCTCTCCTGTGACATCAATTGGATCTGAAGGTCAGGGCACTTTCAGGTTCTTGCGAAACTTAGAGAAAATCCTGAGCCTCAGATCTCATCAACTTTTTATCAGCTCTTCATTTCAATCCATTTCCAACAGCCTTACCAAAAAAACAGTGGCCAGACAAGCTTGCAGCCAAATCCTGAGAAGACACGTCCCCAGAATCTGCCATCTCATCTCCCCTTCCCTTTCCAGCTGCCTGGCTCTATAGAGCCAGACATTCGTGGCAAGGGCAGTGGTATTTTTCCAGCTTCCGCCTATCCAGGCCTCGGGGAGTGTCTGGACTATCTTGATAATTAATTCCACCAGGCGGTTTCCAGGCCTCGGGTAGGCAGAGGACATCTCACGAAGCAGGATCTTCAGCAGGAAATGATTCTCCATCCATCAGCTCATGCAGGAAGATGAAGTAAGCCCAGATCATCTCCATCTTGCATCTATAGATTTTCAAATCCCACCTGCCTCGCTGTCAGCTACAGGGCTCTGGCCTCTGCCCAGGTCAGAGATCTGAACCAAATCAGGACCCCCAGATGGCAGTGAGCCATCCCTGTTGGGTCAACCCCAAGAGGAAACCATCCGAAGTACAAATTCTGGACTGAGATTCTAATCAGCGTTTTCCCACCGCCCCCAAATTCCTGGTAATCTGGTTTGAACCAGAGCCAACTAAAACAGACAAGATTGTTTTAAACTACTGCACAAGAACAAGAACAACAACAAAATTGTCTCCCAGGCATTTGCTAGGTTTGATGCCCAGATAAGCAAACACCCTTGCCCATGGTCGTTTTCATCTAGAAGTTGTGTAGTCTGGGTTTCCATCCACTGACCTTGATATTGGCTTAACCTGGAATTTCTCCTGAACTCCCCAAAATGCCATCTTGAAGACATTGATTTGGAAGGGACTCTGTTAATCTAGTGACCCCTCATCTTCACTGCTAACTCACTCTCCATTCCTTCTTGCAAAGATCCTGGAAAGATCTAAAGGTTGGCGGGGATGGGGATGCAGTTCACCTGAGGGAGAGCCCACCTGCCCACATTATGTCTGCATGCCAGTCTCTGAAAGTTTCTCCTGCATGAAAGGGACAGGGCAGTCAATTTCGGCTCAAATTAAGGAAGCACTTCTAATAGGTGGGCCTGCCTCTCCATGGAACTCGATGCCGTGTTGGGTAATGAGCTCTCTGACAGCACAGGTGTTTAAAGACAGGCTAGTTGATGTACAAAACGGATGTTGCTGAGGGAACCTAGCACTGCATGCTGACTGAACTGAACGTCTGGGGAAGTTCTCTCTCCAGCACCTTCGCCCCACCCCCTTCCAATGTATGCATGTGTGCGTGTGTGTGGTTTGAACATCTGAGCACAGGCTCAAGCCACTGGGGCACAGGCAGAGAGCACAGTTAGCAGAAACTCAGATTCTAGAACGTGGAGCTTTCTGGGGGAATGTCAGGGAGGGAAGTGGCAGCAGGATACCCTGATCCTCTGTGCTCCCCATCTTGGACAGTTTTAGTGACTCTGTTGGTCGCTTATCCACCCCCAGTTCTCTGACAGGGACCACATGTGTGGGATGAGGCTCGTGCTCCCCTCCCCCAGGTCAGCCAAGGAGCAACCCCCCTGTTTGGGCGGCCTTCTCACGGTGCTTCAGCCCTTCTGCCCAGGCCCTGGGCCCTCGTAGGCCTCAGGCTTTCTGTACAAGAGATACAATTTTCCTTTACCCACTTGCCAGCTGCCTAATGAACAAACTGGCCAGGCAATAGCAAATGGTACCATCCCTAAAGGGCTTTTTTTTTTTTTCTTTTTGGCAAATTAAACAGGAAATCCCGTTCAAGACCCTTAAAAGTCCCCACCCAATGAAGTAAGTCCAGAAGGGCCAAAAGAAAGAGACAGCCGCCATCTAGTTTGACAACAAAACGAGGCTTCGGCTACCTGCAGGTTGAACACTCACTCCCCCGCCTCTGTAGCCCCTTCCCAAGTGAGTCTGGATGCCGCATGCTCCAAGGACAGCATTTGACAAAAGAGGTTTTAAAGTTCCATCTAATTGTGTATGGTGGGCTTGGAGGAAGTGAGGCTTCATCCTCAGGGTGACCCCAGGTCCAGGAAGTCTCAGGTTGCTTCATTATAGGATGAGGCAAGGCCATAGGTTTTGATGGATAATCTAAACAGCTGCCTTCCTCCCAAAATTAAACAAAAACCCAGTTTCTGAGATCCCCCTCTGAGGCTCTGCCCTACAGAAATAGCTCAAGTTGCTGGCTGCAATGAGATGACAATTCTGGAAAATGAAGAAAACTCCCAATTCTGTCCCATTAGGATGCTCTCCAGAGTCCTGCGTGGATTGTTGCATACTTCCTGCCTCCCTAAACTAATCCAGGTTTGGAAAACAAGGAGGGAAGCACAGAAGAAGACGCCCATGAGGGGCTTCCCTGGTGGCGCAGTGGCTAAGAATCCGCCTGCCAATGCAGGGGACACGGGTTCGAGCCCTGGTCCGGGAAGATCCTACATGTCACGGGGCAACTAAGTGTACCGTGTGCCACAACTACTAAGCCTGCGCTCTAGAGCCTGTGAGCCACAACTACTGAGCCTGCATGCCACGACTACTGAAGCCCCTGTGCCTAGAGCCCATGCTCTGCAACAAGAGAAGCCACCGCAATGAGAAGCCCACGCACCGCAGTGAAGAGTAGCCCCCACTCGCCTCAACTAGAGAAAGCCCACGCGCAGCAATGAAGGCCCAACACAGCCAAAAAAAAAAAAAAAAAGAATAAATAAAATAAATAAATTTAAAAAAAAAAAGAAGATGCCCCTGAAATCTGGACTTCTCCACAGTGGGGCTCAGGCTCCCCGGTCTTCACCAGGGCTTTGGGGTCTCTCTCTGATGAGCTTGACATCTGAGCTCCGGATGCCTGCAGGGTGGAGAAGAGGACGATCAGGAGCTGCTGGGCTGTGCAGCTGTGGCCCCTTTGCCCTCCAGGCCTGTCCTGGCTTCAATCCAAGGTCAAGGAACTCAGGGTTATCTCCCAACATATGGCTCTGGCACATAGTGGTCACCCAACCTGTGTTTGGTTTTTTTTTTTGAGTGGTTGTGTAAATGAGTGACTTCTGAGTGAATGAATGAATGAGTGAATGTGTGAGCGGAGAGAGGAGTTCATTTGTTCTCACCTGGCTTGAGGTTTTCCTAACTGGGGAAGGAAGGAGAAATGGGAGGCTCCTCCCACTGAAGCCCGTAAGCCCCGTCAGTGTCATCTGTTCTTTGACTCAATTGGTGGTCAAGATGATGGTCAAATTTTCTGCCCTAAGGGTCTTCTCAGAGCTACACTTCCAGGGGGCTATGGGGACAGCCCCAGCCTCTTTTTGACCCTCCTATCCTGCATTTTCAGCCTCGTGCTCTAGTTTAGCTCACACTAGCCCATGGGAGACTACAAGGTGGTTTTCCAATAGGCTAATCCAAGGGTCCAAGGTAACAGTTTCCCCTGGTCTGGGACTTGCTGGGGGCAGGAATGTGGGAGCTGATATCTGGAAACTGGATCGCATTCCCTGAGCCGTGGGAGCTGAGCTGGAAAACAGGGCCACCCTGTCCTCCAGCTTTGAGAGCCAATGGTCTTCCTTTTTTCTGAGCCCAACGCCCCCCCATGGTAGCATGCTCCCTGATCCCATGAGCTAAGACCCTCTGTCTCTCCCAGGAACCATGGTGTGAGGTTGAGGCTTTTCTGCCAGCAAAGCCATTCTGATCGCCCCACCCATAATGGGGGCCAATCACATTAGCCATAAATGACCAATGTCCTTAGCCACTCTTTTCTCGGGGTCACGTTCATGGGTTCTGTTCATCTCTGGTCAGTTGATGTCTCTAGTCCTTCCTGTAAAGGTGAAAATGAGCATCATACACACACACACACACACACACACACACACACACGAGGAAACCAAACCACAAAAAACCCAGTGTCTTTTTATGCATGTGATAAGATGAAATTGTGACCTCCAGCTGCTGTCCTGTCTTGTAAAATACGTCCAAATGTTTAAGAGTTGCTAAGCAAATGGTCCCTTAATGAGTCTGCAGAGTTCAATAAAAAAAGGTATGGAGAAAACAAGCTTGGTGGTTTATTTTCTGGAGGGCACAGGGAGGTGAGGGTGTGAAGATCTGTAAGGGAGGCTGAATTGGAGAGCCTGGGGACCTAGAGAAGCAGCGCTGACTGTTTCTCTCTCTTCATCTGAAAGAGAGGAGGCATGAAAACATTACTGACTTGTCATCCCCATATGCAAGCAGTGGTCACCTAACCCATGCTGTGTCCATGGAACCCCAATTCTGGTCATTTGACTCCCATGTCAACGATGCCTGGGTATTCCTAGCCTTGATACCTCATAAAAATGTCTCCTAATAGAACTTATAAGCTCAAATGCCTACAGAAGTTAAGCAGGTAACATAACTGAGTAAAGCAACCCAGCTAAGACACATAGGGAGCAGTGGTGAGTGTGGCGAACGGAAGATCACATTCCCTGTCTAAAGGGGTGAACTCTATTCAGCTGTGGCTGGTTGTCACCACACAGAGATGCAGGCCCGGCAATGCCAGATCCTGGTCCTCAGACTTTTTCAGACAAGTCAGAAATCTTGATTTTTATGGGAAGTAGCCCAACTTTTTAGTGTAAACAACTAATCCTGCTTTTTTCTTTCGGTCCTGTAATAGCCAAATAAAAACATCTGTGGGGCTTCCCTGGTGGCGCAGTGGTTGGGAGTCCGCCTGCCGATGCAGGGGATGCAGGTTCGTGCCCCAGTCCGGGAAGATCCCACATGCCGTGGAGCGGCTGGGCCCGTGAGCCATGGCCACTGAGCCTGCGCACCCGGAGCCTGTGCTCCGCAACGGGAGAGGCCACAGCAGTGAGAGGCCCGCATACCGCTAAAAAAAAAATAAATAAAAATCTGTGGACAGGCTACTCTGCTCATACGTTGCCCTTTTGTGATCACCTTGATTGACAGGGCTTGATGATTTCTATATTAGTTATCCATTGCTGTGTAACAAGTTACCCTTAAACTTAGTAGCTTGAAACATTTATTATCTCATAGTTTTTGTGGGTCAGGTATTCAGGAGGGTCTTTAGCTGAGTAGTTCTGGCTGGTGGGGTGGGGAGCAGTTTCTCATGACACTGCAATCAAGACATTAGCTGCAGTCATCTGAAGGCTGGACTGAGGCTGGAAAATCTGATTCTGACATGGCTCAGGGGGCCTCAGGTCCCTGCTGGCTGTTGGCAGGAGGCCTCAGTTCCTCACCATGTGAGCCGCTCCACAGGACTTCTTGAATGTTCTTACAGCATGACAGATGGCTTCCTCCAGAGTGAGTGATCAAAGAGAGAGAAAGCGAGGAGGAAGCACAGTGCCTTTTGTGACCTAGTCTCAGAAATCAGACAGCATCACTTCTACCAAATTCTATTCATTAGCTCATACTCAAGATAAGAGGAATTGGGGACTTCCCTGGCAGTCCAATGGTTAAGACTCCACACTTCCAATGCAGGGGGCATGGGTTTGATCCCTGGCTGGGGAACTAAGATCTCACATGCTGCATGGCAAAAAAAAAAAAAAAAAAGTTAAGAGGAATTGCACCTCATAAAGACAAAAGTATGGAAGAATTTGTGGACATATTTTAAAATCACTACATTTCAAAGCCTGGAAAGAGTAGTTTCCAACTTTAGAATTTCATAGGCCAATTAAATTGCCAATTCAGTTTGGGGAAGTATATAAGCCTTGCTGGAGTTTTTTTTTTTTTTTTGCCAAAGTAACGACCATGTACTATCACCATTTCCTAGTAAAACAAAAGATATTTCAAATCTCCCCCCAAAAATATTATCTCAGAATAAAAGACTGTCCTTAAAAAATGGAACTTTTATTTTTTCCATAGATCAGGGTTTCTCAGCCTCAGCACTATTGACATTCGGGGCGGGATCATTCTCTGTGATGGGGGCTGTCCTACACACCGTGGTATGCTTAGCAGCATCCCTGGCCTCCACCCACTAGATTCCAAGAACACCCTCTCCCCAGCTGTGACAACCAAAAATGTCTCCAGACATGGCCAGATGTCCCCTGAGGGACAAAATCACCTCCAGTTGAGAACCACTGGAAGAGGTACAAAATTCAAAATCCAAAAAGTATATTGAAAAGTGAAATTTCCCTCACACCTCTAGACCCCAGGCCCCCTGTCTCCAGAAGCAACTACTGCTACCAGTTCCTCATATATACTTCCAGAGACATTCTTGGCAAACACACACACACACACACGTATAAGTGTGTGTGTTTGGTTTTACCCCACACAAATAGTAACATTTACACTGTTCTGCACTTTGCTTTTTTCATTTAATATATCTTGAAAATCATCCTGTATGGACACACGAAGAGCTTCCTCATTCTTTTGCAAGCCTATGTTCTATTCTATTGTACACAGTAACTGCTAGACTCCTACAGCTGAACATTCAAGTTGCTTCCAAACTTTTGCTGTAACAAACAGTTCTGAAATGAATGGCCTTTCAGAGGTTCCTGTAGGCTCTGCCTTCAAAATAGATCTGGAATCTGCACTTCTCACTCCTTTGCTGCCATAGCTCTGGGCCAGCTTGTCATTGTCTGTTGCCTAATGATTGCAGCAGCCTCCAGCCCAGGCTCCCTGTTTCCGCCTTTGATCCCTTTCAGGCCCTTCTCAACACAGTGGCCAGAGGGATCCTGTCAGACTGTCAGTTCGATCATGTCACTTCTCTGTCAAAACCTTCCAAAGGCTTCCCATCACATTTTGAATAAAATCCAAAGTCCTTGGCATTGTCTACAAGGCCATACATCCCCTGGCCCCTGCCTGCCGCTCTGATTTCGTCTCCCCCTGCTCTCCCCTAAGGATGCTTCACTCCATTGTCACTGGCCTCATTGCTGTCCTCAAACATGCCCACCATGGGTTTATCTAGTGATGCTGCTCATTTCTGGCCCCGCTCTCAGACCCTTCCACCCTCTCTGACCTCCTATCTTATTACTCTTTACTTCCCATCACACACATTAGCCAGCAGCCAATTTTCCAATACACCAAGCACACTTCCACCCTAGGGCTTTTGCTCTGGCTCTCCCCTCTACCTGGAACATCTTCTCCAGGCTAGTCACAGTGGCTCACTCCCTATTTATAGTAGCAGCCTCCCACACTGACCCCCCTCACATGCACACATCTCCCAATCCATCCCCTTCTCTGCTTTATTGTTCTCCATAACAATTACACCCTCTGACACACTGTATTTTATGCGTTCATTTTGCTTATTGTTTACTCCCTCCAATAGAATGTAAATTCCTCCCTCCAGCAGAGGGGAAACTCAAAAGCTGAAAAGCCAAGAGAACAAAGACTGAAAAAAAGAGAAGAGAATATACAAGCACTGTAGGTAACTACAAAAGGTTTAACATATATGTAATGGGAACACCAGAAAGAGATGAAAAAGACAAACAAACGAAATATTTGAAAAAATAATGATTGGCTATCTCTGCAAAGTAATGTCAGACACCAAACCACAGATCCACGAAGTTGGGAGAACACAAAGTAGGATAAATGCAAACAAAACACAAACAGACAAAAAACACCGTACACCCAGGCATGTGATTTTCAAACTATAGAGAATCAAAGATAAGACAAAATCCTGAGAGAGCTGAGTGCTGGCCCACCCAGCGGCTGCTGCTCAGCTGCTTTCCAGCGCGGTCGAATCCACCTCTCCAGGGATCCAGGTCCTGCTCCATGGCTACTCTCTCCTCGGCGCCTTGCAGGCGGGGATCGCCACAGTTCACTTCTTGCACCAGGGCCTCTCGCCCCTGACCATCGTCCCTCCGGAAGCTCAGAAGGCTGTCCTGGGCTGCAGCTGGGTGCAGGTGAGCAGCCAGGAGGGGGTGGGGGAGGGGAAGGGACGGGGATTCGAGTGCGGTGGGTCGTCGTGGAATGCGTGGAGGCGCATGTTGGCTCATTTGACCGAGGTGGGAGGTAAAATCTGAAGAGGCTGAGTCCCTGCCAGGCTTCTGTCTTCACCGGGAAGTGCATGCACGAGAGCAGTTGTCCTACTGAGCGCTGACCTTGCGCTGCTGAAAAGAGGAGCAGAGGGGTGAGTCCCGACTACCGTGTGACCTTGGGCGAGTCCCCTCCTCAGGTCTCTGATTCTCGCCTGTGCCTGCCGAGTGCGGCAGCTATTTTGCAGCATGGTGGCAGTTTAGACCTAAGTGCTGGGCATGGCATTAGGCTTGGCCCGTAGTCATAGTAGTAGACGGTGGCACTTATTGTCATGATGAACCCAAGTACCCCAAACCTCCACTGTGACCTATCTTATCGGTCCTGGGATCATTAATAGGAAGACCTTCTGAGCCCGGCTGGGGGAACTGGGATGCCGAAGACTGAAATTCCTTAAATTCCACGTGTTCCTTCCCCTCTCTTCTCCCTCGGAATGCCTATTAAACTAACTGACCAAAATAAAAAGAAAGGAAGGAAGGAAGGAAGGGAGGGAGGGAGAGAGGGAGAGAAAGAAAGAGGAAAGGAAAGGGAAAAGAAAAAATCCTGAAAGAAGCCCAAGGAAAAAACACCTCTCCCTTAGAGGAACAAAGATAAGAATTACATCCAGCTTTTCCTCTGAAACCATGAAAGCAAGAAGAGAGTGGAATGAAATATTTAAAGTGTTGAAAGAAAAAAAAAAAGCCTACAATTCTGGACCCTCCAAAATTATTCTTCAAAAGTGAAGGAGAGGGAATTCCCTGGCAGTCCAGTGGTTAGGACTCAGCGCTTTCACTGCCCAGGGCACGGGTTCAATCCCTGATCAGGGAAGTAAAATCCTGCAAGCAGCTGAGCGTGTCCAAAAAAAAAAAAAAAGTGAAGGAGAAATAGTGATTTTTCTCAGACAAACAAAAACTGAAGAAATATATGGCCAGTATACCTGCCTTGAAAGAAATGTTTTTATTTTTTTATTTGTTTGTAACTTTCACTCTCAAATATTAAACATACTTCAAAGAACTCAAGAGAAACATAATAGTCTATCCTATTCACCCAGATATTTCCTTATCTGCTATTGTTCTGACGATAATGGAGTCATCATAGTTCAGGCAAATAAAAATGGAAACGTCTGCCATCAAGAATCTGGTCTCAGGGCTTCCCTGGTGGCGCAGTGGTTGAGAGTCCGCCTGCCGATGCAGGGGACACGGGTTTGTGCCCCGATCTGGGAAGATCCCACATGCCGCGGAGCGGCTGGGCCCGTGAGCCATGGCCACTGAGCCTGCGCGTCCGGAGCCTGTGCTCCGCAACGGGAGAGGCCACAACAGTGAGAGGCCCACGTATCGCAAAAAAAAAAAAAAAAGACACAGTGGCTGAATGGATAAAGAAAAAAAAAAAAACTAGACCCAACTATATGATGCCTACAAGAGACTCACTTCAACTTTAAAGACACACAATGGCTGCAAATGAAAGGGTGGAAAAGATATTCCACGCAAATAGAAACCAAGAGAGAGCAAAGGTAAGCTATACTTATATCAGACAAAATAGACTTTAAGTCAAAAACTGTAAGAGACAAAGAAAGACTTCATACAATGATAAAAGGGTCAATTCATCAAGAAGATATGGCAATTGTAAATATATAGGCACCTAACATAAGAGAACCTAAATATATTAAACAAATACTAACAGATCTGAAGGGACAAATAGACAGCAATACAATAATAGTAGGAGATTTAAGTAGGGATTTGAGTGGATTAGAGTACCACTTTCAACTATGGATAGATCACCCAGACAGAAAATCAATGTGGAAACCTAGATTTGAACTATACTTTAGACTAAATGGACCTAAAAGACATATACAGAACATTCCATCCGACAACCCCAAAATTCACATGGAACATTCTCCAGGATAGATCATATTAGTTCACAAAACAAGTTTTAACAAATATAAGAAGATTTTTACCTTACCAAGTATGTTTTCTGACCACAATGCTATGAAACTAGAAATCAATAACTGGAAAATTCACAAATATGTGGAAATGAAACACATTCCTGAACAACCAATGAGTCAAAGAGGAAATCAAAAAGTATCTTGAAATAAACAATAATGGAAATACAATATTCCAAAATTTATGGAATGCATCAAAAGCAGTTCTAAGAGGGAATTTTATAGCTATAAACACGTACATTAACAACAACAAAAAATCTCAAAAAGCAACCTAACTTTACACCTCAAGAAACCAGAAAAAGAAGACCAAAGTCAGCCCAAAGTCAGCAAAAGGAAGGAAATGACCAAGATCAGAAAAGAAATAAATGAAATCAAGACCAGAAAAATAACAGAAAAGATCAACAAAACTAAACTGGTTTTTTGAAAAGATAAACAAAACTGACAAACCTTCAGCTGGACTAAGAAAAAAGAGAGATAAGACTCAAATAACGAAGTAAAATGTGTACCTATGGGGAAAGAAGACATAAAACTGTCTTTGTTCACATATGACATGATCATCTATGTAGAAAATCCAAAAGAACTGACATAAAAAAATTCCTGAACTAATAAGTGACTATAGCAAGGTCGCAGAATACAAGCTCAATATACAAAATTCAATCACTTTCCTACAAACCACCAATATACAAGTAGAATTTGAAATTTTAAAAACACTGTACCATTTACATTAGCAGCCAAAAAACTGAAATGGTTATAAATCCAACAGATATGTATAAGATCTATATAAGGAAAACAATAAAAGTATAATGAATGAAATCAAAGAACTGAATAAATGGAGAGATGTTCCATCTTACAGATATGAAGACTCAATACTGTCAAGATGCCAGTTCTTCCCAACTTCATCTAAAGATTCCCTGCAATGCCAAGCAAAATCCCAGCAAATTATTTTGTGGATATCAAGAAACAGATTCTAAAGTTTATATGAAGAAGTAAAGATCCTGAATAGAAAACACAATATTGAAGAAGAACAAATATTAGGGAACTGACACTACCCAACTTCAAGACTTATTTTAAAGCTATAATAATTATTCACTCAACACACATATACTGGCATCTTCTACATGTCAGCTATGGATAAGCATTGCAATTCTAAGATAAAATAAGATATCCTTCCCTCCTTTGTTTCTTTCTTCTTTCCTTCTTTTCTCCCTCTCCCCCTCCTTTCCTTCCTTCCTTCCTTCCTTCTTTCCTTCCTTCCTTCCTTCCTTCCTTCCTTCCTTCCTTCCTTCCCCTTCTTTATTTTCCTCCCTCCTTCATGCCTTCTTGCCTTCCATAAACATTTATTGAGCACTTACTGTGTAGTAGACCCTCTGCTTGGTGCTGGATTGGGCAGAGTCCCTGCCCTCATGAAGGTAACAATCTAAAGAGGGAGCCCACACTCATTCACCTTAGAAACAGGTAAGGGGGCTTTGAAAAAAACCACACACACACACACATGCATACACACAGATCACAGGTGCCTGCAAGAAACAGGATGTGACCCAAGATCTCCTATCGTCCCAGATGCTTTGCTAAGCCCTTCCCATATGTTATCTCCCCCAATCCTCACAAAGCACTACTAGGAAAACACTGTTATTACCTGTATCTTGCAGCCAAGGGGACTGAAGCAAAGGTCAGTAAGGTGACTTGTCCAAGGTAACCTAGCTAGGCAAAGCCAAGATTTTAACCCAGGTCTGTCAATTTTACCAGGTTACTACCTCTACCAAAAGGATCAAGCATAATAATTCAGTAGACAGAGCAGTGCAGGATTTGAGAGGGCTTGTACAGAGCCAGACTGCCTGAGTTCAAAATCCTGACTCCTCCATTTAGTAGTTATATGGCATCAGGGAGGTCTCTACCTTCTGTGCCTCAGTGTCCCCATCTGCAGAATAAGGCGAATTCCCTTAAGCAACGGTTATATATTAATTAAGTCCCTCAGGGCCAAGAATGGGATGAGATGACAGAGGCAGAATTGTACCAGTGCAGAGTTGGATTCTGTCTTTATTTGAAATGTTGATATCTTGTTCATTGTGGATTTTCTGCATTAATTTTTTTAATATGCTTTATCTTGATTACTGAGTTTGGGGCACACCCTTAAATATCGCATGAGAGATGACTTCCTCACTCACCTCACCCTGGTCTCGGCCCTTCCACCCCCCGCCCCCCACTCGGAATTTGCAAAGCAAATTCCTGCCTTAAAGAGAGAGACCCGTATTCTAGAGGGGAAGGCTGCCAATCAACAGAGTTAAAATGTATGACACATCTGGTGCTAAGAAGAAAAATGAACTTGAGTAAAGAGACAGAAAGAGACACAACAAAAAATAGTACCTATCTCACAAGGTTGGTGTAAAGATTAAAGCAAATGATCCACATAGAGCGCCTAGTATAGAGGCAGGCACATGGTAAGTGCTACTCAAACACTGGCCATTAATGTGATTTCAGTGCTGGCTCAGGGGGCACACACCAGTTAGAGACTCCAGAGCTCTGCTCTCCCGGAGCTTACAGCTTGGGGCAGTGTTTCATAAACTGTGAGCTGGGACCCCTTGGTGCCAGGGTTCTTAAACTTTGTGTGCTGTGGACCCCCAGGCAGTCCAGTGAAGCCCGCAGACCCCTTCTCAAATAATAATTTTAACTGAATAAAATAAAATACCTAGGTTTACAAAAGAAACCTATTCTGTTGAAATGCAATTATCAAAATATTTTTAATACATGATACAATGATACATGTGCTTCTTAGCAAATCAAATAACAGGACCTAGCAGTGGGTCTAGTAACTACCATAATTTTGAGGTAGAGAAGCATTTATAGGCTGTTTCAAGGCATCTGAAACAGCTATAATGGGATGCAAAATAATCTATAGTGTTTGTTAGTGACAATGTCACAAATACTGCTTATGGTACTAAGATTTTTTTGCCCAAATTTCTAGCTAAAGGAAGTGCTACATTTCAGCTAGAAGTCAGTGAAAATAAAGCTATAGAGTTTTGTCCCATCCAAGTTCACAGACCCAGATTACAAATTCCTGCATTAGGGGACTTTGAAATCTATTTCATGGGTCACAACTAGCACTTTTTTGATGAAAGAATGATATAGACTAGACCAGATTCGAACAGAACATAATAGATCAGCATGCATTGCTCACAATAAAGTGAGTACAGATTCATGAAACGTTCATTTCACTGGTGTGTGTGTGTGTGTGAGATACAGGTCATGATGCAAAAATACTTCTTCCTGCAACTCATGGTCAAAAATATCTGAGAAGCAATGGCACAAGGGAAAGCAGGTCCAGCACAGCCACTGGCCCTGCCACACTGCAGGTACACACTTCCATGTCCCTCCCTCTGGGCCCTCATCCGCCTGGGTTTGGCCTCTGTCTACATTTCTGCCCACACAAGTGTACACACATGACCCAAGCTCAAAAAACACTGTGTTGTCAGTGGCTGCACAGCTCTTTCCCCCGTCCTCAGGAAGAGGAGCAGGTGTGGCAATGCCCATGTCCTGGGCTCATTGTCTGCCTGGGGACATGCCCCTCCTGATGGCCACGTGTCCCCACAGCAAATATTAGGCAAGCTCTTTGTGAAGAGCCAGCTGGCAGCATGTCTGGAGGTGCCGGGCTGCAAAGGTTTGGGGCTAATTAAACAGCCTGTGATGAGACACTCTAGAAAGCTAAGGCCGGGCAGATATTCTCGTGCTTTTCTGAAATGTGTGTGTGTTCTTCTTATTGCCCATCCTGGATATCAAAGAAGAGAGTCAGGGAGAGGTTATTGGAATCAGAAAAACAAAAGTTCTCAGGGAATCTGCTCTCGGTTTCCCAAGGGGAAGGGGGTTTGACCCTCTGCAGATGGGAAATGAGGAAACAAATGAATCGGCTGTCAGATGTGTTGGCAATTAACCCTGTGCTAATAAACAGGAAATTGCTGAAGGGGAAAGAGGGCCTTTGGGGTGAGGGGGTGGGATTTCAAGCTGCAGCTCAATCTAGTGGTTCAGAAAAGAAATGTTGGGGTCTGAAGCATGTGACTGCAAATTCTGCCTACAGTGCTTCTTTGCTGTGTGACCTAGGGCAAGTTAATTTACCTCTCTGTGCTTCATGAACTTGTAACAGCTAGTTCCCAGGGCTGTAGTGAGGATCAAGTGTGCTGTCTCTTGTAAAGTCCTTGTCACAGTCAATAAAAGTTACAGTGGCTTGTCCCTCTCTGCACCAGACTGTAAGCTCCATGCAGGCAACAACCATGTCTTATCTCTGTTCCAAGCACCAGCACAGAGCCTGGCACAGGGAAGGCACTCAGTAAAAGTTTGCTAAATGAATTCAGGCATTCATTTCACAAATATTTATTGAGCACCTTCTCCATGCCAGGTCCTAGGGAGACAAAGGTGAATGAGGTAGGCATCTGTGCTCTCATGGGGTTTGTATTCTCATAGAGGAGACAGCCAATAAACAAATAGGCAAATAAGTAAACAAAAAGATATAAACTGCTCAGCGCTATGGAGAGAATGAAACAGGTGGTGATATAGGGTGACTGGGCAGTCAGGGAAGACTGCGCAGAGGTGGTGATTGTGAGACAAGATCTGATTGACAGAAGGAGCTAGCCACCAGAAGAGCTGGGAGAGCTTTTCAGGTAGAAGGCACAGCAAGTGCAAAGGCACTGAGGTAGGAACACTCTCGGGAGGCCAGCTTGGCTGGAGAGGGATGAGTGAGGAGAAGAGTAGTGGGTAGGAGGTGGGAGAGGTCAGCAGGGGTCCATCACACAGCACCTTGTTAAGCAGGGTAACTCTGAGTACAATGGGCAGCCATTGGGAGGTTTAAGCCAGGGAACAACACAGTCTGTGCATCCAGGAGCCTCTCACATAATGAAAACAGTCCCCACTGAACCTAGAAGAATCTGCTCCTCCAAGGCAGCATCTGAGAGCTCAGCCAGGAGCAGCTCAGCCGGGAGTCGCCACCATCCATCCTTGTCTCGGCCACCTAGCAGCCCCATTAAAATAAATGAGGTCTTTGCTGACTTGATTTCCAAATGAGTCCAGCCGCTCAAGATCTTTATTCCAGGAAATGTGAAATTTATGTAATGAAAATTAAAAGAGAAACTGGGGAAGCAGCTCCTTAAGTGCCTGCTTTCTGGGTAAGTGAGCCAGGTTTGCTCATCTGGCAGGAGTTGGATGAAGGCGCCACCCAAGGGAACCTGTGACCAGCAGGGAGGCAGGGAGCATGTTGGCTGCAGGCAAGGACGAAGCCCCCAGACCTCCTTCATTTCCTCCAAAAAAGAGCCATGATAATAATAGCTCATGTTCACTGCTACCTTCCCAGCCCTGTTCTAAGCGCTTTACTTACAAGTGCTATTTCATTTGACCTTCATGACAACCAGATGG
Source organism: Delphinapterus leucas (assembly GCF_059928025.1). Classification (NCBI taxonomy): domain Eukaryota; kingdom Metazoa; phylum Chordata; class Mammalia; order Artiodactyla; family Monodontidae; genus Delphinapterus; species Delphinapterus leucas. Next base: position 76,612,144 of record NC_143143.1, on the reverse strand, counting down.
TGTAGGCACTACTATGTTCCCCATTTTATAGATGGGAAAACTGAGGCTCATGTTGGAGAAATGATGCGATCAAGGTCACACAGCAAAATAGTGGCCAAAATGGGACTCAGGTCTTTTGTCTATTATCCCCACAGACCCTCTTGTCCAGAGCTCAGACAAAGTGAAATGGAAGAAAGGCTCAGGAGGCAGGGAGATCTGGGTTCGAATCCAAGCTTCAACTACGGATCTGCTATGTGACCTCGGACAAGCTGCTTCCTTCCCTGAGTCTCAGTTCCTTTACAATCTTAGCCCCTTCACCGAGTTCATCTCTGAATTAAGGGAGATAATGTATAAAGATGCCAAGCACAGGATTTCAGATGCCTTCTCAAACCGATTTAACTTTAAAAACCAATTGTAAACTCTTAGAACTGGAAATTCTTCAGGCAATAGCTTCAGGTACAGTTGGATCCAGAGGCTCTAAAGATGCCAAGGGCTCATTTTCTTTCTCTTTTTCCATGTAGTGGACCCTCCTTCCAGGATTATATCAGATTTCTTATAGCTAGAAATCTAGGTTGAAAGAGAGCTTTTTTCCCAACAGGGCAGCAAAAGTCCTAGGATTCACTCTGATTGGACCAACTTGGGTCATATGCTCATTCCATAACCAATCTTTATAGCCAGAGGAATGGACTATGCTGACTGGGCCACCTGGGCCACATGCCTGCCCCTGGAGCTAGGGGAAGGGGTGCAGAAAGCCCTCCCCCTAGCTCCAAAGTCTGAGACATTTGGACTGTGATGGGGAGAGGCTAGGTTCCCCCCAAAAAACTGGGGTGCTGTTACCAGAAACTGTATACTGGGCCAGCAGGAATACCAGATGGTGCTCCTGGCACATAGTAGGCCATAAATAAATACATGTGCAATCGAATGAACAAATATCTACCCCCAGAGGATGGCTGTAAGGATGAAATGAAAATATGTATGCAAGTCCCTGGCACAGAGAAGCACTCAATAAATCCTGTCTTAGAGGAACAGGAGGCGCTCAGTTCGGGCTTGGATTCTGGTCATGCGCTGGTGAGCACAGGTGCTGGAAGAAACTAGAAGGAAAGGCTTCCCCTGCCTCAGCCAGGCCTCCCCCACGTTCATTGTATATACATCCCCAGGGCAGAGCAGGGCCAGGACTATGGTAAGGAGCGTGTGGCATAAATTGTAAGGGGAGACCAAAAAACTCAGTAATCAAGATAAATGATATTTTAAAAAATCAATATTGTAAAAATCCATGATATTCAAAATATTAACATTTTAATTAAAGACATATCCATATGCACACATTTACATATCACTTATATGCAAGCGTCCAGACACATGCACATATGGACATTTTCACAGACATGTTTTTTTGCTTTTTTGTTTTTTTTAACATCTTTATTGGAGTATAATTGCTTTACAGTGGTGTGTTCGTTTCTGCTTTGTAACAAAGTGAATCAGCTATACATATACACATATCCCCGTATCTCCTCCCTCTTGCGTCTCCCTCCCACCCTCCCTATCCCACCCCTCTAGGTGGTCACAAAGCACCGAGCTGATCTCCCTGTGCTATGCAGCTGCTTCCCACTAGCTATCTATTTTACATTTGGTAGTGTAGATATGTCCATGCCACTCTCTCACTTTGTCCCAGCTTACCGTTCCCCCTCCCTGTGTCCTCAAGTCCATTCTCTACGTTTGCGTCTTTATTCCTGTCCTGCCCCTAGGTTCTTCAGAAGCTTTTTTTTTTTTTTTTAGATTCCATATATATGTGTTAGCCTACGGTATTTGTTTTTCTCTTTCTGACTTTACTCTCACAGACATGTTTTTATGTTTCAATATTTACTCATAAATCTGCACAGGGCCACTGCGCGGCACAGCCCCAGGAGGTCCCATCGCATTGTAATCTGCATGGATGGCATCCCCTGCATTGTGTGGGCACAGCATCCGTGGCCAAGCACAGCCACATGTTTGTGTGAACAAACATGTACGCACATCTCCATCCATGTGTACACATCCACATCCACGGCACAACCACCCATCTACCACTAAATGTGTGCCACGTAACACCATACATGCACACGTGCCGAGAGATATAACTGCACAATATGGTTTCATACATGCTCACTTTCCTGCACCAGGGCCTTTGCACTTGCTGTTTGCTCTGTCTGGGATGTTCTTGCCCCAGATAACCACATAGCTCCCTCTCTTCCCTCCTTCAACCTGTGCTCAAAGGTCACTTTCTCAACGAGGCTCTGACACCCTAGCACTGTCTAAAAGTGCAAACCTTCACCCACAGTCCATATCCCCCCCACCATCACCTTGCTTTATTTTTTCTCCTGAACATTTAAAATCATCGGACATAGTACGTATTTTTCCTTTTTATCTTATTTAATGTCTACCTGCTAAAATGCCAGCTCTATGCAGGCAGGGATTTTTGTCTGCTTTGTTCACTGTTGTATTCCCAGCCTCTAAAACATTGCCTCACACAGATTGGGTGCTCAATAAATATTTGTTAAATGAATGAATAAAGCCAGGGAAGTGGGGATCCCTGAGAATGACTGAGACCAAATTTCCCACTACCCCAGCAGAAAGGCAATCAAAAGTCGGATGTATCAAAAGGTGATTTCTAGAACTTAGTGACAATGCAAGATACATCCTAAGTGATGTAAGAGTATTATTTCATTTAATTATCACAGCAGCTCCATAAGGTATCCATACTATTGCCCATCCCCTGTTTACATTGGAAGGAACCAAGGCACTGAGAGGTTAAATCACTTGCACAAGGTGTCACAGTGCAGAAGTAGGCAAAGCTGGGATTCAAACCCAGCACCCTGGCTCCACATAGCCCAGACTCTCCTACACACACACACACACACACACACACACACACACACACACACAATTATATTGTGCCACCAAGTCCTTTCAGTTTTTAGGCAACTCTCAGAAAAGAAACCTCCTTCCCCCAGACTGGCTGTGTGGAGTCCCCACCCTCTGCCAGTCCCATCCCCATTGTCCTCACTGCATCCCAGCCAAATGCAAATCTGCATCCCTGGTGACAGCTGGAAGCTGTAGGCTGTCCAGTTGTCATGGCGATGGTCTCCAGCTCCTATAAACAGTCCTACCTCCTGGCTGCTGGGCTGGCTTACTCTTACCATACTTAGAAGCTGTTCCCTGGGCCTTGCTTCATACTTGACCCCTTCTGGGTGGCTGGGTGTGCCCGAAGGTCCACATGTCTATCCTGTTCCCACCGGGGAGCCACAGGAAGCTTAGAAGCAGGGCACCTGGTTCCCACCTCCCTTCCTGCCCCTTCTTTGCTACGTGACCTTAAGCTGTCGCTTCCCCTCCTGTGCCTGCTTTACAGGGTGGCCATGAAGAGTTAACGAGCTCAGTCATTCATTTAGGCAACAATTCTTATTGAGCACCTACCATGTGCCAGGCAATGGTGTAGGTACTGGGGGTACAGCAGTGACCAAGATAGACCAGGTCCTCTGGGATTCAGACAACAAAAAAGTTCTGGGAAGGAGATAATATAGCTGAATGTGTATGAGCAGAGGGATTAGGGCAGAGACTACTTAGGGTGGTCGGGGAAGGCCTCTCTCACGGGTGACTAGACTTGAGCTAGACCAGAAAAAGCAGATAGCCATGCAAATATATAGGGAAAGAGTGTTCCAGGAAGAGAGTGCAGCATGTACAAAGGCCCTGAGGCAGGGATGAACTGGACTATTTAAGGAACAGAACGCCCTTCCCTCAGAATGATGCTTATAACGCTAGGAAAGCAGCTCCAAGGTATGAACTCCCAACACTGCAGGTTGAGGGAGAGAAAGTGAACATTGACAAGGCATGCTGTTCACGGTGGCAGGATGAAGACGACCTCATAGCCAGCTGCTGCAGGTCCAGCTTCCAGCTCTTGGAGGGCAGCCCTCAGACTTGGAGTCTGAGCCTCTGCACCAGGTAAGAAGAGTAAAAGAACAGAAACAATACAACATATTCTAGATGCTTTCCATGTATTAACTAGTCTATTCTTCACATCCCTAAGGGAGAGTTTACTGTTCTCGCCACCTCCATTTTATAGATGGAAAGCTAAGGCAAAGAGCTACGTGCCCAAGGTCAATGGCTGTTGACTGGCAAAGCTGAAAACATACCTGGCTTCAAAGCCCATGACCCCAACCACCATCCCAGATGCTCCGTAAATGAGCAAACGGACTCAGTTCAAAGCCTCCAGGAGTGGTGGGGAAAGTGGTGAACTAAAGCATGTGCCCTTTGTAGAGGGTACAGTCACCCAGCTCCAGCCCATCTTTGGAGGCATGTGGGAATATAGACTCACTATGGCAAGACGTTCTAATTTTCCAAAATACATCAGATTTTTATGCGAACTTTCCAAATTTTAAAATGTGGACTGAATTGTTTATTTTATTTTATTTTATTTTCGGCCATGGCTCACAGGCCTAGCCACTCCGCGGCATGTGGGATCTTCCCGGACCGGGGCACGAACCAGTTTATTTTATTTTTTAATTAACTAATTAATTTATTTATGGCTATGTTGGGTCTTTGTTGCTGCATGTGCGGGCTTTCTCTAGTTGCGGCGAGCGGGGGTTATTCTTCGTTGCGGTGCGCGGGCTTCTCACTGCAGTGGCTTCTCTTATTGCGGAGCACGGGCTCTAGGCACGCAGGCTTCGGTAGTTGTGGCTCAGGGGCTTAGTTGCTCCATGGCATATGGGATCTTCCCGGACCAGGGCTCGAACCCATGTCCCCTGCACTGGAAGGCGAATTCTTAACCACTGTGCCACCAGGGAAGTCCCATGAATTGTTTATTTTAAATATCAAGCAGTCCAATAAAACATAGCATCACTCTAGATATCCAGGTGGGACCAGCAGGAACCAGTGCAAAATGATAACGCAGGGCCCCTTGTTCAAAAATGATTAAGAATCTCAAGACAGGGACTTCCCTGGTGGTGCAGTGGTTAAGAATCCACCTGCCAGTGCAGGGGACATGGGTTCAAGCCCTGGTCTGGGAAGATCTCACATGTCACGGAGCAACTAAGCCCGTGCACCACAACTACTGAGCCTGCACTCTAGAGCCCGTGAGCCACAACTACTGAGCCCATGCACCACAACTACTGAAGCCCGCACGCCTAGAGCCCATGCTCCGCAACAAGAGAAGCCACCACAATGAGAAGCCCGTGGACCGCAACGAAGAGTAGCCCACGCTTGCTGCAACTAGAGAAAGCCCATGCACAGCAACGAAGACCCAACACGGCCAAAAATAAATTAAAAAATATATTTTTGGGGGGGCTTCCCTGGTGGCGCAGTGGTGGGAGCCCGCCTGACAATGCAGGGGACACGGGTTCGCGCCCCGGTCCGGGAAGATCCCACATGCCTCGGAGCGGCTAGGCCCGTGAGCCATGGCCACTGAGCCTGCGCGTCCAGAGCCTGTGCTCCACAACGGGAGAGGCCACAACAGTGAGAGGCCCGTGTACCGCAAAAAAAAAATATATATATATATATTTTTTTTAATTATAAATATATATAAATATCTCAAGACAGCAACGATAGAGCAATAAGCCAAGTGCAGGGCCCTGTACAACCGGGCAAGTTGCACATCTATGAAGCCAGCCCTGCCTCTAAGGTAGGCACTTCCTAAATACTTGTTGAATCAAATGGAAGACAGGGGAAAAGGAAGGAAAACAGACATGTATTTGGCCCCTTGATATATCAGACGCAGCTTTATATAATAGCTCACACTTATCAAGCAGTCACTACGTGCCAGGCACTGTGTTAATGCATTTAAACCTCACAGCAGCACTATATTATTATTCCCGCTTTCCAGATGAGGAAATTGGGGCTTAGGGAGGTGAAGTCCTCTGGTTATCGTTAATACTTGATCAGTCGCAGGGTGAGGAAGAACAAATGGGGGGAAGGAAAAGTAAGAGAGAGAGAGAAACGCAAGAGGAAAAGAAGCCACCGCGGGCGGGCCTATCTCCCAAGCTGGGCTGCACTCAGGTCTCTGCCAAGAGCGAGTGGAATTTGGGGAGGCCGCCGCACCCCAGATCACAGTGCCATCCGCCCCAGCTTGGCTGCTCTCCAGCGATCCAATTACTAAATGCAGCCGCATTCTTTAAAAATGTCTTTCCTCTTATGTAATGCAATAGTGACAAACGCCAAACAGATGGTGCCGTGACAAGCTTTTTAAAAGTTGATCAGGAGCTCATCTTTCACAATTAATGTATGGGCATTTAAACGAGCTTCAGTCAGCCACAAAACTCCATCGAGAATCCGTACAGGACAAATCGCTCGACGATTGGCCATGCTTCACCTCCTCACCGGCCGGGGGTTGATATGACAAGTGGTCACGTTGACTTGTGAGCAACAGTCAGAAGATACCTGGTGTGGACAGAGTGAAGAAATGCCTTGGGCCTCTCAGAGTCCCAAAAGCTGGAGCCTTCCTCAATCTATTACCAAGACTTTTTTTCCCAAACTTTTATGTCGTCTTCGAGAGAGCGGACTGTCTCTCTCAGAGGGAAACGGGTTAGTCACAAACAGTGTCAGATGCTGCCAGTGAGCTATTTTCCCTACCCCCACCCCCATCCATCTTCCTCAGTGTTCAGGGATGAGATCATTTCATTTGGAGCCAATTATAGATGGAGAACGCTGGGGATGTGCAAAGAAACCTCCTTGGAGCCCTTCCCTCCCACCAACACAGGCTGTACCCTGCCGGGATGAGCAGGAACAGGAGGCTGGATGTCCGGTCCCAAGTTCAATCCCAGGGTATGTGAAGGCCACGCATTCCTAAGCCACAGAGCCTGGATCTGTCAAGCTAGGATGCTGGGCCGCTGGCTAAATGAAATCTTTTGGTCGCAGAAGTTCAGAGCTGGATGAGTCCAAGGAGATCATCACTGTACAGATGGGGAAACTGGGGCTCAGAGAGGGGAAGGGACTTACTCAAGTTCACACAGCTAGTTGGTGGCAAAGCCAGAGAGCTGGATGGTAATTCCTCCACCTCCCATGTCGTCTGGGACCTGTCCAGCCCACTTCCTGCTGCTTCTGATAGCAGCACCCTGAGTTTTCCTAGGGGAACTATCCCTTCCCCTTGGTCCATGTGGTTAAAGTAGGACTAAGCCCTCTCCTACCCCCAGGACTGACCCAGTACCAGCCAATCAGAGCCCACTGCCCTACTGGTTCAGGGATGAGCATGTACGATGAGCCAGGTCAATAAGCAGCAACCCCAGGACTTTAGCCAGAGCTACGGCCATTGGAAATGAGAAGCTCTCTTCCACTTGGCGTTACTAAACTGGTAGGAAGAAAACCTAGAGATGCTGACGGCCATCTATGCCACCACAAGATGCCCGCTAAGAAAAAAGCCAAACAGAGGAGAGCAGGGCCAAAAGATAGCGATAAGACAGCTTCAGCCTTGAAACCCCTGGATCTAGCCATACCTAGGAGATCTATCCTGAATATGTTAATTACATGTGTTATTGACATGTAATTATTGACATTAATTACATGTAATGTAATTTCCATTTTTGCTACAGTTGGTTGAGTTCTGTCCCTTGCCCCTCAAAGGTCCTTGACTTGAAGTGCTTAGGTGTGGGGCAGGGCTCCAGGAACATCACACTGTATGCTTCCCACCTCTGTCTCCAACACATTTCTGAACTCTGTGGGTTTTTTTGTATTGGCTGCATGGAGATACCTCCCCTTCCCCTAGCAGATTCCCTGACTCTGCACAAACTCCAGCTGAAACTGGGGGTAATGACTCAAATCCATTTCACCTGGCTTCACTAATCAAGGCCTTCCATGTCCTCCAAGCAGCTCGTAGCCTAAACAATAAGACGTTTGACCCAGTTGTTTTCCAGGAATTTGGAGTTGGCTGTGTCTAGTTCTAGCTGAGCCTGTTAAGATGGGACAGGACCACTGACCCTTCAACTGGGTATTAGTGAGTGTTCCTTTGGTGACTTTTTGACGTCAGAGGGTCGAAAACTCCACCCTCAGATGGCGCTAAGTGCCCTCATTTTTAACATACAGAGGCCTGTAGCTTGGTTGCACCTGTGCAGAACAACAGTGACTGCACCTTTTTCCAGTCACCTTTCCCTCCGCTCCCCATGCCTCAGACCGCCCTGCTGCTTTATTGTTTATCCCATAAATACCCTGAGCTCCTTTGGGAGGCAGATTTGAGACTTGTTCTCCTATTTCCACGAGGTTTGCAAACCTCGTATCTCAGCGTTTTGGCTTGCTGTGAGTCAGGCAAAATGAAGCTGGTTCGGTGACAAAGCAACACGCTCCAGAAGGAGTACCCCAGGTAAATGTCCCATTTCATGGTACCCGTAACCCGGTGTTTCCCACCACAGCCTCTGCCTTCCTGTTCGGTCAAGAGCACAGGCTTTGGAGCCCAGTTCGAATCCCAGCTCCAGAATTTCCTGGTAATGAGAACTCGTACTGGTCATTTGACTTTCCTAAGCCTCCGTTTTTCCTTCTGCAAATGGGAGAAAGATCATCCACCTTCCAGGGTCCTTGAGGGGATTAAAACAGGCATCACTCCTTAGGGGCTGGTTTTTCAACGGTAGCTGTGAGGGACTGCAAAAAGTTTATACTACAGAGCCGGGGCATCTCAGACACTTAGTCTGCTTGGGAAGACAGCAGCTAAACACACATAAGATAATTTCCATGTCAAACGACCTCCTGCGGCCAAAAGAAGTGTAGGGGCAGAGGCAGAGAAAACCTTCTTCTAGGGAACCTGGCCTGGATGTGAATCGGGGCAGCCCCCTCACTGGCCTCCTGACCAGTCAGCACCTCTTTCCCCTGCGTTTCCCCAGCTCCTCACAGACAGACAGACACACACAGGTGCTGCTGAAATGCTTGCCCAGTGACTCATTCACACTCCCAGAGACGGGGAACAGTCAGTGATTCCCAAGAGTGCCCGGAGTCCTGATTTAGGAAGGAGGATTGAGTAGCAGGAACATGTGGGCCAGTCCCTGCCCAGCCCCGAAGACTGCGGAAAGATACACCCCTCCCCCAACTCCATCCTCGGAGCTCCTGGGTCCAAAGGCTGGGAAGGCTGGGCCAGCACACTCGCATGCGGACAGGAAGTGAGCCAGGACTCCCCCACAGTTCTTTATTCACTATCACCGTGCTTCCCAAAGTGAGGGACTAATAAATGAGATCGTTTTACACGAATTCAGGACAGGACACTAAATAATTGACTACAAGATGAATGAACCTTGAAAACGTTATGCTACATGAAAGAAGCCAGACACAAAAGACCATTTGTATGATTCCATTTATATGAAATGTCCGGAATAGGCAAATCCATAGAAACGGAAAGTAGACGAGTGGTTGCTTAGGGCTGGAGGGATCTGATGAATGAGCAGTAACGGCTAATGGGTACAAGGGCTTCTTCTAGGGGGGCACAGAGAGTTCTAAAATGACACCAAGTTATACGATCTTACGAGTATATTAAAAAAGACTGAATTGTACACTTTGAGGGAATGGTAAAATATTGTGAATTCTATCTCAATAAAGGTGTTAAAATGCTTATTAATTACAGTTGACTCCCAAGGGGAGAAAATCCGCTCCCTTTCCAGTCCCTTGTAATTCCTCTAGTTTGTCAAGGGCCTAGTCTCCATTAGATGCTAGTGTCCCCACACTCCCTCTCACACACGTGCTAATGTCTTGTTTGAATAACGAGAGAGCAGGCTTCATGCTCGGCTCCTCGGGCAACAATACCTCACCAGACTTGTTTGGTTTCCATTGTGTTTGTTTTTCTGATCGCCTTCTAATTATGGCACCTGATCATTCACCTATTCATTTCATTTATTCAGCAAATATTTATTGAGCATTATGGTGTACCAGACACTATTCTAGGCACAGGGGACACAGCAGGGAACAAGACAGACCAAAAACCTTGCCCTCCTGGAGCTGAGGTACTGCTAGTGCAGAAAATCTTAGCAGTAGGTATAGCTCATGGGTTTCAAATCCCCACTCTGCCACTCACTAGCTTTGTGTCCTGGGGCAAGTAACTTAACCTCTCTGTGCCTCAGTTTCGGCCCATGTAAAATGGGGATAATAACTGCACCTAACTCAGGATCCAGTGAGTCAGTATGTGTAAAGGGCCAGGACAGGGCTTGGCACACTGTACCTACAGTACTTGTACCTTAATAAATGTTTGCTACTGTTATTTATTTTCATTTCTAGTTGTGATTTTTTTAAAAAAACATTTCCTATTTATACACATATATGTAAGTATAAGCTTCCTTTTAAAAAAATTTATTTAAGTAAAAAAAAAAAAGGATGAGTGAGGTGGGGTGTCAAAAAGAAAAAGGTACAGGTAAGGAAAATAGGGCAAAATGGAGAAGGGTGTATTTAGGAGATGAAATTTGGGAAGCCCTGAACTAGAGGGCGATGGCAGCAAGGCTGTGACTCAGCTGGCACCCAGTGGAAACATAAAGCTATTTTCAGTGTCAGCATAAGGACAAGGCTTGTTCCTTCAGTCTCAAATGTGCAGGTTTCTCCCCACTCCCTCGTCCTGGAGGATCCCAAGCCCTGGGGGTTTCCCTGCCACCCAGGGAGGCTTTGGAAAGAAGGGCTCTGGACAGACGGGGGTCATCGCTGCTAGAGGAAGACGAGGCTGTGGACCTCGGGGCAGGAACAGTCCCGGAGCTGCCCAAGCCTCTCCCAGGTCCCTCGGCACCGGGGGTGGCCGGCTGCTTGCCACAGCGACAGCTGGTGCCTGCAAGACATGGGGCTGCTTCAGCGGCGTCATGACTCCCCTGGGCGCCAGGGATATTTGCTTTCGGGGGCCCCTTCTCCATGCAAAAATGTTTTAAATCAAAGTTTACAACTGCATTATAAAAAGATAAATATAATCCGGGCTGGAGTCAGTATCAGATCTTCATTACTATTACATCTTATTTCTTCTGATTTTAAGAGGATAAAATTAAAGCATTTTTGTGGAGCCTGAACATGTGTGGGCACTGGGCCCTGTGTCTGCTGTGCCTGATGAAGAAGTTGGGCTGGCCGCAGAACTGCTGACCCTAGAGGCCACCCGGGGCAATCCAGACTTGGCTCTTAGGGTCTGGTGACACTAAGACATCCTTAACCTCCCTGCGCCCCCCTTTCCCTCCTGTTGGGAGGCAACAGAGTGGAGTGATTAAGAAAGGTTTTGGAATGGTGGGGTGGGGAGGTTCATGACCCAGCTGCTAGGAGCCTCTGACTCTTCAATGAATAACAGATAACTATAATCTCCACCCCTCTGAAGTGTTGGGAGGGTTTGATGAGATGCTGTGTGCAGAGAAAGTAAAAATGATCATGACAATAATAGCTAACCATTTCAGCAACAAGAATGAACGATCCAGTGCTACAAGGCAGCCACGTGCACGGACCTTGCAAACCGCATGTCGAGCAAAGGAAGTCGAATTCTAAAAGGTACATCCTGCACCACTTTATATATGTGAAGTTTGGGGGGGGAAATTTAAACTGTAGTGTTTAGGGATCTGCACGAGTTGAGTAAAGCTATGAAGAAAACTGTACAGTGGATTTTACCATAAAAGTCAGGATGGCGGTCTCCTCTACGGGGAAGGCAGGGGCTGCGGCTGGGGGCGGGACTGCGGGGCTAGCCAGGTTCTGTTCCTTGCCTGGGTGGTGACTACCCAGATGTGTCCTCTTTGCAAACATTTATTAACCTGTTCATATATGTTTTAGCCAATTCTCTGTAGGTATAATTCACATCTTTTAAAAATGCAAATAATGGCAATAATACCACACACAGATTGTCTCATGTGCCAGGCACTGCTCTAAGCTTCTAAGCACAGTGCCTCGCACCTAATAGGCACTTCACAAATGATAGCATTTAAAGTTACCATTGTTACTGCCATCCTCAGTGTATAAAATGGAATGAATGTCCCTTGTCTCAACAGGGCTTGAGAGGCTTGAGTGGGAGCTCACATCTAAAGCACCCACTTGGTGCCCAGCACACAGTAGGTGCATGACTATAGCAGGTGTTCCTTCTGCTTGTCCCAAACTCAGAGACACTTCTCATGCTAAATAAACCGTCCTAAAATCCCAAAATGGCAGGCTAACCCTCCCCGGGGCTGGGCCCTTTGCATGCCCGCCCTCACCAGCTGCCCACGGAAAGAATCTGGCTGGCAGCTCGATCCTCCATCCTCACTTTGATCCCCCTCCTCTGCCCAGTCCTGCCTGGTGAGCTCATGCCCCCAATCAGACCTTCCATCACCTGTTCTGTGAGCCTGGCCTGGCTGGGGTGGGAGCAGAGAAAGATGCCCCTGCCTGGCACAGACCTGGCTCTGCTTTCCATCTCTACCCATGCCTGGTAGAGGCAGCAGTCCCTGCGACCCTCATCTCAGCCTCACCAAAGTGCCGTGTTCCTGGAGTATTTGCATCCAAAAAGAGAAGTTTGGGATTAATCAGAGTTTTAGGGCTAGAAAGGCTTATTCAAAGATGGATAAGTAAACTGAGGCTCTAATAAGTGAGCATCTAGTCCAAAGAATGAATCTCTAATGGTAGAATCTCAGGTCTAGGACGAGTAAGTGGTGGAGGGGAGAGGTTGGAGGAAGGTTGGTTGAGAGGGCCTCCCTATGGTCTGCCATTTATTTATTGGGCACCTACTATGTGCCAGGTTCATCACATTTATCACATGTCATTTTCTCAAAGTACATATATTATTATACCCATTTTATAGGTTAAACATGACAAGAGCAGCTTCCACTACTAAGCATCTATGAGGAGCCAGGTGCTGTGCAAAGGGCTCAGGATCCTTCCCACCATCTGAGTGGTGGGGACTGTCAGGGTAAGAAGGGTTTGCCCAGAGTCACATACCTAGTAAGGGCCAGAAGTGGGATTTGAACCCAGATCTGTGCAGTCCCAATGCGTCTCGTTCTGATACATCTGTCCCTAACACCCCAACAGGCACTGGCATTCCCTGCTCTAGGTTTACAGTGAGCAGGGCTGCTCAATTTTAAAAGTCAGGAAACTAACATCCTTAGACATGGGAGAACTCCCTGGAGAGACCCCAGAGAGAGCTCTTGTTCCTACAGTCTAATAATCCCTGCATGGAAAAGCACAGTCAGTGGAAAACAGTCTAGACTTGTCTTTAGAGCTTGGCCGAGGAGTCTGAGCAATTTAGGTTCAAAGCCTGTTTCTGCCACTTGCTAGGTGTGTGACCTCGGGCACCTCTTTGTGAATCAGTCTCCTCATCCAGAAGGAGAGGATCCTGAAAGTATCCGCTTTGCGCTCTTGGAACGTTTCAAGGGCATCCTGTGTGTCAATGCGTCCTCACCTCCTTCCACGCTCCCCCTTGCTCGTTCCACGCCAGCCTCAATGGTGGCACGCTCCCGCCTCAGGGCTTTTACACTTGCTGGTCCCTCTGCTTGGAATACCCTTCCCCCAAACCTCCACATGTCTACCTCCCTCATTTCCTTCCGAACTCTGTTCAAATGTCACCTCCTTAGTGTCACTTTCCTTAAAAAAAAAAAAAAAATTCCCCAGAACTTCCCCGATTCTGCTTTCTTTCCCTAACACTTATCTCCCATCTGACAAATTACAGATTTACTTGCCTAATGTCTGCCTCCTCAGAGCAGAATGTGTCTCCATAAGAGAAGGACCACAGCTCCTTTGTTCACTGCATCTCCCCAGTACCCAAAACATTGTCTGGCACATGCTCAATGGTAAGTGCTCAACAAATATGTATTGAATGAATGAATGAATATAGAGCTTAGAATAATGCTTGGCACATAGTAGGCACTCAATAAACTTTAGCTACTATTGTAATGCTAAGTGCTTTCCAAGACATCTGCCCTTGTGGGAGGAGTCTAGGGGGATGATAACAGCCAAATCTGGGTCAAATCCTGTGTGACCTTGACTAAGTCACCATGCCTCTCTGAGCCTCTGTTGCCCCATCTATAAAATGAGGGTAACCAAACTTGGCTTTTAAGGGAATTGTAAGGATTCAACAATGAAACCAGCTCCCTTTTCTTGAGTACTTTCTGGATGTCAGGAGCTATGCTAAGTCTTCAACTTGCACAATCTCACTTCACTTTCATCATTGCCCCATGAGGAGGTCCTCTTATTATCTGCATTTTCAGATAAGGAAATTGAGGTTCAGAGAAGTTATGAGATCGCCCAAGGTCACACAGCTGAAAATGGCAGGAGCTGCTCCTCCTCGGACACTGGGATCAGAACCCTCCTGCGCCCTGCCCTGGCCAGGAAACAGGCTCCCGCTGCCTGGGCACCTTCATCTCTCAGACTGCAGAGAGGCCCCAGGCTCTACAGTCGTACTTCCCCATGCCCGAGTCCCATGGCTTACCCTCCGGCCCCTCCACCATCCCCGTAGCAGCGCCGGCTCCTGGCATCCTGGGCAGGCCACTCACACCTCACACAAACTGTGTGGCCCTGGGTCAGATACCTTGTCCACTGGGCATGGGGCGCCCTCACCTGCTGGCAGCTCCCTGGAACGGGCCCCAGCCGGAACTGGACACAGTACCTGCAGCCACACAGGAAGACACCACCCCAAACACCTGTGAGCATTTATGGAGCACCTACTGTGTACCTAGCCCTATGCAGGCTCAGGTTGATACAATTTCTCCCTGCTACAGAAGAAACCTTTTGGGCAACTCAATCTGCATCCATGAGACTTGGCTCCTGCTTTTTCAAGTTAACATCATTGAGGGCTTCCATGGGCCAGTTCTTCAAACACCTTATCCAAAAGATTATATTGTTTACTTCTCATCTCTCTCCCCCGCAGTAATGTCAGCTCCACAAAGGCAGGAATTTGTATCTGTTTTGTTCACTGTTGTGTCCAAGTCCTAGACGAGGACCTGGCTTGACAAAAATTTGCCGAATCATTTGGTCCAATGGAATAGGGAAACCCTGCAAGGTAGATCTTGGCCCCAGCTTACAGATTAGGAAACTGAGGAGCAGAAAGATAACTTGCCCAGAGTCACACAGCTAATAAGTGGTAGTGCCTAAAATGGAACTGCCTAACCCCAAAAGCCTCAATAAGCACTCCACCACATTTTGTAAAAGATCCTATTTTACAGAAAAGATTCACTGCAAGAATTATTTAAATAACTGTCCCATTCTGGAGCATCTGAATTAAGACCCAATTTGCTAAAATTTTACTTCGACCCAACTTTTTCTACAAGTAGTGGTAAATGGCACCCCCTGCTGCAAGAGATGCAGCTTGTCAAGGACCCCGGGAGGTTATTGTGTGGGGCTGCTGCCCCCTGGTGGCTGCAGCCTCTGGGAAGCCCAAGGAGTGGACAGTTTTCTTCCAGGAACAGCCCAAAGCCAGCCCAGAAGGAACCAATAATTCTCCTTTTCACCTGAGCCAGTTTGAGCTGAGTTTCTGTGCCTTGCAGTGAAAGGAATCCTAACAAATAGAGCTCTCCTCTCCATCTCCCTTAGCACTGCCTTAGTTCAGACCTTATTCTTTCAATTAATATTTGTTGAGTATCTGTCATGTGCCAGGCACTGTCCTAGATGCTTGACCTCATCACCACCATCGGCAACACACTGTCTGACTCCAGTCCCTGAAATCCACCCTTCAAAGGCACAGGGCTACCACCCTGGTCCAAACCACCTTCATTTCTCATGTGGACCATTGCTGTAGGCCCCGCATTGGTCTCCCTGGTTCCCTCCTTGCCTCTCTACGATCTATTCTCCAAATAGTATCCAAAGGGACCCTGTGAAAACCTAAGTCAGATCCTGTCATTCCTCTGCCCAAAACCCTCCCATGACTCCATCTCATGCAGAGAAAGTACCCAACTTCCCACCACAGCCCTGTGTGACCTGACCACCCCCCTCCCCCCAATATATCATATTTCCTACTCTTTCTCACTCTCCCTGAATTCCAGCCGGAACTACTTGCTGATCCCTGAACGCCGGGCATGTCCTGCCTCAGGACTTTTGCACTTGCTAGTCCCTCTGCCAATCATGCTCTTCCCCCAGATAACCTCTTCAATATCTTAGTTCCTCTAAACAAGGATGTCCCTGGCACACCCACCCTCTTCCCTGCTTCATTTTTCTCCATAGCACTTAGCACCATTTGACAGGCTATGTGTTTGTTTATTGTCTGCCTCCTGTGAGGCAGACTCCATGAGGACAAGTATTTCTGTCCTTTTTACTTCCTTGCTGTAGACCCAAGGCCTAACGCATATAAACAACATAAACATACCTGTCGTATAAACAATAAACACTGAGTGAATGAGTAAGTGAATGAAGCTGAATAGAGACCAGGCATTAAGGACTCAAAGTTCATGTTCATGGGTTTATAAATGTAACAGGACAAGAAATGGGGAGATGTTAAAGGAAGAGAGAGGGCTTCCCTGGTGGCGCAGTGGCTGAGAGTCCGCCTGCCAGTGCAGGGGACGTGGGTTCGTGCCCCGGTCCGGGAAGATTCCACATGCTGCGGAGCGGCTGGGCCCGTGAGCCATGGCCGCTGGGCCTGTGTGCCCAGAGCCTGTGCTCCGCAACGGGAGAGGCCACAACAGTGAGAGGCCCATGTACCGCAAAAAAAAAAAAAAGGAAGAGAGAAACATGATGAAAGTCTAATCCAAGGAAAAATGTTCACAAATCTGAGTTTGACTTTGGGTTCATTTGCTTCCACTTACCCTATTGTCTCCTGCTTCTTGGGGACACCTCGCTTTTCTCGTTCTTTCCCGTAGCTGCCTGTGGTTATCAGAGCAGGGACTGTGGGCCAAGGAGAAAACAGAGTCAGGTAGCCCAGCACCACCGCCCCCAAGGCTATGACACCACAGGAAGCACGATTAGGTACTCCTGGTGTCAGAGTCATGTCTATGGTAGCCCTAAGGAGACTGTGGGGTCTTGTAACTGGGTAGATAGTCCCCACAAGTACCCCTTATGCAATGATGGAGGCAGGATCATATTTATCTCTTAGATTCAGGGCCTAGCACAGTGGGTTGTATAGTGAGTCTCAATAAAAAGTTCTTCAAATGAATGATTTTGATGAATGAATAAGTGAGTGAGTGAGAAAAAAAGAGATGAGTTAATAACTGAATGGATGGATGGGTGGCTGAAATGATATAAGAAAGGAAGAATGGATGGGTGATGAGTAAATGGGAAGATGGGAGGATGGAAAAAAGGAGAGACAGAGATGATGAATGGAAAGAAGGATGGATGAAGACATGATAGGTCGATGGACAGATGAAGGGATAAAAGAACCAGACGCATAGATGAATGAATAGGTGGGAAAATGTAAGGATGGAAGAAAAGGGGGACAGAGGTATGGACAGATAAATGAATTAATAAAATTATCTTGTTGGGCCAACTTCCAAGCCTCTTCCTTCCTGGAGCAGACAGAGGAGAACACAGAGGAGAATTGAGGGTCAGTCCATGAGAGGTTGGTGATTCCTTAGGGGGAAAAAGAGCCCAAAGATATCCCTACCCCTGCCCATTCTGAGCGATGGGGCTGAATCAAAGATATGGTGTTGAACTAATTAATGCTTGTGATCGAGAGAAGGTAACACACTGAATACACAACTTCCCTTTTCTCTTCCAACGTCCAGTGCTGCTTTTGGCGTAGCCTAGAGCAGCAAGGAGAGCCCCAGAGAAGCCCAGATTCTGGTTCCAGCTCCCCCTCTTACATCTCAGTCATCTTGGTCCTTTCAGAGCCTCAGTCTCCTCATCAGCAAAATGAGTATAATACTAGGGCTTCCCCGGTGGCGCAGAGGCTGAGAGTCCGCCTGCCGATGCAGGGGACGCGGGTTCGTGCCCCGGTCCGGGAAGATCCCACGTGCCGCGGAGCGGCTGGGCCCGTGAGCCATGGCCGCTGAGCCTGCGCGTCCGGAAGCCTGTGCTCCACAACGGGAGAGGCCACAGCAGTGAGAGGCCCACGTACCGCAAAAAAAATATATATATATAATACTAGAACTTATATCATACGGTTATTGTCAGCGTTGAATAAAATGATGCACGATGAGTCATGTATCTTGGGCAGGTGTTGTGCCTCCCTGAGCCTTGGTTTCCCCTTCTGTAAAATGCATAGTAACACTGGCCTCACAGAGTCAAGTAATGTGGCCAAGTGCATGGCAGATGGCATGTAGGGGCAGTAGTAGGGGCAGTCAGGAAAATCTTCCTGGAGAAAACTGACATCTACACAGGAAGCGATGAACCAGGAAAGTTAGATGTGGGTGGCAAAGCAGAGGGAGGAGGATTTCAGGCAGAGGAAATGACATTCCCTCTTTCATCACCCCACTGCCACCATCCTGGTCCAGACACCTTCCTCTCTTGCCTGCACCACTGCAGTCACCTCTTTCCTGGCCTCCCCGCTGCCCTCTGACCCCTTTCAGTCTCCTGTCCCCACAGTGAACAGAATGATCCTTTAAAATGTAGACAGAAGAAGGAAGGTGAGGTCACAGGAGGTAAGAGCCAGAGCACTTGAGCTTGTAGACCATGATGATGAGTTTGGGCTTCACGAGGGTGCAGGATACCTATTGGAGAATTTAAAACAGGAGGGTGACACTGCGGTAAGGTTTGGTGAAACGAAGGACATGTGCTGAAACTAAGGGGAAAGAGGCCTTTTCTTCCAGCTGCTAGGCTGGTTGCAGGGAAGCCTGGAGCTATCAAAGACCATTACAGGGGGAATGCCTACCTGAGAATGAGGCCAACTCATTAGAAAACAGAGCTGAGAGATGGAGATAGGTTCCTGGCAACATTGCTTGAGCTCCTAGATCCAGCCATGCCTGAATGCAGACCCTGAGATCTTAGTTACATGAGCCACACATTTTTGCTCAAGTCAGTTTAAAATGGGTTTCCTGTCATCTTCATTTAAACAAAGCCCTGACTGATTCACAATGGGAGAGGAATAGAAAGAAGACATCGAGATGCCCAGAGGAAGTCAGAGCTTCTTACCTCATTCAGAGGGTGAGGAGGGGGATGAGGGAAAAGGAAGACAAAGTCCCACCCTAAACTCAGACCCCACACGGAAACTTATGGAGGGCCCTGCGGTCCGGCCAGGCTCTTCTCTCTGACAGCCACCCCCAAGGCCACCCCAACTCACGCAACGACTGTTGGCACTCCACACCCTGGTGGCTCCAGTACTCCACGCAGCCAGCCCGCTCTTCCAGTGGGGGGCAGGGAGCACCCCCGTTCCTTGGCTCCTGCAGGACATGCCTTTGGCGGAGACGGTAAGAGACCTGGCAGGGCTTGACACAGCGACTCCAGCCGCTCCACTCTGCCACGACGCAGGAGACCGCTGGAAGAGAAGGTGGCGTCTCCAAGGACAACTGCTATGGAATTTGGGCAGTGGCCAGGTCTTGTCCACCTTCCCCACAAGCCGAACCCCCCAAGACACCACAGTGAGCACCAGAACTTCTGCAAATCTGAATCCATGTGTGCCTTCAAAGTTTCTCTACGACAAATTTGTATATGTCTACCTAAACTTAGAACTCCACGTTCTATTTACCCGTCATCCTGTTGGTGATCATTCCAGTGGTTTCCATCACCCATTCCTCCAATTAACATTTCCTAGGCACTTATGGCAACCGATTTCACCTCCCTGTGCCTCAGTTTCTTCCCCTGTCAAATGGGTATAAGAATAGTATTCACCTGATAGTGTGGCCTTGAGGATTCAACCAGATGTGACGTATAAAGTGTTCACTCCTGGCACACAGCAAGTGCTCAGTAAACACTAGCTGTTCCTCTGCAGCCGTGAAGCGAACCATGACTACACTAGCAAAAACGTGGATGGAAAGAAGCCTCTTGCAGAAGCTATTTCTGGTGTGATACTATTTAGATACAGTCTTAAAAAATGAAAGAGTGCTATATAGTGTTTAAGGATTCATATAGGTAATATACATTACATATATATGATACTATATATGTATATATCACATATAACATATATATGATATTGTATTGATATATATACCTAAGTATATATATGTCAATCTTCACTATTCACAGATTTGGTATTTGTGAATTTACCTATTTGCTAAAAATTGATTTGTAACCCCCGAACCAATATTTGAGGCGCTTTTGTAGTCATGCACAGACATACGCAGAACAGCAAAGATTCGGAGTCACCCAACATGCACATTTGCAGCTGAGGTCAAACGAGGCCCTGATCTGCCTTCTTAGATGGAGGGAGCCAGTGGCTGTGTGGTGCAGTTCAAGGAGCTCCAGCTCCGGGACCAGGAGGACGGGCTTTGAATTCCAGCTCTGACACCTGTTAGTGGGGCAGTCTTGGCCAGTCACCTAACACCTCTGAATCTTGTTCTTCCCTTTTTTAAAAGAGAATCTACGAGAATGAGTTGTTTTTAGGATTTAAGATTATAATCTGTGTGAGATAGGTGTGTACATATTTCCCCTAGGAGCAACGGTTCAGTACTTGTCAATTCAGTGTTCATGGGGATTTTATAGACTATAACTACCATCCATCATGAGAACTGACTGTATATATTTTATATACATTGAATATATATATGTGTGTGTGTATATATATATATATACACACACACACACACCCCTCCGCAGGAATTATAAATACCAAATTCAGCATAGCAGTTACCTCTGAGGAGAAAGGACAGGAATGCAGAAGCTCCAGTGGTATTCATCTAGGCTTATTTCTTAGCTTTTCATGAGGGTTTATTATATTGTTCTCTCCACATTGGGCTAGGTCTGAAATATTTCACCATAAAAAAAGAAGGAAGTTGCTGGGCGTCCATGTCCATGAGATGCTCCCTGTGCTACCACAGTCAGGGGCCCAGTGAGTAGGTATTTTCTGATGATGTGGCCTTTGAGACCTTCAGCTTCTTCACCCAAGTCCACAGTCCCAGATCAGGACTGGGCCAAACCAGACAGGGAAGGCCATCTGGCCAAAACGTGGGATCTTCAGACTTTCCCCAGGGAGAGAATTTCTTGACAAAAAATTGTCAAGCCATGGACTTCCCTGGTGGTCCAGTGGGTAAGACTGCATGCTCCGAATGCAGGCGGCCCGGGTTTGATCCCTGGTCGGGGACTAGATCCCGCATGCATGCCGCAACTAAGTCCGCATGCTGCAACTAAGAGCTTTCATGCCACAACTAGAAGATCCCGCGTGCCACAACTAAGACCCAGTGCAGCCAAACTAACTAACTAACTAAATATTAAAAAAAGAAAAAATAAAAAGAAATTGTCAAGCGTTTCTTGACAGGCCTTGACAGTCACTCTCTCTCCCTCTCTCCCTCTCTCTCTCCCTCTCTCTCTCTCTCACACACACACACACACACACAGACACTTGTGAACACACAGGGCACTACTGCTGTCAGAATTAGTTCACTCATTCCACAAACATTTACCGAGCATCTCCTGTGAGTTGTGCACTGTCCTAGGTGCTGGAGACACCGTGGGGAACAAGAAAGACCAGGTCTGTCCTCATGACAAACATTCACCAGCTATGAGACATATCCTAGTTCAGCAACTTGAAAATGCGAAGAAAAAAAAAGTGTACATTCTTGAACTGAGGGAAGGGGTGATTGTGTTGTAAACACAGACAGTGTTGCTTCTGGCACCTCAGGAAGTCACATACTCCTTGCATGGCTCTCAACTCTGAGCAGAGTTGAAATGCTCAGGGGAAGGAGGGAAGGAGGAAATAAAGTACGACAGCTGAACAATCATCTATTGCTTTCAACACCCACCTAATAACGATGTCAATTATGTCACTGCTGCTGGACCAGGCAGGTCAAGTCCCGGACTTCATGTAATCCTCACAACAACTTCAGGGTCCTTCTTTGTGCCCTCTGCCCCGCAGGGAAGCCTGTGCATCAGAGAGGTCCCCTGGCCAGTGATTGAGTTTAGCCAGTGAGGCACCCATGCGGAGGAGACGTGCAGCCCAGGTGTTTATTGCTCCTCCACCCACTTTACCCTCAGTCCTGCATGGAGGGGCCCCTCAGCCATGGATCCTGCCCTCACCAAGCTCCTATAACACCACTTCCCCCTGCCCACACCATAGCGAATGGAACCCTTGTCAAATTATGTTCCATTCAACTCTTCTGGGCGTACCACCTGTCACTCGCCAGAACCCCAACTCCTACATATATATATATATATATATATATATATATATATATATATATATGTATTTGCGCTATTGTCAAATCCATCTCACAGAAGAGGCAAGTGGAGCTTAAGGAGACTGAATATCTAAGTCAAGACAAGACGCTGGAGTCACACAAGCTTGGATTCCAGCTATAGTCTCACAGAATTGGTGCAGTGACAGATGTGCAGCACTAGAAAGATAGAAAACACTCAATACAACAGGGGACTCTCTGCATTTATTCAACAACTATTTGGGGCCTACTATATGCCAAGCACTGGCCCCGGTGCCGGGAACACAGAGGAGCAAAGCAGAAAAAGCGCCTGCCCTGGAGGAGCTGACATTCAGTAGGGGAAACAGACAAGAAACAATACAATATATGAGGTAATTTCAACTAGCAACCCATGCTCTGAGAAAATCCAAAGAAGGATAAGAGTGGCAGGTGCAGGGCGACAAGAAACTGTTTCAGATAGAGGGGTCAAGGGGGGCCTCCATGACAGAGGTCATCTGAGGAGGTAAGGGAGGGAGCTGTGTAGGTATCTGAGGGGAAATGTTCCAGGCAGAGGGAACAGGCAGTGCAAAGGGCCTGAGGCAGAGTCCCGGTTAGATGCTGGAGGGACAGTGAGGAGGCCAGTGTGGCTAGAGCATAAAAAGCAGGAAGGAAAGTGGCAGGAAGTGATGTCAGACAGAGGCGGGCAGTGATAGCATACAGGGTCTTGATGACTATTGTAAGGAACTTGGACTTTATTCAAAGCATGAAGAAAAGCCACTGCCAAGTTCTGAGCAGAGGAGTGACATTATCACTATTAAGGTTTTAATAGGATGTCTCTAGCTGCCGGATGGGGGTCAGGGCAGAATCAGGGAAACCAATAAAACAGCTACTGCAGTTGTCCAGGTGAGAGAGTATAATCTACAATAGAAAAATCTGCTAGTGGGGACATCTCTGGTGGGGCAGTGGTTAAGACTCCGTGCTCCCAATGCAGGGGGCCTGGGTTAGATCCGTGGTCAAGGAACTAGATCCCACATGCATGCTGTAACTAAGCAGCCCACCTGCTGCAATTAAGGAGCTAGCAAGCCACAACTAAGACCAGGTGCAACCTGCTCTTAATATTAAATAATTAATATTATTTAATATTAATAAATAAATAAATATTTTTTTAAAAGTCTACTAGAAAAAGTGAGTTTAGTGTCAGTGTTCACAGAGTGGCTGGACAACTGACAAGGAGATGGCAGCCCAGATTCAGGCACTGGCTGGGCAGCCGGACCAAGGGAATGTGATTATTCATATCTTGTCAGCCTCCTCAACTAGAATGTCAGCTCTGTGGAGGCAGGGGCATTGTTCCCTGCTGAATTCCAGGACCAAACACAGTGCCTGACACATAGGGACCCAGTAAATAAAGAGTCAGTGAATTCTGAATGAGCAAATTGTGCCTTAACGACCACAAAGGAAATGTGACCGCAAGTTGGCATTCCAGAAAGGTACCACCAGGTGGCAGTGTTTCTCAAAACAAAGGCCTCCCACCTTTTTCTCAGTAAAGGAGAAATTCTAGCTTATCAGTGCAGCTGAAAAAGAGGGAGATGCGAGGAGCTTTTAAGGTTGCTCTTCCAGCCCTGGAGACCCAGATAACATCATGTCAGCAGAGCCTGCTGGAGCCAGGCTGAATTTCCCACAGCCCCCTTGGATCCCTCTGCCCTGCCGCCAACAGGCCCAGGCTCAGCACGAAATGCCTTTCTGGACAATTCAAACCCGACCTTTTTCTCTGAACCTCACTGCCCAGCCCCCTGACCATCCATCCTCCTCACTGTCTAGCAAAAGGATTTTTCTGGAATGCAGTTCTGACCTGTCACCTGAAATCCTTTACTGGTTTCCATCTCCTGTTGAGGTGTTTTCACAAAAGATCTTTTGTAAACACTAGCGGCTAAAAATGTGTTTCCCCAGTGCATCCACAGTCACCACCTGCCTCCTCTTCCTCCTGTTTGATGTCTCAGCACACTTTTACTTGGAGTTCCCTGAAATGCAGGGTCCGCTACAGCTGGAAGTGGGCAGCTGTCATTTCTGCCCTCCCAGACTCCTTAGCTCCATCTTCTGGTAACACCGCCTCGGTTTTCTTTTGAGGAAGCAACCCGCCCCACTCTCAGTCCACATAGTTTGGGTAGGGCTGACCTCACCTTCTCAATCCTGGGATTGGGTACATATGTGACCCAGACATGAGCAGTTGACATATTCCTTCTCCCTAGACTCAGTGATTTATTGGATCGTGAATGAGCATGCAACCCAAACTGGGCCTATGAGAACCATCCCTAGGAGTTTGGCTGGAGTAACTAGGAAAAGGATCTCTCATTCCACTAGGGACACCAGTTGGGAGCTACTAGGTACTGTCTTTATCAACACTCGGTGACAGCATGCCTGAGATGGAAACTAACACAAGCAGAGCTGAGAGGTGGAAAGAGAGTCCCGATGACATCCTTGGAGTCCCTGGATCCAGCCATGCCTGAAGTCAGAATCCATGGATTGTTTTTCAGTTACCTGTCCCAATACATCCCCTTATTAGCTTAAGTAATACGAGTTGTGTCACAACCCTCAGAGTACTGACTAGCACAATGAACACATAAGTGCATAAGTAGGGACTTTGATCCCTACAGGGTTGAAGTAAGAATTAAGGAGCATAAAATACTTGAAAACATTCAGTAAGGAATTTGAAAAACATGAAGTAATGGTGTCCATCCTTTAAGGTTTTACTAGCCGCTCCAGACCCACCCTCTTCCTGACCCCACCCCATCCTCACCAATCATTTCCAAGCCTCCGCTTGCTCTAACTGAGCAAGCCAACCTGTCGCCCAAAAATAGAATATAAGCTTGAGGGGGACCAGAGTCCCATCTTTCTGGCCCCCACTGGTCCCAGCTGAGCTGGGCACATAGCAGGTGGCCAGCAATGTAATTGAACTGAAGGTGGGCAAGGTCAAGGGCTCCTGTTTCACCTGAGGGCTCGAGTTTCCCTCCTGCGACAGGCTTAAGTCCTCCCACCCTCAAGCAACCATATGGTATTGTGATCTGGAGCCAGACTGCTGGGGTTCAAATCCTAGATTTACTGCCTAATAGCTGGGCAAGTCAGAGTAGCTCGCTACCTCTCCATGTCTCCGTGCCTCATCTGTAAAATGGGCGTGATAACACTATCTATTCCATCGGGCTGTTATGAGGCTTAAAGGAGACAATTTATTTAAAGCACCTAAAACAGTACCTCCCCAGCAGGTAATAAGTACTCAGTAAATGTTAGTGGTTTGTTTGTTTTTTGTGGTACGCGGACCTCTCACTGCTGTGGCCTCTCCCGCTGCGGAGCACAGGCTCCAGACGCGCAGGCTCAGCGGCCATGGCTCACGGGCCCAGCCGCCCCATGGCATATGGGATCCTCCCGGACCGGGGCACGAACCCGCGTCCCCTGCATCGGCAGGCAGACTCTCAACCACTGCGCCACCAGGGAAGCCCTGTTTGTTTGTTTTTAAGCCGTCCTCAACACCTCCCTCTACCACAATCAATTCCTGAAGTTAGTCAACTTTATCGCCTAAATCACTCATGAAAAAACATATCTTGCCTCCTAACTGGTCCCCATGTCCCCTTCTGCTCTGCTCCCCTGGGAGGTGGAAAAGTGAACTTTTCCCAGGTCTATTCATAAGACCTCAGCTCTGCCCAGCCTAGACAAGGGGGCAGATCCTAGACCTACTGCCTTTTTGACACCTTCCCAAAGGAGCAGAACAAAGAGGTGGGCAAAGCTTTGAGGCTGCTGGGCCCACCAGCCCAAGCTCTTTATGTAACGGGAACCCCCGGGGAGCTGATAACATCGTGTGATTCTGTCAGCGTGGATCAAACCGTGGGAAAGTGTCACTGATCCCTCTGCCTTGTTCCCTTCCTGGGTCCCCACTCCTGCCGTGTGACAGGGAAGCCCCTGTGGGTGCAGCTGAACTGAGAACCTCAGCCCTACACTCTGGGTGGCCACACGGCTGCATGCAGTCTCTGCACAGAAGCAGATGGGTACAAAAGCATTCCCAAGATAGTCCTTCTGCAAGTTTAATCTGGGGGAGTCTCATTTGCTATGATTTGGGAAGACAGCACATCCAAAATTACTTGTTCGTCTCTGCTGCCTGAATTTCCACCATTTGCCACTCAAAGTTGTGAGAAGCAGCAAGGGGCTAGAAGTAAGGGGATCGCCAGGTCCAAATCCTACTGGATCACCTTGGCTGGCCAAAGCCCGCTTCTCTCTGAGCCACGCTCTTCCCATCTGCTGAGTAGGGACATTATTAAAGACCAGAGCCCCAGAGTGCTGTGAGACAGTAATCGGGTTGGATGAGAGACCCAGCCCACAGAGTAGGTTGGTGATCAATAAATGTTGGATCCCTTCAATTTTGAATTGTTTTAAAGCTGCCTTCATTTAAATATAAGTTCCTGAAGGAAGCTCCACTGATATCTCCAGGTAGAGGGCTCCAATCAATCACTCTTCTCCCTGACAAAGGAAAGTTAGATGATATCCGCTTGACAAGGTGACAGAATTTAGATTTTTGTGTCCAATGGGTGTGAAAAGGTTATTCCTGGAATTTAAAAAGGATGGAGTCCTCCCCACTGGGGGCTCAACAAAAGTGGACCCTAATTTCAACGCCTGGTGGATACCACTCTGGCAGGGGTCTCTAGAGGGAATGACCTAGACCCTGGTCCGGTGGCCACGGCCGGCACTGGGACCAGTGCCCGGACTTTACTTGCCCAGGGATCAGTACATCCCATCCCAACCCCCTCACACCTCCCCCCCGCTCATTCACCTAAGTTTTAACCTGTTCCACACACACACCCAGTTCTTCCGCCCCTCCCCGGACCACCCAGCCCGTTTCCTCTCTCGGCTCTCAGCGTCCCTCCACTCCAAACCCTCTCCAGGCTTCAGCCTTTCTCTCGGCTTCTCAACACCCCCTCCATCTGCCTTGTGACCTCCCTGCCCGCGATGTGGTGCGTGATCCCACTCGCACTCCCTATGCCCCACGCCCTTCCGCCAGCTAAGGTTGCCAGATAAAATACAGGACGGCCAGTTAGATTTGAATTTCAGAAAAATAATAAGTTTTAATATAAGTATGGCCTGTGCAATATTGAGGACATACGTACACTTTAAAAGTATTTGTTATTTAACTGAAATTTAAGTTTAACTGGGCATCTTGGATTTTTATTTGCTAAATCTGGCACCCAAGCGCCCTCTGCGCCTTCGCAACCCCTCCACGCCTCACGAGCCCTGATGATCGCATACGCCCCCTCCTCCCTCTTACCCCTTCCAGCCGCGTGCGCCCTCCTTAGCGAGTGCGCCCCCTGCTCTCTCTTGCTCCCTCCTCTCTTGCACCCCTCAGTGCCCGCACAAGCCTATTTCTGTTGGGGGCCCCGCGTCCCTCACCCGAGCTCCTGGCTTGCGCGCCTCTTCCACGAGCCCTCCATCCTCGCGCGGTCCTCCCAAGTCCCGCGCGAGGGGAGGCCTCTCGCACCCTCTCCTCCCAAACGCCCCTCTATTCTCCTCGCATCCGTCTCCATTCCGCCCCCTCCCCCAGACTCGCGCAGCGGCGTCCATGCCCGCCCGAGCATCTTTCTCCGCGCGCACCTTTCCAGCCCCACTCTTCGCCTGGTGTCCTGAGCGTCCCCGTCCCCCTTGCTCTTGCGCCCCTCCAGGTCCAGAACCCCCTCCGAGGGCGGCTTCCTCTCTTCCTTGTACCGTCGCACTCCGGTACCCTGCTCCCCTCCGCGCTGGGAGCTCCGCCCATGCCACGTGCTCCTGGGGGCGCACCTGGGCAGGCCCGCGCGTAGTCGGGGCAGCAGTCCCGGACCTCTCTGCACGCCTGATCGCAGAAGCAGCGGGGGGGCCCGCGGGCCGCGCAGGTCGGGTCACGGCCCGGGCAGCAGCGGCCCAGCGCGGCGCAGCCCTGCCGGGACCAGAGCGTGCCCGACGGTCCCCGTGCCCAGGACACCGCGGCCACGGCGGTCAGAGCGAGCGCCAGCGGCAGGATCGGCGCCACGCCGCGCGGGGCCATAGCCGGGCTCAGGCTGGGGACCGCAGGCCGACCGGGACCGACCCTAAGCGGCCCGCCCCATTGTGGGGCGGAGGCTCCTGGCCCGACCCCTCCCCAGACCCACCTCCTACCTGTCACGGAACTGTTATCCACCCCCATTCGTCCTATAAAAACTTTGCGCGGCTTGAGGCGGTGAAATATCAAGATAATAGTAATAATAACCGCAGCAACTTTGCAGCGTATCCCATTGCCCCCAGGTTCCAGCGAGTTAGAAGCGATACAGAGCTTCATCAAAACAATGCATTATAATAGATAACAATAGTGTATTGTTATAGCACTAATAACAGTAATAGCCGCTATGCCATAATTATAAGAGCAACAATAGCTGCCAATATTATTTAAATAGTAATAACGGGCATAATAATTGCCAGGTAAGCAGCTTGAGAGCCAGGCTGTGTACCAGGCCCTTTGTGTATCGTCAGTATTGCCCGAGTCCCTTGGATACACCCTCCTTTTTTGCTATATTCCTACCACTTTAACTATCATTTCCTGAATATTTATCCTTAAGTTGACCCATTTTTTAAATTGTTAAATGAGTTATTTGTTACAAACCTGTATCACTCAAGAGGATGAGAAGAGGGACTTCCCTGGTGGTCCACTGGTTAAGAATCCGCCTTCCAATGCAGGGGACGCGGGTTCGACCCCTGGTGGGGGAACTAACATCCCACATGCTTGGGGCAGCTAAGCCCACGTGCCACAACTACTGACCTCGGGTGCCTCACTGAGGCAGCCTGCGTGCCGCAAACTACAGAGCCCACACGCCCTGAAGCCTGTGCCACCACATCTAGAGAAGAGAAAACCTGCACGCCACCACTAGAGAGAAGCCCACACGCCACAAAGAAAGATCTTGTGTGCTGCAACTAAGACCCGACGCAGCCAAAAACAAAAAAGGAAAATAAAATAAATAAAAAAAAGAAAAAAAGAAAAGTATAATAATAAAAAAAAGAGGATGAGAAGACAAGCCACAGGCTGGGAGAAAATATTTGCAAAAGACACATCTGATAATGGACTATTAGCCAAAACATGCAAAGAACTCTCAAAACTCAACAAGAAAACAAACAATTGGATTAAAAATGAGCCAAAGACCTAAACAGACACGCACCAAAGAAGAAATACAGATGGCAAAGAAGCATATGAAGAGATGCTCCACATCATGTCATTAGGGAAATGCAAATTAAAACTATGAGCTACCACTACACACCTGTTAGAATGGCCAATATCTGGAACACTGACAACGCCAAATGCTGGTGAAGATGTGGAGCAAAAGGAACTCTCGTACATTGCTGATGGGAATGCAAAATGGTACAGCCGCTATGGAAGACAGTTTAGCAGTTTCTTACAAGACTAAATACACTCTTACAACGCAAGCCAGCAATCGTGCTTCTTGGTATTTACCCAAATGAGTTGAAAACTTATGTCCATACAGAAACCTGCACATGGATGTTTATAGCAGCTTTATCCATAATTGCCAAAACTTGGAAGCAACCAAGATGTCCCTCAGTGAGTGAATGGATAAACTGTGGTACATCCAGACAATGGAATATAAATCACTGCTAAAAAGAAATGAACTATCAAGCCATGAAAACACACTGAAGAAACTTAAATGCATATTACTAAGTGAAAGAAGTCAATCTGAAAAGACTACATACTGTATGATTCCGACTATATGACATTCTGGAAAAGGCAAAACCATGGAGACAGTAAAAAGATCAGTGTTGCCAGGGATTAAGGAGGAAAGAGGGCTGAATAGGTGGAGCACAGAGAATTTTTAGTAGAGTGAAAATACCGTGTCTGGTACCATACTGATGGGTATATGTTATTATACATTTGTCCAAACCCATAGAACTTACAACACCAAGGGCGAACCATAGCGTAAACCATGGGCTGTGGGTGATAAGATTGTGTGGATGTAGCTTCAATTTATCGCAACAAACGGATCACTCTGGTGGGGGATGTTGATGGGGGAGGGGCTGAGCAGGGGTGGGGAGCAGAGAGTTTATGAGAACTCTGTACTTTCTGCTCAATTTGACTGTGTCTAAAACTGCTCTTAAAAATAAAGTCTATTTAAAAAGAAAACATATCACTACCATAAGTGGAAAGCCAATAATATTTTTTTTCATAAATAGAATGAGAAGGAAGGAAGGTTGGAAAGAGAGAGGACATGTAAGACAGAGGATATTGTAAGTGCGCTAAATCCTCATTTATTGGAGCAAAACTCAATAGATAATGTCTAAAGCTGATAAATCAACAAATGTCCACATGAGTACATTATTTAGGTCTATGGAAATAACAATGAGAAGAAATAGCTACAAGGGCGAGACACAGTTGCCATGCCAACTAAGAATGTGAAGATAGTCAAACTCCCTAATAAGACATTTCAAATGTAAAAGTACAGAGATACCATTTCTTACCAATTAGGGAAAATCAAAAATGTTGATTTCTCTTTGAATAGAATTGGGGAGGGTATGGAGAAAGGATATTGAGCATGAAGTTGGTGGACAAGTACATCAGCACAGTCTCTTTGGAAGACAGTCCATCAATATCTATCAAAATTAACAAAAGTGTGTATCTTTGGACTCAGGAATCCTTACAGGTAGAGGCATGTGTGCAGGAAAATGAGAGTACAAGGTTCTTTGCTGCTTCACTATAATATCAAAAAGTTGCCATCGGGTTTCCCTGGTGGCGCTGTGGTTGAGAGTCCGCCTGCCGATGCAGGGGACACGGGTTTGTGCCCCGGTCCGGGAAGATCCCGCATGCTGCGGAGCGGCTGGGCCCATGAGCCATGGCCGCTGAGCCTGCGCGTCCGGAGCCTGTGCTCTGCAATGGGAGAGGCCACAACAGTGAGAGGCCCGCGTACCAAAAAAAAAAAAAAGTTGCCATCAACCTCACTGTCTCTCATAGGGGCTGGTTAAATCTGTTACGATCCATCCTTACAATGGGATATTATGCAGTCTCCTAAAATAACAAAGCAGTTGTTTATGTACTGATACAGAAAATCTTGGAGGTACATTATTAGGTGAAAAAGCAAGGTGTGTGACAGTGTTTGTAGCCTGTTACCATCTCTGCTTTACTTTAAAGAATATTTACATTATATGCTGACATATGCATAGCATATCTCTGTAAGGAGATGTACTAAACTGGTAGGAGTAATTGCTTTTGGAGAGAGGAGCTGCTGTGTGGTACCTTTTGAAATTTTTACGTCATGCCCATATTACCTATTCAAATAAATGTGAAAAAAGAAAAAAAAAGTTAAGTGATTGCCCCTAGAGAACTGAATAGGGTGTGGGAAGGGTAGAATGGGATGGTGGCTTTTAATTACATATATATAATAAAATATATGTATGTAACAATATTACATATATATAAAATATTGATTTACAAATGCTTTAACTACCAAGAAAAAAGAAAGAAAGGAAAAAAGAAGAAAGAGAAACAGAGAAAGGTGGTCTCTATTGATGTAAGGGTCAGTTGGGGGCAGGCAACCACTCCTGACCATGGCATGTCCCCTTGACAAGGACCAGGGGCTTCCTGTAGTTTCCAGCCTCCTTTATCTGGTTTCTTTCTGTCCTGCCAGGTTTGAAGCATCCAAGTAACTGGTGACCCAGTTCCCAGAAAATCTCCCTTGTTGTCCTTTTGTAAGGGCCCTGGGGGCTGTGGGGCTCTTGGCAGATGCCACATCTGTGGACACAAAGAGAAGCTTATTCTCCTCTTAGCAGGGAGGGGGGACCCATCAGAATGCAGAGAGCCGTCCAGCTGAGGCGGAACACCCCTCTCTCCATGGGTCTGGGCTGAAGGCTACTGGGCTCTGGGTGGGGGCAGGGGGGCTTGTCAGTCTCCCTTCACTGCTCACGTCTGTCTCAGTTATCTGCTGCTGCCTAACGAACTGCCCCAGAACTTAGACGCCTAAAACAGCAATTTATTATTATCACTCATAGTCCTGTGGGTTGGTTCGGTAGTTTACTTGGGGTCTCTCATGCAACTGCAGTCAGAAAGCAGCTGCTGCTGGGAGTTCCCTGGTGTCCCATTAGGACCCCGCACTTCCACTGCAGGGGGCCCGGGTTCAATGCCTGGTCAGGGAACTAAGATCCCGTGAGCTGCTAAAATAAACAAACAAACAATAAATAAATAAATAAGCAGCTACTGCTGAAGTCATCTCAAGGCTTGATTGGGCCAGACGTCCAAAGCAGCTTCTTCGCTCACCTGTCTGCTGCCTCGACTGAGATGGTTGGAACAACCAAGGACTAGTGGGCCATCTTTTTCTCTCCATATTGTCTTTTCACATGGCTAGCTTGGGCTTCCTCCCATCATGGTAGTCTCACAGCCAAACTTCTTCGATGGCAACTAATTTATTCCAGAGCAATGTTCCAAAAGCCAAGGTGGAAGCTACGGGGCTTCTTACAACCTCAGAAGTCAGGCACGTCGCTTCTACTCCATTCTGTTGGTTTCGCAGGGTCAGCCCAGAAATGAAAGTGGGAGGGGCCACACCGGAGTGTGAAGAGCAGACTGTGTGGTTCTCTACGGGCCATCTTTGGAGGCCAGCCACTATAGTGTTGCCTGCCAGGAAACACTTTCTTCTCTTCCTCCTCCTCTTACCTCACCAGCCACTCCTTCTTAGTTGCTTTGAGTGGTTTTTGCTCATCTTCTGGCTTCAGATTAATCGAGTGTCCCCCAAACCCAGATCTGGCCTCTTCTCTGCCTACGCACTCTCCCTTACTGGTCTCATCTGGTCTCGCGACTCAAAACACCGATAAGTTGACAACTCCTGAATTTACATCGCCAACCTGGACCTTTCCTCTGAAGTCTAGCCTCTAATATCCAACTGCCTGGGACTTCCCTGGCAGTCTAGTGGTTAAGATGCTGTGCTTCCAACGCAGGGGGAGCAGGTTTGATCCCTGGTTGGGGAACTAAGATCCCACATGGCGTGGCCAAAAAATAAAAATAAAACTAACCATGCAACTGCCTAATTGACATCTGTGCTTGGGTATCACATGGGGACCTCAATGTTAGCAGTTTTAAAAAAACCTTCAAGGGCTTCCCTGGTGGCACAGTGGTTGAGAGTCCGCCTGCTGATACAGGGGACAAGGGTTCGTGCCCCAGTCTGGGAAGATCCCACATGCCGTCGAGTGGCTGGGCCCGTGAGCCATGGCCGCTGAGCCTGCGCGTCCGGAGCCTGTGCTCCGCAACAGGAGAGGCCACAGCAGTGAGAGGCCCGTGTACCGCAAAAACAAAAAACACCTTCAACCCCCTGCTCCCAGACACTTCACAAAAGAGTATATGTGAATAGCCAGTAATTGCACATAAAAAGATGCTCCATAGCATTAGTCATTAGGGAAATGAAAATTAAAATCACAATGAGATACCACTGCACATCCATTAGAACATCGAAAATTACAAAGACTGATCATAACAAGTGTTGGTGAGGACAGGGAGCATATGGAACTCTCATACACTGCTGGCGGAATGCAAAATGTGCTAAACCATTTTAGAAAATAGTTTCTTGAAATGTTAAACCTGTACCCACCATACGATACCATCCAGCCATTCCACTCCTATGCATTTACCCAAAGAAACAAAATATTTGTCCACAAAGACTTGTACTTAAATGTTCAGAGCAGCTTTATTTGTAATCACCAAAAACTAGAAACAATCTAGAAAGTTCATCAACGGATGAATGGATAAACAAATCATGGAACATCCATACATGGGATACTTCTCAGCAGTAAAAAAAAGGAAAATTATTGATACCTATGACATCTCAAAATCATCATACTGAAAAAAAGAAGCCAACCTCCATCACCTAAAAATGAGTATATGCACTGTGATTTCACTTACATAAATTCTAGAAAGTGCAAACTAATTTATCGTGACAAGAGTAGGTCAATGTTCGGGGGTGGGGGGAGGAAGGGAGGGAGGATTGCAAAAGGGCACAAGGATGGATAACAGATTTGGAAGGTGATAGATATGTTCTTTATCTTAATTGTGGTGAAGTTACCATGGGTCTGACACATAGCAAAACTAATCAAATAACACACTTTAAATATGTGCCATAGAGTGTATAATATAGTGTATTATACCTCAATAAAGTTGAATCAAAGGAAAAGAACAAAGGACCAAAAAAAAGACATGTGTTTGGATGAATACACACCAAAAGTTAATCATCATTACCTTCAGGGAGTGGGAAGCGGGGGGCAAGAACTATCGCCTGTTACCTTACATGCACCCAGCTTCCTCGTTTAAATTTTTTCCAACACGCATGTATTACTTATGAGCTTAAGAAAAAGAGTAATACATTTTTTGTCCCAAACCTCAGCCCAGCGCTCAGGAGACCTGTGTCACATGCCCCCAGTGGACCAGGTTGTTCCGCTAAACAAAGACACCTCCTGGAATTGAGCCAAGGGTTTCTGGGCCAAATTCCCATCTGGAGACAATGAAAAATGCTATCCCTCAGAACAAGGACTTTATTTACACCTTACATCTACATTCCAGACTGAGGCCCACGTGGGATGATTGCCCAGGAAGATAATGGAGTCATTAATCTCTGCCCAAGACTGAGCTCTCCCAGCCAACTTCCCATCTGAGTAATTAAACCAGCTGGCAGCCTGGTATCAGTCTCCACGGCATGTGCGGGGCAGAGGGAGAGGGTACCTCTGGATGCCGCACTTGACTTCTCCAGAGGGGCAGCTTCCTGGATGACTTTAGGACAAGCGAACTGAACAAAGGCTGGGGTCCTTGGTCTTGACTTGGCTAAGGCCAGGACTCAGGCAAACATGGACCTCTTGGCATGTCAGGGCTTTGGGAACAGCTGTCTGAGCTTCTGCATTTGTGACGTTGCCCATGTGTGTGCTTCTATTTTTCCTAACCTCACCCTAAACACTGGTTCCACTGAATGCCACAGGAGTGGGCTACCCCACAGCTAGTCTACCTCTCCCCCAACTTTCTCCCTTCCTCAATAACAGCATCAAGATGTTTCAGGAGACGGCCGCCTCCCCCTGCCCTCAGACCCAGAAGGTAAATCTTGATGCGGCTTGGCCCTCACTACCCAGAACAGAGTCCAGCATCCGCATCACCTGGGAGCTTGTCAGAAATGCAGAATCTCAGGCCCCATCCCAGACTTACGGACCCAGAATCTTCTTTTTAAAAATTATTTATTTATTTGGCTGTGTGGGGTCTTGGTTGCAGCAGGCA
This sequence comes from Delphinapterus leucas, assembly GCF_059928025.1. Classification (NCBI taxonomy): domain Eukaryota; kingdom Metazoa; phylum Chordata; class Mammalia; order Artiodactyla; family Monodontidae; genus Delphinapterus; species Delphinapterus leucas. The sequence goes on along the minus strand of NC_143143.1, from coordinate 76,576,831 downwards.
GGCTCTTTAGTTGCAGCACGTGGGCTCCTTAGTTGTGGCATGCAAACTCTTAGTTGCGGCAGGCATGTGAGATCTAGTTCCCTGACCAGGGATCGAACCCGGGCCCCCTGCATTGGGAGCGTGGAGTTTTATCCACTGCACCACCAGGGAAGTCCCCGGAATCTTCATTTTTTTTTTTTTTTTTTAGCAAGATCTCAGGTGATTTGAACACATTAGTTGTCAAACCTAGTTGAACATTAGAAGCCCCAGAGAGAGTTTTCCCAATACCAGTACCTGAGATTCTCAGTTGAGATTTTGATTCAGTTGATCTGAAATACAATTTGGACATCAGTATTTTTTACATTTAGTAGAGTTAAGTGCACTAACTTTAAATGGATAGATTGGTATTTTTACACACATGTACACCCATGTAGCCACCACCCAGATAATGACATAGAACATGTCCAGAAATTTTCCTCTTGCCCCTTCAAGGTAGGATGACACACTGTCCTGATTTGTCCAAGACTGGGGGGTTTTTCTGGGATGTAGGACTTTCAGTACTAAAACAAAGAATGTCCAGGGCAAAGTGGGACAAGTTGGTCACACTTCTTGAAGGTCTATACCCCAGCCCACTTCCAGAGGTAACCACCATTCTGATTTCTATCCAGTGGTAATTTTAAGAGTTACCCTGATGACTCCAGTGTGTAGCCCGGGCTCAATCCAGTGTGTATCAGAATCACTGGGAGACCTTGGGAAACCATTGCTGGGCCTCATCCCTCGCCTTTCTAATTCAGTAGACCTGGGGTAGAGCCCAAGAATTTGCATATCTAACAGGTTTCCCAGGTGGTGCTGATCCTGCTGGTCTGAGCACCTTCCTTTAAGAACTAGCTGTCTAAGCCAATCACAGTCATCCTATCTCCTTGCCAATGACGGTTTAGCCTTGACTGCAGGACGCTCTTCTGGCCAGGGAGATGTGAGGAGAAGACGGCTGGGAGCTGAGGCAGCGTTCCGGTAAAGTCTATTAAAGTGGTACCCCTGGGCTGTGCATATCAGTAGCCCTCCAGGAGCAGGGGGCTCCGGGAAAGACTTTCCCACTGATAGTGGGAAAGGCACAGGAGGGGATGCTCTCCTCTTCCCTTGAAAGTTCAGTAGTGTGGGGGTGGCCCCTGGAGCTGTCTCATGACCTTGAGGCAACAAGCCTGAAGACTAAACGCCAACCACCTGGGATGGGGGACAGGAAAACGGGAGAGAGCCTGAGCCCTTAAAGAACTTGTTGAACTGCTGGATCAACCAACCCTGAACTTCCTCCTTGGGAACTTCTTTCCTTTTTATTTGTCACGTATAATTGGCTTCTCTCTTATTTGTGTCCAAAGGTATGCAACACCCTGTTATTCAAAGTGTGGTCCTAGAACCAGCAGCATCGGTCTCGCCCGAAATCTTGCTTGTATCAAATGGCAAAACTAAAACAATTTAGTAACGTGTTCGATGTCTTTGTTGAAGGGCAAACAATCCATGGAGTGGGGGAGTACAGTGCCTCCCGAGCAATGGGACACTGTTCCTGAGGGGTTTGGGGCAAGAGCAAGTTTTATAGAGCATTAGAGGAGGCAATACAAAACAAGGGGGACTTCCCTGGTGACGCAGTGGTTAAGAATCCGTCTGTCAATGCAGGGTACACAGGTTCGAGCCCTGGTCCGGGAAGGTCCCACATGCCGCGGAGCAACTAAGCCTGTGTGCCACAACTACTGAGCCTGCGCTCTAGAGCCCGCGAGCCACAACTACTAAAGCCCGCACGCCTAGAGCCCGTGCTCTGCAGCAAGAGAAGCCACTACAATGAGAAGCCCGCGCACCGCAACGAAGAGTAGGCCCCGCTCGCTGCACGTGCGCAGCAATGAAGACCCAAAGCAGCCAAAAATAAATAATATTAAAAAAAAATACAAAACAAGGCATGATGGGCTAGAAGGTCCTGCTTTCCAGGGTTAAGGTCAGCTCGTGAATTTGGAGGATTGTAATTGGTGTATGTTAGGATTCCTTGACAGGTGTTTCCCACAAGTGCAGGCAGACTTAGGTTTGGATCTGTGACATGAGCCAGGCCACTGAAGCAGCCCTCACTTTGTGGGTCCTGATATACAAATTCACTTTATCACTAGAAATGCAGAACCTCGGGCCCCGGCACAGAATCTGCCTTTGAACAATGCACATTACCCCCACAGTAAGGCCTGAGAAGCACTGCTCTAATCTACACAGCAGCACGTATGCTTTGAATTTTCTGGGCCTTTCAGCGGGCTGCCTGCCCCACCTAATAGCTGCATGCAATCATGTTATTGCAACCACGCAAGGGCTCCTGTGCCCTTGGCGCAGAAAGCCAAACTCTTGACAGCTGATGTTTGCAGCAAAGCAGGGCGCCAAGCAAGGGAGTGGGAGACAAGCCTCAGATGACTCCAACTTGGTCTTTGATTAGGTTTTTTTTTTTTAAAGGGGAAGAACAAAGAGACTGGGATTAATCATTATGACATTTCTTAATCCTAGTTTCGAGAGTCAGAATGTCTCTGGTTTATGATTCTCTGGCCAGGTGGTCCATGACTTGGGGGTCTGTTAACTCACCTTGCCCTGAAGAAACAACCTGAGTTCGTACGTTAATGATGACATATCTGTAACAGCGATTTTAGTACGTTAACAATATTATTGACAACGGCAATTGTAGTCACAATTGTAGTCACAACAGCAATTGTAGTCACGCATCTGGTTGATGAGTGGTTAGCAGAGGATTGAGGTCAGAGGGGACAAGAAAGGGAATAAAGTTTTGGAGAGAGAGATTAATCATAAACTCAGTGAGGGAACTTGGTTTTAGGGAGACTCAGTTTCATGATTATTAATAATCATATGAAAAGATGCCGTGGGCACTGCATCTAGAAACTCCCTGGCCAAGTTTCCCTTGCATCTTATTGGTCAGAACTAAGCTGCGTGCCTTAATGCAAAGGAGGCTTGGAAGGTGAGTGGCTGGCTTCATCTGCCTCTAGAGTGAGAGACTGGTTCCAGCAAGGACACAAGGCAAGGAAATGGCTGTTGGGTAGGAACCAGCAGTATCTACCACAAATAAATATTATTAATGTCTTTTGCAGAGGTTGGACAAGGCTCAGAGGTGTGAAGTCACTTGCCTACAGTCACAGAGCTAGAAAGTACTTGCCACTTCGTAGAAAACTGGTAAATTTTTATAAATGAAGGTGGCTGAGTCAGTGCCTAAGCTGGGCCTTGAACCCTGATGTCCAATATAGTGATCTAGCCACTTCCTCAAGCTGCCTTCCTCTCGCCCTTTGCGTGTGTTTATATCTTAAATAATATGTTTTTGAAGGACAGAGCTAACTCAGTGGGCAATATGTGTCTGTGTGACTTCCTGTATGGCTAGCCACACCCAGAGTGAACAAAGGGATGCCTGATAAAACTGGAATTTTCCCAGCTGCTTTTTGATACCACCCAAGCCAAAATGCATATGGCACCCTCAGACACCAGGAAAATGTTATTTTCACCATTTCCTGCCAAATGTCTAGCGGGCTCCACTGGTAAATGATGAAGTTTAGGGTGGAGCCAGGTGCATGACCCTCTCTGGATGGTTAACCTTCCAGCTCAATTTCCCTCTCTGGCAGAGAGAGTCTGAGAAATTGGAGGCCCATTAGTTAGAGATGAGGAAAATTCCTTCAAAGCAAATGAAACACAAGTGTTTATAATGTCTGGAGTTTTCCATTTTTACTCCACATTAACAAGAGTCCAGGTCTGATAAGTGGTTTTTTTGTTTTATTTTGTTTTTTATATATATATATATATATATTTTGTGTGTGTGTGTGTGTGTGTGTGTGTGTGGTACGCGGGCCTGTCACAGTTGTGGCCTCTCCCGTTGCGGAGCACAGGCTCCGGACGCACAGGCTCAGCGGCCATGGCTCACGGGCCCAGCCGCTCCGCGGCATGTGGGATCTTCCCGGACCGGCGCACAAACCCGCATCCCCTGCATCGGCAGGTGGACTCTCAACCACTGCGCCACCAGGGAAGCCCTGTTTTTTATAAAATTTTTTAAAATAAATTTATTTATTTATTTTTGGCTGCCTTGGGTCTTCATTGTTGCGCATGGGCTTTCTCTTCCCGGGCCAGGGCTCCTACCCGTGTCGCCTGCATTGGCAGGCAGATTCTTAACCACTGTGCCACCAGGGAAGCCCCTAAATTTATTTATTTTTTATTATTTATTTTTGGCTGCGTTGGGTCTTTGTTGCTGTGCGCGGGCTTTCTCTAGTTGTAGCGAGCAGGGGCTACTCTTCGTTGCGGTGTGCGGGCTTCTCATTGTGGTGGCTTCTCTTGTTGCGGAGCACGGGCTCTAGGCATGCAGGCTTCAGTAGTTGTGGCACGCAGGCTCAGTAGTTGTGGCTCACGGGCTCTAGAGCGTAGGCTCAATAGTGTGGCTCACAGGCTTAATTGCTCTGCGGCATGTGGGATCATTATGGTTTATCACAGGATATTGAACATAGCTCCCTTTCCTATACAGTAGGACCTCATTTATCCATTCTACATATAATAGTTTGCATCTTCTAACCCCAAACTCCTAACGCATCCCTCCTCCACCCCCCTCCCTCTTGGCAACCACAAGTCTGTTCTCTACGTCTGTAAGTCTGTTTCTCTTTCGTAGATAGGTTCATTTGTGTCATATTTTAGATTCCACATATAAGCGATATCATATGGTATTTGTCTTTCTCTTTCTGACTTACCTCACTTAGCACGTTAATCTCTAAGCCTATCCATGTGGCTGCAAATGGAGTTATTTCATTCTTTCTTATGACAGCATAGTATATCATTGTATATAGGTACCACATCTTCTTTATCCATTCATCTGTCGATGGAAACAACCTAAAAGTCCATGTCTTGGCTATTGTGAATAGTGCTGCTATGAACATAGGGGTGCATGTATCTTTTTGGATTATAGTTTTGTCTGGATATATGCCCAGGAGTGGGATTGCTGAGGAACCTCCATACTCTTTTCCACAGTGGCTGCACCAACTTACATTCCCACCAACAGTACAGGAGGGTCCCCTTTTCTCCACACCCTCTCCAGCATTTGTTATTTGTAGACTTTTTAATGATGACCATTCTGACCAGTGTGAGGTGGTACCCTACTGTAGTTTTGATTTGCATTTCTCTAGTAATTAGCGATGTTGAGCATCTTTTCATGTGCGTTTTGACCATCTGTATGTCTTCTTTGGAGAAATATCTACTTAGGTCTTCTGCCTATTTTTTTTAAAGCATTTTGGGGTTTTGTTTGTTTATTTTTGGCTGTGTCGGGTCTTAGTGGCGGCACATGGGATCTTCATCACAGCACGTGGGTTCTTTGTTGTAGCGCAAGAGCTTCTATCTAGTTGTGGCTTGTGAGTTTTCTCTCTCTCGTTGAAGCACACGGGCTCCAGAGCACGTGGGCTCTGTAGTTTGAGGTGTGTCTGCTCAGTAGTTGGGACATGTGGGCTTAGTTGCCCCGCAGCATGTGGGATCTTAGTTCCCGACCAGGGATCGAACCCGTGTCTCCTGCATTGCAAGGCAGATTCTTTACCACTGGACCACCAGGGAAGTCCCCAAGACTGTCTTTTAAATGGAAGATTTCTTCAAAAATGACATATTCTAATTTTTTTTTTGGATGTGGACCATTTTAAAAGTCTTTATTGAACTTGTTACAATATTGCTTCTGTTTTTTGTTTTGGTTTTTTGGCCCAGGGGCATGTGGGATCTTAGCTCTCTGACCGGGGATCAAACCTGCACCCCCTGCACTGGAAGGTGAAGTCTTAACCACTGGACCGCCAAGGAAGTTCCAGAAAATGACATATTCTAATAAGTCCATTGCCAGCAGAAGTTCATATTCTAATGATATGTCCAACACCAGCATTGCCAGAGGAGAGTTCATTATTCCTCACTGAGAAAGGCCCCTGGGCCAGATGTCAGAAGAAACTCACTATGTCCTTGAACAAAGCAAGCTCTCTCTTTGGGACTCAGTTTACTCATCTATATAATGGGGATAGGGTTGAGGGAGGGCCCTTTTCCAACAGCTCTTACATCTCTGACAGCCAATGACTATAAGCTGTGATGCAAATACTTTTTTCCATAAGGGTCATAAGCTAGTAGACCCACAACAGTAAAAACCAGAGGGGACCAGCTCTAAGATGAATTATTTGGGTGGAACTATTTTACACCTATGTGGGTCATGGAAAGCTACCTTATGTTAACACTGTGGCAGACACTGCTCCTTCCATATTACCAGAGTTTATTGTTGCCCTTGAACATTTTTTTTCTAATTGTGGTAAAATACACATAAACATAAAATGTACCATCTTAGCCATTTTTTAAGTGTACAATTCAGTAGTGTTAAGTTGTGCAACCAATCTCCAGAACTTTCTCATCTTACAAAACTAACACTCTGTACCCAATAAATAACCCCCAATTGTCCCCTCTCCTCAGCCCCTGGCAACCACCCTTCTATTTTCTATGTGTTTGACTACTGTAGGTACCTCATATAAGTGAAATCATACATTTTCTTGTCTTCTCATAACTGCCTTATTTCAAGGATACTGTCTTCAAAGTTCATCCATGTTGTAGCATTGCCAGAATTTCCTTGTTAAAGTTGAGTAATATTCTGTTGTATGTATATACCACATTTAAAAAAATCCATTCATCTGTCGATGGACATTTAGATTGCTTCCACCTTTTGGCTATTGTGAAAATGCTGCTGTGAACATGGGTGTATAGCTATCTCTTTGAGACCCTTCTTTCAATTCTTTGAAGTATATACCCAGAAGTGGAATTGCTGGATCATATGTCATATTTTTAATTTTTTGAGGAACCACCATAACATTTTCTAAAGCAGCTAAACCTTCCTACCAACAGTTTGCAAGGGTTCCAGTTTCTCCATATCCTCACCAACACTTGTTATTTTCTGCTTTTTTTGTATAGTAGACATCCTCGTGTGTGTGACGTGATATCTCATTGTGGTTTTGATTTGCATTGCCCAAATGATTAGTGATGCTGAGTATCACTTCATGTCCTTGTTGGCCATTCATACATCTTCTTTGGAGAAATGTCTATTCGAATTCTTCACCCTTTTTTTTAAAAAAAAATTTTATTTATTTATTTTTGGCGCGTTGGGTCTTCGTTGCTGTATGCAGACTTTCTCTAGTTGCAGCGAGTGGGGGCTACTCTTTGTTGCGGTGCACGGGCTTCTCATTGCAGTGGCTTCTCTTGTTGCAGAGCATGGGCTCTAGGTGCGCAGTCTTCAGTAGTTGTGGCACGTGGGCTCAGTAGTTGTGGCTCACAGGCTCAGTAGTTGTGGCTTGCGGGCTCTAGAGTGCAGGCCCAGTAGTGTGGTGCACGGGCTTAGTTGCTCCGTGGCATGTGGGATCTTCCCGGACCAGGGCTTGAACCTGTGTCCCCTGCATTGGCAGGCGGATTCTTAACCACTGCGCCACCAGAGAAGTCCCAGGAAATGCTTCTCAAAATGATTCTCATTAAGAACTTGGGGGTAGGGTGAGCGTGGGTGTGCAAGACTTCACTAGGAGATTGTTCCTAAGAACAAGTCATGTCAAGCTAGCATTGTTTTTTATTTGTTTTTAATAGAGTCCATATACTAGCAGGCACAGAAAATGCACTTAGCAACATTTCCTGCAATTGTTGGAGAAAAGAACAGAAATGAGAGTAGATCCTGGTCCAAGCCAGAATGAAAACACCGTGGCTGGCAGGAGCAAGCAGTTCTAGGATGCCATTAGCAAAGAGGTTATTTTGGAGTCCTTGGGTTCGAATCCCAGCTCTGCCTCTCTACCAGTCCTGGCCCACTGGAAATAGAATAACTCTAAGCAGAGTATAATTCAAGAAGAAAACAGTGGTGCTCACAGAATATAAGGAAACCACAGGAGCTAGTGCAAAACCTTGGAGCTGGAAGTAGAGGGGATATCCCTACATCTGAAGGGACCAGGGAAGGAGCATCAGGGCCCAGAAGGAGGGTCAGGTGGAAGAACATCTGGAGAGGTGTCCCCACAGGGTGCGGCCAGGGGGATGCATAGGTCATCCTCACTCCCCAACCCCACCTCCATCTCCTGCTGAAGCTCCCACCACAGGGCTTAGAGCTGACGCTGATGTGTCCCTGCTCTAGGAGCGGTGAGCAAGGTGGACTAGGGTAAGGAGGGGACCTGGATGGACAAGGAAAGGCATTGGTAGAGCCATTTACTAACTGTGTGACTTAGGTAAGTCACTTCCCCTTTCTAAACCTCAGTTTCCTCATCTGTAAAGTCAGGATGATAATATTACTGCCCTTGCAGAGTTGAGGTGAGGAATAAATTATTTTAAAATGTAAAGTACCCTAGATTAGAGGCTGGTAAGAAATTTCAATAAATGGCATTGCAGTTATTGTGCTATTACTATTATGATTCAAGTAGGGAAAAATGGAGCTTACAGAGGAATGTTTGGACTTGACCATACAGTGCGACAGTGAAATATTTGAGGCAGCCTAGCATTTACTTTGATGAATACCACCACTCTCAGCAGGTAGCTCCTCTAGCTGTAAAAACACCAGGTCAACCTGGGCACAGCCAAAAGTGACGACAAAGTCCCAGTTTGCACATGCCACCATTTTAACACTGGAGCAAAAAAAAAGAAAAAACTGCTCTCACCCACCAGGACCACCCCCATCCCAAACCCTCCCACCTGCAAACTGTGGCCCTGTGGCGCCAGTCTGTTTTAGCAAAAGGACCATTTGTTTAAATGAGCCTGCCAAGTGAAAGGATCCAGATTTCTCCTTTTCTCTCTTTAAAAAAGCCACAGATATAAATAAGCCCAAGATGGTCTGTTTCTGCCATGACTAACAGATAAAGGAAAAGACAGTTGCCTTCTAAACAAACCTGCAATTAATCAACATTGGGACCTTGGGAGAAACTGATCAGGGGACCAGCCCAGGGGACCATAGGACCTGCCAATTCTACCCATCCAGGCATTACAGCCAAATTGTAAACTATCGGGAAATTTCAGAAACTCCAATTCCCCCCCGGCCAAATAATCTGAGAGGAAAGTTCAAGTTGGCAGAGATACAAGTTACTCAGAAGGAATGAGGTCCATCAAGGCTTCATCTTAAAGAACAGATGCACCATCCCAAGCCAGATGCTCCCTGGAATGAGGTTGCCAGATCTAGCCAATAAAAATACAGAACACCCAGTTACATTTGAATTTCAGATAAATAACGATTTTTTAGTGTAAGTATGTTCCATGCAATATTTGGGACATGGTTAAAATTATCTGAAATTCAAATGTATAATAACTGGGCATCATGTGTTTTACCTGCACCAGGAATGACAAGGGTGGTGCTGAAAGGGTCACAGCTCAAACTCCAGAGGTCTTACACTGGTGGCCTCTGGGCTATATGAGGCTCACACGTGTGCATTGTTCAGTCTTCCCAGTTTATAAAATTGGAATCAGTTGCCAACATTTTAAGGATTTCTGGCTTTCTTTAAAAATTGGAAGCTCCAACCATGTTGGTAGTAGCTGCTCCACTACAACGAGAACAGAAGGGAACATGGAAAAGTGAAAACTGATTACTGATATGTTAGATGAAGGAATCATGGGTAAATTTGTTTTTGGTTGGTTTCTTACACTGTGAGTGGTGGTCGCACAATCAGCAGCCCGTGATTCAGGCCCGGGGAACTCGCCCTTTCTCAGGCTCCCCTGCGACAGCCAACCCCCAAAGTGCTGGCTGCAGGATCTGAAAATCTGGCCTATGAAAACTCCCCTGCGGGCCATCTTCCTTCTTCCTAGCCGGAGAGCGGAGGCATCTCGCACAGGCTGGAGAAACGTGTGTCCACAGCGCCCCCTGCAGACACAGGCTGGAGCTGCAAGTTCTGGAAGGGATAAATGGGATTGTAATGAACAAGGGTGGGGTATGGATTAATGAAATAATAATACAATATGGCACATGGTAAGCACTCAATGAGCACACTTCTTACATCTCCCCAGCACAGATTTTCTCCCATCTCAAAGTGGCAGGAAGATTTGTTTATTCACTAGATATGAATTGTGTCCCTATAATGTGCCAGGCCTGGGCTAAGTGCTTTACAGACCTGATTTTATTGAAGGTTTCAACTCTCTGAAGCAGGCATTGTTATGAACCCCATTTCACAGGTGAGGAAACTGAGGCTGATAGAGGTAAAGAATGTGCCCAAGATCCCTCAGGTAAGAGGACAAAGAAGTAGAATGAGTCTGAAGCATCAAATGTTTTGTGGGACTGAAGCTAGGGAGACAAGATGCAAAGAATTTGAGCATCTGAGGCCTATCATTGCCTTTGGGGTTCAGGGAAGCAGTGATAGCAAAGCCTAGAGACTTAAGGGGGTGGGAGCTCTCTAGGGAACTTCTCTGATCCCTGGCTGGTAGGCATTTGGGGCCACTTCTGACCTCAGAGGTGTCTCACCAACAAGGAAGTCAAAAGCATTGAACTGGACTTCCCTGGTGGCCCAGTGGTTGAGAATCCGCCTGCCAATGCAGGGGACACAGGTTCGATCCCTGGTCGGGGAAGATCCCACCTGCCGCGGAGCAACTAAACCCATGTGCCACAACTGCTGAAGCCTGCGCGCCTAGAGCCTGTGCTCTGCAACAAGAGAAGCCACCGCAATGAGAAGCCCGCGCACTGCAACGAAGAGTAGCCCCCTCTTGCCACAACTAGAGAAAGCTCACAGGCAGCAACGAAGACCCAACGCAACCAAAACATAAATAAGTAAAATAATTAATAAATAAATAAAAGCATTTGAACTTTTCAGAACCAGAAATTGGCTCCCTCCTGTATCAGTCAGACTGCATTTCAGTAAGAGGCTGCAATTAAGCCAAGGGTTACAAACTCAAGAGCCAGACTGACAGGGTTTGAGTCCTGGCTCTACTACTTACTGACTGTGTGACTTTAGACAAGTCATTTTATCTCTCGCAGACTGTCCCTTCAACTGTCAAATGAGGTTAATAATACAATCTGCCTCATATGGTTGTTGGAAGAATAATGTTTTATTACATTTGAAGCACTGTAATTAACACACAGTAAGGGCTCAATAAATGTTAGCCATTGTTAGTATTATTACTACAGGGGCTGGTATATTAAAAGAGGGAGGGCTTCCCTGGTGGCGCAGTGGTTGAGAGTCCGCCTGCCGATGCAGGGGACACGGGTTCGTGCCCCGGTCCGGGAAGATCCCACATGCCATGGAGTGGCTGGGCCTGTGAGCCGTGGTCGCTGAGCCTGCGCACCCGGAGCCTGTGCTCCGCAACAGGAGAGGCCATGACAGTGAGATGCCCACGTACTGCAAAAAAAAAAGAGGGAAATACACCACTGTGGGGAACTAGAAAGCACATGACCTGCCTAAAAACACATACATACATACATATTAATACATATATGCATAAAACGTTATTCAGCCACAGCTAATTATCAGGCAGGAAAATGGGTCTACTATAATCAGATCTTCCAATTTTCCATAAGAAGCCACAGTGAACTCCTTTCTACGCTCCAAACACAAAACCCAACAAGCAGGCTTTTGCCTCAAAACCTTTGCACTGGCCTGGAACGTTCATTTCCCACTGATACTCACACCACTCACTCCCTGATCTGGTTTAGCTCTGTACTCAAATGTCCACCTTTCCATTTCCATTTCTTTTCCGTTTCTATTCCTTTTCCTCACTTTAGTTTTCTCCATTGCACTTATTAAATAACATACTACAGTATATTACTTTTTATTGTTTCTCTCTCCACTAGCAATGTCATGTCCCATGTAGGCAAGAATTTTTTTTTTTCACTATTGTATCCTCAGCACCTAGAACAGAGCCTGACACAGGGTAGATAATAAATATTTATGGAATGAATCATGTCAATGCATTTTCTTTAAGAAAGATTTTGTGGACTCAATATGTCTTCAGGTTACCAGGTTGAGTGCTGGTTCAAGGAATCATGTAGTCAGTTTTGCCTCTTTGAGCACCTACTATGTGCAAGGAACAGCTTTAGAAACTGCAGGGGATTCAAAGAACTGAAAACACTTCTTGTTCTGGTAAAAGGCAGTTAAGTTGGAGAGAGAAAAGGAGTCAAATAAGTCAGAGTTTGTGACCTGATTCTGTCTCATATAGAGACTGAATTTCCTCATCTGTGCAATAAGAGCGAGAATCATGCTAGTTCTCACCTCACAAGGCTGTTGTGATGAGTAACAAAGTGTGCCAGTCAAGGGCTTCCCTGGCGGCACAGTGGTTAAGAATCCGCCTGCCAATGCAGGGGACAGGGGTTCGAGCCCTGGTCTGGGAAGATCCCACATGCTGCAGAGCAACTAAGCCCATGCGCCACAACTACTTAGACTGTGCTCTAGAGCCCGCGTGCCACAACTGCTGAAGCCTGCACGCCTAGAGCCTGTGCTCCACAAGAGAAGCCACTGCAGTGAGAAGCCCACATACAACTAGAGAAAGCCCACACGCAGCAACGAAAACCCAACGTAGCCAAAAAGAATAAAATAAACCTTTTAAAAAGGTGTGCCAGTCAAGTACTTTAGCAGTCCTGCCACAAGGGAAGCGTCTGATTCACTTTTTTTTTTTAATATTTATTTATTTTGCCGGATCTTAGTTGCGGCACACTGGATCTTTGTTGCAGCATGCAGGATCTTTAGTTGCGGGATCACAGCATGCCGGCTTCTTCGTTGCGGCGTGCAGACTCTTAGCTGCGGCATGCATGTGGAGTCTAGTTCCCTGACCAGGGATCAAACCTGGGCCCCCTGCATTGGGAGCACGGAGTCTTACCCACTGGACCACCAGGGAAATCCCAGATTCATTCTTTCATTTAATATTTATTGAATGGCCTACCACGTGCCAGGATCTGTGCCGTGTGCCATGGAGGGGCCACAAAGGAGGGACAGCTGCTATCTACACTATCTCTTGTACTATCTACCATGGAGTCGTGGTCTAATGTAGGGAGACAGATGACAAATATATATGCTACATAAACATACACATATAATGTATGTATACTGTATACACATAGGCACTATTTATTAGGCAGTGAAAAATAATACGAAGAAAAATATAAGGGAATAGAAAGTGATGGGGAAGATTGTTTTAGATAGGTTCCCAGAGAAGTTGACATTTAAGTAAACCAAGGGAACCATGCAAAGACCTGGCGGGGCTAGGCCTGGTCATTCATTCCAGGTTGGAGTGCACCTAAAGTGATGGAGGACAGTTAGACCTGTGTGACTGAAAGAGAAGGGAGGAGATGAGGTCAGAGGTTAATGGAGAGGAAGATGGTCCAGGCCATTGAGTCCAGCTTTTACTGTGTGAGGTGGGGAGACACAGGAGGGTTGAGCAGGACAGTGGTGTGATCTCTGGTTTTCAAGGGCACTCTGGCTGCATATAGAGAATTAGATCTCAGGGAGCAAAGGTGGAAGTACAGACCAGTAATCAAAGCTTGGATGATGGTGGCTTGGATCCGGAAGACGGTAGCAATGGAGGTGGGAAAGGGTGAATGTCAGATGTATTTTAAGGGTAAACCGGGAATTCCCCAGGGATCCAGTGGCTTCTGGGGTCCGGGTTCAATCCCTGGTTGGAGAACTAAGATCCCACATGCTGCATGGCACAGCCAAAAAAAAAAAAAGGTAAACCAACGTGGGGAATGGAGCAAAACGTCAAGGATAACTAAGATTTCTGGCCTGAGCACCTAGACTGACAGTGTTGTGACGCCTGGAATAGAAATGGTTGTGGGAGCTGCAGTCTTGGTGGAAGGGGGTCAGTTCAGGTTTGGGCATATTAAGTTGAATGCTCACAGGCGTCATGGTGTCAGTAAGGTTTCTAGTCACCAAATACCCGGGGAGGATCTGCTCCCAAACTCAGTTGTTGGCAGGACTCAGTTCCCTGCACATTATTGGCTGGAAGCCAATCTCAATTCCTCACTAGCTTGTTTCACTAAAGTGAGCAAGCCAAGGAATAAGACAGAAGGGAACTAGGCAAGAGGATGTCAACAAGTCTTTTGTTGCCAACTCAACAAGGCAGAATACCCTTCTTGGACTTCCCTGGTGCAGCAGTGGTTAAGACTCCGAGCTTCCACTGCAGGGGCATCAGGCCGTGGTGTGCGGCAAAAAAAAAAAAAAGTAATACCCCTTTAGCGAGTTTTCTATTCACCGGATGCACTAGGTCCACACACTCAAGGGACTTGGAGTCAACATCAGGAATCAGATTAGAAGGTACAAAGTCAAAAAAAACCACAATGGAATCCTATCTTCCTAAGATTAGTCAGATCAAGTATCTGGGACAGAGTAGGGAAGTTAAAGTGAAACCAGATTAGCCCTATGTCACTAGTCTGTTTGGAACTTTCCATGTTTAAACATTAAAATTTTAAGTTTAATATTAAAAGCTCTCTCTGCCCCTAGAGCTTTTTACCTCAAGTATCATTTGGTTCAAGGTCTCTATCTCCAATGACCAAATACAACAGCATTTTGATTCAAAGGATTTTATTTTCTTTCTCCAGATAGGAAGGCTACAAAGTTAAGAAATTTTTACCTAAGTTTAATATAATACTTGATTCTTCAAAACAGCCAGAGGCTTTTCAGCTCTGGACACTCAAGTTACACAGCAACCTTATGAGACTGATTCAACCAGAACCTTCATGCTTTCTCAGTAAACAGGGTCATCTTTTCCCAAGAGACCTTGCATTCCAACTCCACAGTTGAGAAACTCCTTAAAAGAAAAAAGATACATCAAGATCAGGACTTCATTCTGATGTAAACTGATATAAACAGCTACTTGTTTGGGATGTGGAAGTATCTAGACTTCAGGAACTAGGTGGATGTTGAATTAAGTACCAGACCAAGGAGAGACTTCCAACCTCTTGAGTCTGGCACCTCACTGAAGTCTGTGTTGTTCCTGATAACGTCAAAATGTTCATCATCAATCTATAGCCTTTCTAGGTACAGTAAATAGAGGTAAGGGAGACATACCCAGGACCACACCAAAAGTTATGTTGATTCTAGAGGGACTTAACACAAATGAAGCTCATTCAAAAGATACTTTAGGGACAAATGGGGGCATCTGAAATATAAAGTGGATAAGCAGACATTAGGGATACAAAGTGTTATTTGTTTAAAAAGAAAGGAGGCAGGAGATAGAGACTGCCTGTCTCCTTGGCTTGCTCACTGTGATGCAGCAAGCCACTGTGTTCCTTACCCATGGGGTAAGGAACTGAGGTTGGCTTCCAGCTAACAGTGTGAAAAATTCAACCTTTCAAAAAAAATTACAACCAATTTCAATCTCAACTCAAAAGATGGCTTGGAGCTCCTCATCTCGTATTATCTGCCAAGGCAGAATTAAGTTTTCATTTAATTTTTCCCCCTTTCTTAGGGAAAGACCTGGTAGTACCAATAGGTCAACAGTACTGCCAAGGACATGATCTTCCCCTCCTGTTTTACCCAACTTGGAACTGGGTACTCAGGTTATTCCCAAGTGGGCAAACCCAACACCTCTCTACCCTGAGCACATTTAGTAATCATTTTACTAAGGAGGGGTTAACACCTAGATAACAATTTGCAGAAACCTCACCTGTCACAGGACAGACTGAACCAAGCTGAGACCAGGCTGCAATCAACCTACTTACGCCCTGACAAAGGGCTCTGGTCCTGTAGGAAGTTAACAGATGAAGCCAAGATAAATGACTTGAATGATGGAAGAGGGAAAAACCCCATACATAGGGCAAGTCCAATTCCCACTAAAAAAAGCCCCACAGAAAGTAGTCTGTTGGTGGTTAAGCAGAAAACAGATAAACAGAAGTTATCTTTGTGGCCAATGCATCAGACAAAACTGGCTAATAGTTCAGTTAGATCAACAGGGTCGATCTGACGGGGAAAAGTTCAGTCATCAGCTGCAATGGCCATACGAGTCACGGAAAGTAGAAAGCAACGGCGATAGCCTCTCTCAAAGAAAAGCAGTTAATAATGGACGTGACTTACCAATTCTCTCCCAATCCTGGATCCATCATGGTCCATTCAAAGTCTGCTTTCTGCCAACAGTGAACCTGAGATGAAAACAGAAACATGACCGCCAGTCAGCTAGATACCCAAAGGAGTGGGGGACAGAGGAGATGCTCAAGCTGGCATATCAGACAAACTGGCTTAGAGAAGTTAGATCAACATGGTCGATCTGTCGGGGAAAAAAGTTCAGTCATCATTTATGCCAGCAGGAAGCTTTTCGCCTCTACAGAAAGAACCCTGGGGACTTCCCTGGTGGTGCAGTAGTTAAGGATCCGCCTGCCACTGCAGGGTACATGGGTTCGAGCCCTGGTTCGGGAAGATCCCACATTCCGCGGAGCAACTAGGCCCTTGTGCCACAACTACTGAAGCCCACACACCTAGAGCCTGAGCACCGCAATGAAGAGCAGCCCCCGCTTGCCCCAACTAGAGAAAGCCTGTGTGCAGCAACAAACGCCCAATGAAAGAAGGGGGGGGGGAGGGAGGGGGGGAGGGAGGGAGGGAGGGAGGGGGGGGAGGGAGGGAGGGAGGGAGGGAGGGGGGGGAGGGAGGGAGGGAGGGAGGCGGGGAGGGAGGGAGGGAGGGGGGGGGAGGGAGGGGGGGGAGGGGGGGGGGGAGGAAGAAAAAAAGAAGGAACCCTGAACTAGGAATAAGATTTGGTTCATCTGTTTCTCTACCTTCAACTTCATGCAGTATTTCAGCACTTCTGTGTCCTGTTCTCGGCAATAAGATAGTAGCTAAGACAAATACCTCTGCCTTCTGTGCTTACATTTGATAGAGGCCAGCGTGGCTGGCAAGAATTGTGGGGAAATGGCTGGCTTTTACTTAGGTGACTGCAGGGTTTCGACTATGTGTTAGGATGTTACACTTTAATGCAAGATGTCATCACTTAAAACGCGACTTAATACTCTGGGACAGCAAGGTTTAAGGAACACTTCGTCCAAGAAGTCCCACCCTTAAAGTGCATTTCTGGACTCAGTTAAGGAGTTGGTAATTAAAGCAAATAGGCCAACAGAAACACATTTGGCTTTCCGTAAAAATGTCATCACACCTAAATGGGAAGGAAATCTGAAAAGAGGGAATATATGTATACATGTAACTGATTCACTTTGCTGTACAGCAGAAACTAACACAACATTGTAAAGCAACTCTACACCAATAAATTTTTTTTAAAAACGTCATCACATTATCCATCCACTTGGAAGCTTAAGTATAAAAGAAAGCTGTTTATTAAGAAACAAGTGAAGGAATGGCATCTGAAAATGTGCCTTAAAGAGCATTACAAAGACATTTAAAATTTAACACCTATTCATTTTCAAGAGATAATTCACTTATTTCACTTTGTAATAAGGTATGTTTTTGTGAATTATAATAAAACCAAGCACCCAGAACACCTCAAAGAAAACCTAGTAACTAAAATATGCTAATTGGCTGCCCTTAATCATCTTTTCTTTCCCTCCAAGATGCCTAGCAAACTAAGAGGCTCCTCAGAGCATGCGTTTCTTACAATAGGCCAAAAGACAAATGCTTACTCCAGAGATCAGGAGATTGAAGGTTGTTCATGTCTACACGTGGTTTCCTTGAAGGCCCAGCAGGGACCCCTTCCTCCAAGATCCATTCTGTATGCTGTGATCGCGCAAACCTGCGAACCAACAAAGAAAGGTCGTCAAGCGCCATCTTCCCACAGTCGGAAGAGAACATGGCAGCGCCTTTTGAGGCCGCTGTCTCAGAACTAACTGGCAAGTATTCAAAGACATCAACATTGTCGATCTGACGGGGAAAAAAGTGAAGTCATCATTTACACCAGCCGAAGACTCCTCAGGCCCGAGCACAAGGCGCGGGCTTTTCCAGCTCTAACTGATCTCCCCAAAGGCGCTGAGGCCTATTTAGAGTCAGAGCAGAGGCAACCACGAGGAGAGGGGGCCACCGGTAGGGGCGACCGCACAAAAAAGGGAAAAAGAGGCACAGAGATCTCGAAGCGAGGTTTCCACTCACCACATACAGTAATAAACCCTGGTTGCCGGGATGGGACGACACGGGAGGAGAAACAGAGGAGCTAAGGCGAAGAACAGACAGCACCGAGGACGGAAAAGAACAAGAAGCGCCAAAGCCTCCCTTATATAACCAGAGGAGGCTCACGCCTGCGCACTGGACCCGAGGCGCTTCCTCCCCGCCCCCCAAGCCGCGCCACGCGAGGCCCTCTGGGAAATGTAGTCGCCGCGCCGCCCAGGCGGAGGAGGCCTAATGGTTGTCAAGGCCACACTAGCCCCGCCCCTTCCCGGTGCACACGAGGCCACCCGGGCTCGTCGGCCTCGCCGCCATGTCGCGCTTCACACGCACCAAGCTGTCCGCTGGGTCCCCGCTCCTTTGGGTACGGCTGAGGCCTGCAACGGCCTCGGGTGCCGTTAAGCCGCCCCCCGCAGTCCCCTCCCCTCAGCGGCGCCGGCCCAAGACCGCCTGCCCCGCCGCCGCGGGGAGCTGAGGCGACGCCCGCGGGTCCAACCGCCCCTGCCGGGCCTAAGGGCGGAGGCGCCGGCTGCGCCAGGGCCCGGCCCCCTCGCTCGCCGTCCCAGGCCCCCTCCTGCTCCCCTCCCTCCTCCTCTGGGCCGGCCCCTCGGCCTTCCCAGTGTCTGTGGGGAAAGGAAACCGAAAGTAAGCTGCGCCGGGCGGGGCCGCTGACCTGCTTGGGCCCGAGTCCGAGCACCAGTCGGCGGCGGCTTCGCTGGCAGAGAGAGGACGCGCTGGAGCCCGGTGAGCGACCCCCGCCCCGCGCCCCGGTCACGCATTTGCTCCCGCCCGCCGTGACCCCCGGCGCCCGCGCCGCCCCTCCACTGCCACTTTTGCCCCGACGCCCGCCTCAGCGCCCCCGCCACCTCCTCAGCCCCCGCGCCCCCATCACCCGCTTCAGCACCCGTCACCTTCTCAGCGCCCCCATCACCCACCTGAGCCCCTGATCCCTCTCCTCAGCGCCCCTCTTAGCTCCCTCAGCGCCTCCATCACCACCTCCGCCTCCAGCCTCATCACCTAGCTCTCCTCTGTCCCCCTATCTCCATCCTCATTTTCTGCCACAGCTCCCCCTTCATCTTCCAGCGTCCTCAGCTCCCATCATCACCTCATTCATCCCCATCCTCTACAACCACCCTCCGCACCTAGACTCCCCACTCCTATTTCCAGGCCTTCATCACTTTAGCAAACAGCCCCCAGCTGAGCTCCGCCCCACCCTCTCCCTGAGGCCCCCAAACCTCTTCCACTGTCCCCCACCTCCCCAGCGGCTCCCCGCTTCAGCTTTGCCCTGGCACCTTCTTCACTGCCGCACACAGCCCTGGCTCTCCCTTGACCCTACAGTATCTCCATCAGGACCTGCTGGGCGCCTGGGTGACAGGGACTCCTCCATCCTTTCTTATACTCTCTCAGGACCCTGGAGACTTCCCCCTGAAACCCAGCTCTAACCTCTTTCATCCCATCCTGGTAATTAATATTCCTCTCTAATTTAACCACTACAGCAGCTTGACCATCACTGATTTTCTTCATCCTGCCCTTATAGGCCTTGATTCCCAAAGAAACCCGTTCGATTCTGCTTTTGTGGTAGCATTTCCTGTTCCTCTCTGCTCCTCCCTTTCCTTGCCTTTCTTTTTTCTTTTCTTGTTTCTTTTATCCCGGAAAATTTGTGAGTTTCTATTCAACAACAGGAAGAAGGAATTTTCCTCTGAGCATTTTTTTCTAATTAGACAAACAAACAAAAAACTCTCTAAATATTGAACCTGTGCCATGAGAGCTGGGTTTGAGAAGATGAGGGATGAGATTCACCAAAAATATTCCCAGCAGGAAGGAAAGGGACTCCTTTCTCTGATGAGGGTAAAAGCTATTCCTCATGTAATGCCAGATCTATTCACAGTTTCCAACTATGAATGTTTTAAAACTCAGTGAAAGGGACAGTCGAAAAAGTCCCTTTGCTGAGGACTCTCAGTTAGCCACTCTTTCCCTAGCCCCAGCCCACATGATGTGTATGAGTAGGATGGAGAAGTTTCCTTATAAGGGGCTTCCTCTTTCTCTTACAGGACTACTGTCGAAAACCATCAAGATAGAAGAAAGAGGAGAAGGAAAGAACTGCAGATATCTAGCTGTCCTGAGGAAACAGCATCCTGTAGATGCTAAGCCTCCTGGTTATTGAAACGTAATTTTTTTCTCTTGATTCAATAGAGCGGAGGACTTAATCAGTTTGGCTGTGTTCCAAAGAGTAGTATAGGGATAACTGCTCACTAATTATTTATGTACTATAGAGTACTGTAAGCTATAGAGTATTATATAGTATAAATGCTGGATGGAATGGTAAATACATGGTTTGGGGGTTAATAAAAATGTACTTCTTTCTGTCGTGGCAACAATATTTGTTTGCTTTATAGGAGAGGAAAGTGAAACCTAGCAACTGGTTAAGTATCTTGGCTAAAGGCATAAACCAAACAGGAGTTTTGAATGGGAATTGATGACACTCCCTTAACCCCAAGAAAGTACAAGGATAAAGGGAAGGGGGAATTTGATCCTTTGAAATTTGATCCTAAATTGTGAATTTAGTGTTTTGTATCACAATTGAGCATTCGCAGAATTGAACACTTATGCACATGATTAAAATCTGTTTGACTCTTAATTAACGAATCATTAAGATGTAGAGGTAGAAAGGATTAGCTTGATACTATTTGGGTTTTTTTCCTGCTGGATGCTGTATTTCAAAAGGCACTGATAACTGTCAACCTGTGCAGACTTCCAGACAACTGAAAGTAACGTGAACGTGGAAGAAATCAGGTGACTCAGACATGGAGGACCGAAGACCTTGTCCGGAGGCCCGACCCAGGAATCCTCATATTAACCACAGAGGTGAGCGAGGGTTTCTACCTTCAGATGGTCCCAGACTGATGATGGTTCCACTTATGATTTTTTGACTTTGCAACATGGTCCAAAAGCAATATGCATTCAGTAGAAACCATACTTCAAATTTTGAATTTTGAACTTTTCCTGGGTAAGATACTGTCTTGTGATGTTGGGCAGTGGCAGTGAGCTGCAGCTCCCGGTCAGCCACTCTGTCCCAAGGGTAAACAGCTAATACACTTACAACCATTCTGTACCCAGACAACCATCCTGTTCTTTCAGTACGTTATTCAGTAAATTACATGAGATATTCAACACTTTGTTATAAAATAAACTTTGTGTTAGATGAGTTTGCCCAACGGTAGGCTCATGTAAGTGTTCTGAGCACATGTTAAGGTAGGCTTTGCTAAGCTATGATGTTTGATAGATCAGGTGTATTAAATGCTTTTTCGACTTAATGTTTTCAAGCTACAGTGGGTTTATCGGGAAGTAACCCAGTTGTAAGTTGAAGAAAATCTGTAATGGGAAGGAAATTGAGTTACTTATGAATGAGCAGGCTCACCAAAATAGACTGCATCTCTCAAGTAAAGAATGGTTTATTCCTGGGAATTCCCAGATGGCCCAGTGGTTAGGACTTGATGCTTTCGCTGCCAAGGCCCAGGTTCAATCCCTGGTTGGGGAGCTAGGGTCCTGCAAGCCGCACAGCATGGCCCAAAAAAAAAAAAGAGAGAGAATGGTTTATTCCCTAGCTACAACATGAATGACTCAGACTAGATGACCGTCCCCTTTCCTTAAGAGAGCTTCTAAATGGGTGCAGTTCACTTTAGCAAAGGTAGTGTTGAGGTGTCAGAAATGGAAATAACTGTTTTGGTTTTTTTTTTAATATTTATTTATTTGGCTGCGCCAGGTCTTAGTTGCAGCACGTGGGATCTTGTTCCCTGACCGGGATCGAACCTGGGTCCCCTGCATTGGGAGCGCAGAGTCTTAGCCACTGGACCACCAGGGAAGTCCCCGGAAGTAACTGGTTTAGAGGAGCATTATCCAGTAGAAACATAATGCAAGCCCAAAACTTAATTTTTAATTTTCTAGTAGCATCATTAAAAACAAAAAGAAACAGATAATTACATTTTAAAAACTTAATATTAATATAATAAAATTTGGTATTTGTCTTATTTAAGCCAATATATCCAAATAATATTTTATTATAATTGAATATATTTTACTATTATAGTACTTTTCTTGGAGTTTTTTTTCTTTCCAGTTTTATTGAAATATAATTGACATACAGCACTGTGTAAGTTTAAGGTGTACAGCATAAAAACATGTATCATGAAATGATTACTGAAATAAGTTTAGTGAACATCTGTCATCTCATATAGATACAAAATTAAAGAAATAGAAAAAAATTTTTTCCTTGTGATGAGAATTCTTAGGATTTACTCTCTTAACAACTTTCCTATATAATATATAATGGTATTAATTACATTTATCATGTTGTACCTTATATCCCTAGTACTTATCTATCTTATAACTGGAAGTTTGTACCTTTTGACTCCTTCATCCATTTTCCCCTCCCCCAACTCCTTGCCTCGGGAAACCACAAATCTGATCTCCTTTTCTATGATTTTGTTTTTGAAGTATAATTGACCTACAACATTATGTTAGTTCCCGTTACACAACACAATGATTCAGTATTTCTATATATTTCAAAATAATCACAATAAGTCTAGTTACACAATCTGTTACCATACAAAGATATAACATAATTATTGACTATATGCCCCACACTGTACATTTCATACCCATGATGCATTTATTTTGCAACTGTAAGTTTGTACCTCTTAATTTGCCTCATCTATTTATCTTCTCCCCCTACCTCCCTCCCCTCTGGTAACCACCTATTTATTTTCTGTATCTATAACTCTGTTTCTGTTTTTTTGTGTTTGTTCATTTCTTTGGTTTTTTAGATTCCACATATAAGTAAAATCATACAGTATTTGTCTTTCTCTGTCTTATTTAGCGTAATGCCCTCTAGGTCCATCCATGTTGTTGCAGATGGTAAGATTTCATTCTCTTATGGATGAGTAGTATTCCGTTTTATATATATATGTATGTGTATATATATAGTGTGTGTGTGTTTGTGTACACCCCACATCTTCTTTATTCATTCCTCTGTTGATGGGCACTTAGGCTGCTTCTGTATCTTGGCTATTGTAAATAATGCCGCAATGAACCTAGGGGTGCACATACCTTTTCTAATTAGTGTTCATAGTACTTTAATAATCTTAATATTTGTATTGACTCCCCCCAAATATTCAAATATTATAATTTTAAGATGTTATCAATATAAAACATTTTAATGAGATATTTAACATGTTTTGCTGTTAAGTCTTTAAAATTCCATGTGTCATCTTACACATCTTAATTCAGACTAGTCATGTTTAAGATGCTTAATAACTACACATAGCTAGTCACCGTGTATTTGATAGTACATGTCTAGAGTCCTAGGCACCAAAGCAAAGTTAGTTCTGAAAGCATCACTCTACTGTAGTGATTATTCTGTTTGCTCAGAACTTTCTAAAACGAAACTAAACTGAATGGATTCTTGCCTTTCCCTAAGTTTGCAACATGTCTTCTGAGTATCAGTCATGGAACGAATGAGGAAGAACTGTAGAACTTTATTTTATGAGCTATGTGAATGTTGAAAGGATGAGAAATGATACAATTTTCCATTCTTCCAAAACACTGAGTCTTCTAATCAGATCAGATTATTAAAAGTAGGACTTTCTTATGATGTCTTGGGAGTTTGAAAAGTAAATATAAAAGTAACAATTATAAAAATTTAAAGTTCAGTATTACAGTATTTATATTTTACCAAATTTTCCTTTATCTTGTCACATTAAAATTTTCTCGACAACATACAAAACAAGGAAATGTACATTAGTGGATTTAGGATCTGATGGCATGAAATGGTACAATCATCTTGAATATGATGTGCATTTGAAACTTTCATAACATTTGTTATCATCCAATCATGGCATACAGCCTTCTTTTGTTTGTTTGTTCTTAAAATCTCCCAAGTCATTCTGCTAAGTTGGGTCAGCTTTAGAATCAGTTTTAGAGAAAAGGAAATTGAAACAAAAAGGGCTTGGGTATGTTGGCCAAGGTCACTTATGAAATGTGTGGCAGATCAAGGAAGACAAATTCAGCTTCAGCCACAGGATGATGTTAGCTTTCCTGTGTGTGCTGGGTATGTCTCCTCCCTCTCCCCACACCTCCTTGTGTGAGGCTTGGGAATAGGTAAGTACTAGGTCGATGAACTCGTGCTGCAGAAAGGAGGAAAAGTTAATTTTCATTTTTCAGTTTCCTGAATCACAGTTTGAGTTTCATTTCTCAGTTTCCTGAAATAGAACTTGAGTTTTATTTTTCAGTTTCCTTCACAATCTATTATTTGGCTCAAAAACATCTTGGTAAAGGAAGCCCTACCTTCCCCTTTGCCATCTGATGCTGAGGAAGGTTCAAAAAGCATTTCCCTTTATGGTTTTATCCCATTTGACGTCTCTGTTGCCTATGACCTAATTGTTTAGAGGCAGAACGAATGGCCCTAGAGATCAGTAGGGTATTCCCAATAAAAAATTATTAGTATTTCTGTTAGTAATTAACATTAATGAGAGCTTTTTATGTGTCAGGTAGTATACTAAGCATTTTATAAACATTTAATCTTTACAGCAACCCAGATGGTGAAGCTTAGAGAAATTATGCAACTTAGCCAAGGTTATACAGTAAGGAAGTACCTAGACCAAGGTTTGAACCAGGTCTGTTTAGCTGTGAAACTCATGCTCTCACTGTTGTTCGGCACTGCCAAGAGACTGAAAGCAATGAGATGACCTTTTTGAGCCTCTGAAATAATCCCAGCTTGTGAGGATTAAATGAGTAGTTATCCTCTATCATGTATTAGGCACTCAACAAATGTTTATTTTTTCTTTTGCACCCTTTGAGAAAACAGTATTTTTGTAATATATACAACAACCATTGTAAACTAGTTTATATTTATCACGACTTGGTCGGAAACCTTTTTTCTCTCCAGATAAAACCTAAGCTCCTTAGTTGTTTTGGAAAATGAAAGTATGTCCATATCATTGTGCTTACCCAAAATTCCCATTGTGTTTAGGGCCTATGGATGGAGAATTACCACCAAGAGCTAGAAATCAGGCCGATAATCCACCGGCCAGTGCTCTCAGAGGAGGAGCCAACCAGCCCGGAAGGCATCCTAGGGCCAACAACCATCCTGTTCCTCATCGGCAAAGAGAAGAGAGGTTTGGGGCAGTGGGCAGGAACCCACATCAGGGAAGGAGAAACCAGGAGGGGCATGCCAATGATGAACCTAGAGGCCAAAGACATGGTCAGGAAAATGACACCAGGCAGAGAAGTGGCAACCAGGAGGGAAGGAACCGCAGACCACCACGATCCGGTGAAAACTTTCAGCAGTGGCGGAACCCCCACCAAAAGCCTGCAGAACAGCCACAGCAGGTGAAGAAACTGGGCTACAAGTTCCTAGAAAGTCTTCTGCAGAAAGATCCCTCTGAGGTGGTCATCACACTTGCCACAAGTTTAGGACTGAAGGAGCTCTTGTCTCATTCTTTTATGAAGTCCAACTTCCTTGAGCTCATCTGCCAAGTTCTTCGGAAGGCTTGCAGTTCCAAAATGGACCGCCACAGCGTTCTCCATGTTCTGGGCATATTGAAGAATTCCACATTCCTCAAAGTCTGCTTGCCGGCTTATGTGGTAGGGATGAGCACTGAATCCATCCCCCATGTTCGAAACCAGTATCCAGAACACATTAGCAACATCATCTCCCTCCTCCAGGACCTTGTAAGTGTCTTCCCTGCCAGCTCTGTGCAGGAAACTTCCATGCTCATTTCTCTCCTGCCAGCTTCTCTTAATGCTTTGAGAGCCTCTGGTGTTGACATAGGAGAAGAGACAGAGAAGAACCTGGAAAAGGTCCAGACCATCATCGAACATCTGCAGGAAAAGAGACGAGAGGGCACTTTAAGAGTGGACACCTACACTCTCGTGCAGCCTGAGGCAGAAGACCATGTTGAGAGCTACCGGACCATGCCCATTTACCCCACTTACAATGAAGTGCACTTGGATGAGAGGCCATTCCTTCGCCCCAACATCATTTCTGGAAAATACGACAGCACTGCTATCTATCTGGATACCCACTTCCGACTCCTGCGAGAGGATTTTGTCAGACCCCTGCGGGAGGGCATTTTGGAACTTCTCCAAAGCTTTGAAGACCAAGGCCTGAGGAAGAGAAAGTTCGATGACATCCGAATCTACTTTGATACCAGGATTATCACCCCCGTGTGTTCGTCAACAGGCATTGTCTACAAAGTGCAATTTGACACAAAACCACTGAAGTTTGTTCGCTGGCAGAACTCCAAGCGATTGCTCTATGGGTCCTTGGTGTGCATGTCCAAGGACAACTTTGAGACGTTTCTTTTTGCCACCGTGTCTAATCGGGAGCAGGAAGATCTCTGCCGAGGAATTGTCCAGCTCTGCTTCAATGAGCAGAGCCAACAGCTGCTAACAGATGTCCAGCCCTCTGACTCTTTCCTCATGGTGGAGACAACTGCATACTTTGAGGCCTATAGGCACGTCCTGGAAGGACTCCAGGAAGTCCAAGAGGAAGACGTCCCCTTCCAGAGGAACATCGTGGAATGTGACTCTTATGTGAAGGAGCCAAGGTACTTGCTAATGGGGGGCAGATATGATTTCACTCCCTTAATAAAGAATCCCTCTGCCACTGGGGAATCTCTGAGGAATACTGAGGGCTTGAGACATTCCAGAGTTAATGTCTTAGACCCCAGCCAGTGGCCCTCAAAAGAAACCCTGAAGCTCGATGACTCCCAGATGGAAGCCTTGCAGTTTGCTCTCACAAGAGAACTGGCTATTATTCAAGGACCTCCTGGAACAGGTAAGAGAAAATTTTTCAGAGCACATGATATCTGCCCTATGAGATAGGCAAGGGAGGCTTGACTCTAGGTTTCTGGAATGTCTCAGTTTAAAACATTCCCCTGAAATGGGCATTGAACTTGTTGAAAAAGCAGCTTCTCATAGTGATTTTCCAGTGAGGATCCATTGGTATGCGTAGTAAGACTGCTGAGGGGTCAGACTTAGGGAGATGCATTACTTCTGCTCCGTTGCAGGCTGTATTAATTTGCTTGATCTTATATAAATTTAAGTAAAGTAATATCAGGTATATAATAGCACTGGACACCAAATACTGCTGTATATGATTTGCATCTGTTAACTCATTGCAACTCTGTGAGGTAGAAACCATTCCATTTTACAGATGAAAAAAACTAAGGCAAAGACAGGTTGAATAATATGTTGAAGCTCACACAGATGACAAGTGACAGACCTAAGACTAGAACTCAGGCAGTCTAGAAGCCAGCTCCTGGCTTCTCTCTCTCTTCTCTTGGAAATATACCTCCCTACATCTTCCTCCCTGTGTGCCACTCTCTAATCCTCCTCTGAGATGATAGCTGCTATTAGCAGTTTGACATGTGTCTTTTGAGATGTTTTCCAAAGTTAAAACTGATATATCTTTGTGTCTTTATGGGTATTTATATGTTTACATAGCACACTTTTCCTATTTTTTAAATAACAAAAACAAGATTATGCTCTATATATTGGCCTACAGTTTATATATATGTATATAACATGTACGGATATTTTTACATTCTTTACACTACAGTCACATTTAGAAATATACCTCACTCTTTTTTACCATGCCTGCATTCATGGCATGAATGCACCAAGATTTTTTTTTTTTGGTTTCATAGACAGTGCTTAATAAGTATTCATAATCTATATCTGTGTGTGTTTATCTCTGAGTACTCTGCTTATTATTTCTGTAGTTTTTTTCCTAATGTGGGAATTCACATTAATAGTTAGGGTAGGTACTGCTAAATTACCCTCCCAAAAGAATATTTAAAAAATAAAAAACAAAACAGGAAGAGGTTCTTTAAAAATGACGATAAAAGAATGGCAACTCATGATAAAAAATTAATGTAACAAAATGCAAAGTTCTTTCTGATAAGAAACACCCATATGATGGGAAAATCTGCATAATTAAAGTGATGCTTTCAGGGCTTTAGAAGAAGAAAAAGGATGTACCAGTTTGTACTGCCACCGAGAATGAATTAGTGTTCCCATTTCCTTATATACTTTCCAGCATTGTTGTATGTTATCAATGTTTGCTCATCAGCAGTTTTTGCTGATCTGAGAGGTTAGAGTTTTTGGCTCATTATTAATTTTAACTTTATGTTTTAATAAAAAATGGTTCAAATATTTTAAAAATTCCACGTCTCTCTCCTCCCACCAT
Source organism: Delphinapterus leucas (assembly GCF_059928025.1). NCBI lineage: Eukaryota > Metazoa > Chordata > Mammalia > Artiodactyla > Monodontidae > Delphinapterus > Delphinapterus leucas. The sequence goes on along the minus strand of NC_143143.1, from coordinate 76,548,577 downwards.
CCCACTCAGTTCCTTTATCTAAAGCAATGTTATAGTCTTCCTGTTTATCCTTCCCGAGATAGTCTATGAATATTCAAGCAAATGCATACTTATATTTATTTCCCCCCACTTTTTTTTGACTCACTATGCTAGAAAACACTTTGCATGTGTTTTGCTTTGCTCACTTATAAAATACATTGGTGATCCTTTCATACTGGTGCATAAGTATTATCTCACTCCTGTTTGTGGCTGCATAATATTCCATTGTATAGATAGCTCATAATCTCTTTAACCAGTTCCCTATGGAAGGATTTACTGATACAAACAATAGGTCAGTGAATAACCTTGTTTGTGAGTCATTTCACACAGAAGCAGAGTATATCCAGGAGAGAAATCCCTAACTAAATCAAAGAATATGTGAATTAGTAATTTTAATAGATAGTGCCAAATTGTCCTCTGGAATGTATATCACAGTGGTTAATTTGTATTTCTTTAATCAAGAGTGAGATTAAATATCCTTTCTTGTCTTTATTAGCTATCTATATAACTGTTTCTGTAGATTGCCTTTTCGTATTTGCCATATTTCTGTTGAATGGTTTCTTTTTCTTACTGATTTATAGAAGCTGTTTGTATTTTCAAAATATGCATGTTGCAACTAATTTCCCCTAATGTTATCATTTGACTTGAGACTCTTTAGCTCCAAGTATAGTAATATAATCATTTCATGCTAGGTTGACACACACACACACACACACACACACACACACACAGCTACTAAGAAACAGCCTACCTGTGAGTTTGAGAGGGATGTGACAAAGGGGGTCATTTTTGAGGTGGAAATCCCGAAAAGTATCCATTCTAAGGGGAAGGAAGCAGTAGGAGAGGATGGGGTAAATATTGAATTATAAAGATTTTCTTTGCTCCGAAGGACTCCTTAGCCATCCAGTCCTCCAAATTAGAAACATAGGAGTTATCCTTTTCTGTTCCTCACCCCAGCCAAACCATTATCAAGTTCCAATCAAGTTTATCTCTGAAACTTCTCCCCAATCTGCGTAATTATCTCAACTGCTGGAGCCAGACCTTGTCCTCACTCACTGGAAGATGTCAGGAACCTCCCAACCAGTCCATCCCTATTCCCCCTTGCCCGCTCTTACTTAGTTATCACTTTCCCAGGGAAGCCTCTTCTAATCTCATTGAGTAGGCCAGAATCCCAATTATTTGTTTTCTTGGTACCATGTATTTCTCATTTCCCACATTTGTGATTTTTACATTTGTTTGTGTGATTATCTTTCTCTTCTGCAAGTCTGTCAGGTCCAGGAAGATAAGAACCATGGCTATTTTGCTCACCATTGTATTTCTTGCACCTAACCCAGTGTCTAACACCTGTTTGGCACTCAATACATATTATTTGAAGAAAAAAAAGGAAGCAAGAAATTGTTATTTATCTATACTGAAAAGTAGTCAGCTGTACTGAAATGTTTATTTTCTTGTATTGCTCACTCAACATTGAGTATTTTTTAGGACAGTGGCTACCTTCTCAGCTTGACACAATGTAAGAATTTAGCTGTTTGTAAACAATTAATTATTGACCATTTACTAATGAGCCCATAACTCTAACTCCGATGTTGATTTCTGTGAGTTTTTCACTCCTATCACAAAGGCAAGTCTACTGTGGTATATTAAAAGCATTTCTAGGGCTTCCCTGGTGGCGCAGTGGTTAAGAATCCACCTGCCAATGCAGGGGACATGGGTTCGAGCCCTGGTCCGGGAAGATCCCGCATGCTGCGGAGCAACTAAGCCTGTGTGCCACAACTACTGAGCCTGCGCTCTAGAGCCCGCGAGCCAGAACTACTGAGCCCACATGCCACAACTACTGAAGCCCGTGTGCCTAGAGCCCGTGCTCTGCAGTAAGAGAAGCCCTACAATGAGAAGCCTATGCACCACAACAAAGAGTAGCCCCCACTCACCACAACTAGAGAAAGCCCGCGTTCAGCAACGAAGACCCAACACAGCCAAAAATAAATAAAATAAATAAATTTATTTTTAAAAAAAAGCATTTCTAAAAAATTTGCCATGTGAGATTGGAAACAATGTATATGTCCATCAACAGAAAACTGGCTAAAAAAATGCCTTACAGCTCTGAAAAATGAAAAGAGGATTCTTTTTATGTACTGATAGAGAACTATATTAAGTGAAAAAAGCAGGATGTAGAACAGTGAAAATAGTCTGCTACTGTTTGTATTTTAAAAAGGAAGGAGGAAGGCTAGAAAAAGACTGTATATTCGTTTTTGTTTGTGCATAGAATGACTACCTCTGGAAAGTTACACAAGAAACTAGTAACGCTGGTTGCTTCCAAGAGGAACTAGGTGGCTGGGGGCAGAAGAGTGAGGAGGACATAACACACCCATTTGCGCTTTAGAATTTTAAACCATCTCAATATATTACCTTAAATTTTTAAATAATAATAATAATTTGCTGTACATAATTACTCCTTTTAGAAAGTCTCTAAGTTTTTTAACTCTCCTTTTTCCTTGTTTTTTAGGCAAAACCTATGTGGGTCTAAAAATTGTTCAGGCCCTTCTAACCAACGAGGCTGTTTGGCAAATTAGCCTCCAGAAGTTCCCCATCTTGGTTGTGTGTTATACTAATCATGCTTTGGACCAGTTTCTGGAAGGTAATATCTGTAGGCAAAATTGTTCTCTGCTGGGAGTTCCCTGGTGGCCTAGTGGTTAGGATTCTGGGCTTTCACTGCTGTGGCCCGGGTTCAGTCCCTGGTCAGGGAACTGAGATCCTGCAGGCTGTGCAGTGTGGCCAAAAAAAAAGTTCTCTATTAGGACATTTGTAGTTGAACCATCAGCAAGTTCAGTAGCTTTCTATTGCTCTTTGGATAAAGTCCACAGCCTGAAAGGCTGTGTGTGGTTTGCTCCAGCTTAATTCTGAACCTCATCTCCTCCCTCTTCCCTTGTTCTCTCTAACTCCAGCAACCCTGACTGTCTACAGTTTCTTGACTTCCTCCAGCTTCTCCCTTGGCCCATGCTGTTCCCTCTGCCTAGCATGTACTTTTTCTTTCTCCCACTGTCTCCATCTTGATGCATCCAGCCTGGATGACTCCAGCTGATTCCTCAGGTCTCACTTCATGTGGACTTGCCCTCTTGGCCCCAGACAAGGTTAAGACTCCTTTTGTATTTTTTCCTTCAAATACTTAATTAGCATATATGTACCAGTTTATTTGTATGTGTCTCTACCCTAGACTATAAACACTAAGTGGATTGGTCCTGTTTCTTGCTATATTTACAGATCCTGGCACATACTAGACACTCAAACAATACTAATTGCATAAATGAATGAATAAGTATTTGTTTTTCCTCTGGAAAATAATGCTTAGACTATTATTTTCCACTCTTTCATATCCTCCTTTCACCTAGATTAAATCTTCCTTATTCCTAGAGTATCAGTTTAAATTAGATCCTTAAAAATTAGATCTCTACCCCACCCAAGCTAGTTAAGGTCCCCTGTTATACACTTTTAGCATGTATTTATAGTATTAAGTTTTATTATGATAAAATGTTTAATATGTATCTTCTCTGGTAGACTGTGAGACATGAGAACAAATGAGGAACTGAGCCTGTGTTTTGACCACTGTATCTTCAGAAACGAACACATGCCCGGCACAAAGTAAACAATTAGTAAATATCTGCCGAGTGAACAACAGAGAGCGTTTACTGATGCTTACTTTGGGCCAGGCCCTCCCTAGGAGCCATAAGGATACTCTCTCGTTTATCCAGACTATAGCCCTATAAGGAAAGTATTACTGTCTTCAAATCACAGACAAAGAAACTGAGGCTCAACTTAAGTAACCTGCCCCAGGTTACATAGCAGTAAGTGTGCAGACAAGACTTGGGTCCCCAAGTGTCTGATTCTAAAGCCTGTGCTCTTAAGCACCACACTTTACTGATCTGCAGGTCACATCATCTCTGGGGCCTTCTTGTTCACTGGTGGGGTAGGTTCCCTGTAAGTACCAGTTTGTACCCTAAGGGACCGGCTGCAGCAACATCCCAAACACATACAGCTCTCACCTGAGAGAATCCAGCATAGCTCCTCTTAACTCTGCCATGCTCTGCTTTGCTCCACAGGCATCTATAAGTGTCAAAAGACCAGCATTGTGCGGGTAGGTGGAAGGAGCAACAGTGAAATCCTGAAGCAGTTCACCCTGAGGGAGCTGAGGAACAAGCGGGAATTCCGCCGCAACCTCCCCATGCACCTCCGAAGGGCCTACATGAGTGTAAGTCCCAGCTTTGGAGATCTGAGGTAGCTCAAGGGAGAACTAACCAAGATAGCAGTGGCTTTCTGGGTAGGCAGTCCAGGGGAGATAGGGAGGCTCCACAAAGCTGTGAAGGACCCTGGTTCCTTCCAGCATTCCATTCGGGTAATCCTACGGTGTGATCTTTGCCCTCATAATCCAAGATGGGGAAAGGACAGAAAAGGGCACACCACCCTTCCCAGCCCCTGCCAGGGCCTTAAAGCTACTTCCCCAAAACCACGCATAGCACTTTTACTTACAGCCTGTTGACCAGGTAAGTATCATCTTCTAGCTGGGCAGCATTGTGCCCAACCAAAACTTTGAGTTCTTATTACTAAGGAAAAAAGAGAGAGGTCTCTACCACAGTATATTTGGCCTGCTTTTCTGTTGTATTATTTGTTTCCTTTTCTTACTAGTTGGTAGGAGGTTTTTAGACATTTTAGATATTAATCCTTTGGTTAAAGACTGGCTGTTCCTGTGTTAGCTTTGTTTTCCCTTAAGGCAGAGACTGAGTTTGGGACATGACGATACTTCTTCATCATTTCTTTCCCTCTGTTCTTGATAGATCATGACACAAATGAAAGAGTCAGAGCAAGAGCTGCATGAAGGGGCCCAGACCCTGGAGTGCACCATGCGTGGCGTACTACGGGAACAGCATCTGGAGAAGTACATCTCCCTCCAACACTGGAAAAGCCTGATGAATGGACCAATACAGGTAGGGGTCATCTTGTGGGGCACAAGCATCTCTCTTGTCCCCATATTTGGCAGCAGAAGTAGAAGTCCAAAGCATTAGCTATAATCTGCTAAGATGCTGCTGTGATGTGAAAAGTTCCTTTTCGTGAGAAAAGGCAGCTGAATATACTAGTCAGAAACAAGACTCTGGAGCCAGTCTGCTGGATGTGAATACTGATTTTGCTCTAGGCAAGTTACTTAATTTTCTTGTTCCTGTTTCCTCTTTTATAAAGTGGGGATAGGGACTTCCCTTGAGGTCCAGTGGTTAAGACTCCAGGCTTCCACTGCAGGGGACACGGGTTCCATTCCTGGTCGGGGAACTAAGATCCTGCAAGCCGTGAGGCGTGGCAAAAAAAAAAAAAAAAAAAAAGTGCGGCTAATAACATTAAGTTGAACCCCGTGAAATTGCCAATATTTTTAAATTTAACTTGCAAAAATGGCAGTTTCTTACAGATCAACTTAATTCTTATAGGATTGTTATTGAATAAACAAGTCAATATCTGTAAACCTCTTGATTTAATAAGTGTGCTCTAAGTGCTTGTTAAATTAAACAAAATCATAATGAGGCAACCTAGCACATATAGAGGGTCTGGGACTTGACAGACTGGTCACACAGACTTGTGACTTGAGCCAGTGTGATCCTCAGGTCCCTCAGCAGTCAAGCAGGAATAATAATAATGCCTGCCTTCAAAGGATATTATAAGAAGTATCTGCTATCTGTATTTTTTTTTTCTTTGTTGGCTGTACTGCGCGGCATGCAGGGATCTTAGTTCCCCAACCAGGGATCAAACCCGTGCCCCCTGAAGTGGAAGCACAGAGTCTAAACCACTGGACCACCAGGGAAGTACCTGACACGATCTCTGTAAAGTGGTTGGCCGGGAATCCAGTGAGATGGTAGCTCTACTATCAATGGGTTGGTGATTTCCAGGATTTCAAGCCCCAAAGCCTAAAAGGGTCAGTCAGAGTCCTGTAAAGGACTGAAGCAGGCTAGATGTGAGGCGTTGGGAAGTAGCAAGGACTGAGGCAAACTGGGAAAGGGGTGGCAGCAGCGCACTTCAGCCATTTGTTGCCATTTAGGAATGCAGGCTCATTGCTCCCATAGCTCCTGATTTTTTCAAAAGAGGCGGGACATTTTTGTTTTTAAATCTATGCAAGTCATATTAAATGATCCAGTTGACCAAACGTTGCATTTTTAAGAGAATTTTAAGGGAATTACCTCTTGATCCTTTGAGAAGACCTTTCCTCATGCTAGTTGTCATAATTCTCATGACTAATAATTCTTTCCTCAGAATAGCGAATGGGTTTGCTTCCAGGGCTGGAAGCATTCCATGATGCTGGAGTGGCTGGGTCTAGGTGTTGGTTCTTTCACCCAAAGTGTTGCTCCAGCAGGACCTGAAAATACAGGTAAGAGGTGCATGTCTACCTAGAATCACATCTTAAGGTGGAATATGGTAAAGACTAGAAGAGCAGGACTTAAAAGTAAAGAGCTATAATCAATCAGAAAAAGACAAATAATAGCTTAATAGGAAAACAGATAAAAGACTTTTAATAAGCACATCACAAAATAAATCCTCATGGTCAATAAACATGAAAAGTGCTCATTAGAAATGAGAGGAATTAAAACTACAATGATATACTATTACACACCTACTAGATTGGCAAAAATTAAAATGTTTGATATAATCCCACATTGAAAGAATGTGGAGCAGTGGGAACTCTGTTATGAGGCTAATGGCGATATTAATTGGCAAAACCACTTTATGATAATAGAAAGGCAGAAGGAACTCAAATACCCATCCACATTTGTACACCAGATGGATAAATTACAATCTATTCAGATAATGGATACAACTGTGAAAAGGATTGAATTACAGCATATACAGCAATATGTATGACTCAAAAACATGCTTGGGCTTCCCTGGAGGCGCAGTGGTTGAGAGTCCGCCTGCCGATGCAGGAGACATGGGTTCGTGCCCCGGTCCGGGAAGATCCCACATGCCGCGGAGCGGCTGGGCCCGTGAGCCATGGCTGCTGAGCCTGCGCGTCCGGAGCCTGTGCTCCGCAACGGGAGAGGCCACGACAGTGAGAGGCCCGCATACTGCAAAAAAAAAAAACTATGCTGAATGAAAAAAGCAAGTTATAGGAAAATATTGATATATACAGTATGATTTCATTTATATAGAGCTCAGAAAAGTCAAAACTAGATGATGGTTGTTGTTTGAAGATATATATATATTATATATGTGGTAAAGTTAAAAGGGAGGAATGACTAATATAGAATTCAGGTTAGTAGAGCCCACAAGGGTCTTCAAAGAAATTGGTAACTTTCTGCTTCTTAAGTTGGGTGGAAGGTACTTGGATGTTCATTTTACATACTTTTATAATCCTTTAAGTTGCACATTTACGTTGTATACTTTCCTTTGTATATGTATTTGACATAAGTAAAACGTTCCTTAAAAAGGCATACATTCATGTGATTTTTTAAATGTAACAAAAATATATGCAAGGAAACCTAAGTCTCTTTCCCCTCTCATTCCTCCCATTTCCCTACCCAGAGGTAACCACTTAAACCCCTTAAGAATGTCTTCATGCATCTAAGCTCTTATAGGTACCCTTTTTCATCCTTTGGCTTCAAGAGTCTCCATCCCTGTCCTGACTGCTTTCCTCTCTTAGCCAAGGCAGAAGGGGAGGAGGAGGAGGAAGAAGGGGAAGAGGAGGGTTCGCTGATTGAGATCGCAGAGGAGGCTGAACTGATTCAAGCAGACCGGATGATTGAGGAGGAAGAGGTGGTGAGGCCCCGGCGACGGAAGAAGGAAGAGAATGGGGCAGTACAGGAGTTGGCTAAAGTGCTTCTGGCCATGAGGCTAGACAACCATGGCCCCGGGACAGCAGCCGGGCAGGAGCAGGCTGCAGGAGAGTGGGAGGTAAGCTCACTTCCTCGTAGCCCCTGCAAGTCCTAACAGAGTAGGAAATGGGAGTTCAGTTATTATTGCCAGGTGGGTGTGGGTAACTCTCCTAACAGGCCTGAGAGCATCTGTTCTGACCAGAACCGCAGCCCCTGATTTTCACTCACTTCTGTTGCACTGTATTCACTTCATCCTCATAATTAGCTTAATTTACCCTTTTTTACAACCTAATCCTAGTATAAGATAGGTCTAAGGCTTCCCTGGTGGCGCAGTGGCTGAGAGTCCGCCTGCCGATGCAGGGGACACGGGTTCGTGCCCCGGTCCGGGAAGATCCCACATGCCGCGGAGCGGCTGGGCCCGTGAGCCATGGCCGCAGAGCCTGTGTGTCTGGAGCCTGTGCTCCGCAAAGTGAGAGACCACAGCAGTGAGAGGCCCGCGTACTGCAGAAAAAAAAAAAAAAGTTAGGTCCAGTTTCCAAGAGTATAAAAATTATGGCCTTTTAGAGGGGCCCTGGCAAGAAATGCTAACTTAGAAAGACAGGAAGTAGGTAGCCAAGTGCTTCTCTTGAACTTTTAGAGAAGCGCAGCACATATGAGTCAGATCAGACACTTACGGTCTCAGTGCTTGGTGCTTTCATGGATATTCTCTTGTCAACTACAAACAAGTCTGTGCATTAAGATTTTAGAGGATTCAAGTAAAACAGAATGAAGTAAGCTATGTAGACTGGATGGAATATTTATCCTTCAATCACTCTGAAATTTGATATTTCTCTTAGAGCCAGAATAGTATAAATGCCCAGACTTTCTGTCTGCTCCTTCCTTTGGTAGAACCCAGTGGTCCTCAGAATTTACCGTGTCTTACTCTGACAATAGAACACTGAACCCCACTGATGATTTAAGGGATTTTAAGGGCAGCTTTGAATGCAGCTTTCTCCAGTCTGCTGGCTTTGAATCGGATCTCCTAGTTCAGTTCAACATCTCTATGCGAGGGAAAGAATCATGAGCCCAATACTTGGAAGCATGGATTGGGCATCTCTGCCATCTGGCCTCTGGAGGAGTTGAATTGTTTGGTTTTGAAGCCGAGGGGGGTCCATAGTATTGCGACATCTGTCTGGCATGCCAGTCCTTCTAAAGGCTCATGCAGAGCCAGGGGGGAGCACTTTCTCCAAGATGGTGCCTTTTACCCACTTGTTAAAGGTACTGTCTTGATATAACGGCATTAAGACCATCTTAGCAGGACCTGTATGGCATTTAACGAGAGAGACGCACCTCCACTACTGTCATGACATACGTTTTAGGAATGAGAAGCAGACTGTGGTCAAAGATGTTCAGTAATGACTAGTGCCAGCACTCTTCTAAAGTGCTTTCCATGTATTTACTCCTTCAGTCAATCCAGCAGCTCTGTGAAGAGGTACTGTTGTTATTCCCATTTTATAGAAGGGGATGCTGAGGCACATAGAGGTTCAGGTTCAGTAACTTACTCTAGGTCCCGCAACATATAAGAGGTAGATGGGACTTTGAACCCAGACAAACTGGCTCCAGAGCCCTCGTTTAGCAACGAACTATCTGTTGGGAGAGTGTGAGACACTTAGAGAAGTTCATCAGAGATGACAGCTCCTTTTTTAAATGTGCTCTAGCCCCCGCCTCGGGCTTAGAACCAGGCCCACCTTTACTCAGTGACTCTGACTGGTATTGATATCCACAGACCCAGCGCAGCCAGAAAAAGAAAATGAAGAAGAAGGTGAAGGTTGAACTTCGCAAGCTGAACACCATGACTGAGGCCGAGGCCAATGAAATCCAGGATGTTTGGCAGCTGGACCTGAATTCTCGCTGGCAGCTTTATAGGTACTGTGCCCACCCCACCCCCACCTACCCCCAGCCCGCCCATGTAATTTCCCCAGGGGGTTCCTTTCCTGTTCCTAGAATATAAGCTCTTCAGATCTTCAATATTAGTGTTAACCGACGATTGATTGAGCACCCCACTGAGCTGAGTGCTAGATGCAGCCATGGGATAGAATAGACACGCTTGGTTCTACCCTCACAGGGTTTAGAGGCTATCCAGGAAGACAAATCAGTTAGTTCCACAAATAAAAAGTTACAAATAGGCATCAACACCAAGGAAGAAAAGAGCAAGGAGTGCTAAGAATATTAACATGGGAGCTGATCTGATCTGAGATATCCAGGAAAGTGGCATTGGCGGCAGGATCTCTAAGATGAGTGGGCATTAATAAGGCCAGTTGGGAAGGGGGAGTAGATGAGCTTGCAGGGACCACACGGGTGTAAAGGCCTCGAGGGGGGAGGGAGCATATTTGAGAAATTGAAAGAAGGCAGCCAGCATGGCTGTGTCTCAGACAAATAGAAAGTGAGGTCAGAGAGGTGGGCAGGGGCCAGACTGTGCAGGGCCTCTTAGGGCTGAAGAGAACCACTGGAAGGTTTTACAGCAGAGTGGTGACATGATCTGTTTTACTTGTGGAGAGTTACAAGTAATTCTCCACAATTACAAGTAATTGTGAGGGGAGGAGTGGGGACTCGGGCAGGAATGGAGTAGGGACAGTTTGTGAGAAATTCTTCCTGAAGCTTTTAAAGTCCCTTGCTCTTGTCCAGTAGTTAACCTCTGTTCTTTATCCCCCTCCTTCCTTAGCTCCTGACCACTTATATACATCTCCCTGCACATCATTTTGTTGGCCATTTTGGACTCTCAGGTGCCTGCACATCTGGGTCTCTCCTTTCTCTGTGGCTTGTAACTTCCTCTAGGGTGTAGGTTCCACTTCATGCACAGGGCACACTGAAGGGGCTTCCTCCACCTTCTCAAAAAGTACATGGCTTCCTCTCCCTGGTTCTTCACATTCTCCAGGCTGTGGCTACAGATGTACCAGGCTGACACCCGCCGAAAGATCCTCAGCTATGAACGTCAGTACCGCACATCAGCAGAGAGAATGGCTGAGCTGAGACTCCAGGAAGACCTGCACATCCTGAAAGATGCCCAAGTTGTAGGAATGACAACAACAGGTAAGAAAGCATAGAGTTCACTACTGTTGCCAATGCCTATCAGATTATCTAGGACAGGTAAAGAGAAACTTCTTTAGTAGGTTAGAGGAAAATACCATGAAAAGCTATTGAAAGCAAGCTGTGTTTAGGGTTCTCTTGGTGAAATTCACCCACTTGCTTCTACTGCATTTAGAACCTCAACAGTGACAACATGGGGATGATGCTCTGGAGACCACGCAGCAGCACTCATTCTCATCCAGTGGTCACCGTGGCCCTGGGTGAATGTGAGGACTCAGTTGTAACAGACCCAGGCTCAGGGGTCACCAATCCAGAAGCCCAGTGGCACAGCGAGTCCAGTACATCCGCTCAGAGAACTCTCTTTGTTCTCTTGAGGTGCTGCCAAATATCGCCAGATCCTGCAGAAGGTGGAGCCTCGGATCGTCATCCTGGAAGAGGCTGCTGAAGTCCTTGAGGCCCACACCATTGCCACCCTGAGCAAAGCTTGCCAGCACCTCATTCTGATTGGGGACCACCAGCAGGTAGGCCAGGGGCCCCTGGAAGATGGGCTGGCTCTCTGCAGGAGTGGAATCAGGAATCAGACAGGAAGACCCTGGTCTCTGCTTTACCAGTCCTCAAGCTTATTAGTGGCTGTCTGTGACACCTCTTTTCCTCACCTCCCATGTTCAATCTAAGAGCAGGTGCTCTTAGATGTGGGGCATGTTTTAGAGGTAGCATTATCCATTTCATGTTCCCTTTGCTACTTTTTTTTTTTTTTTTTTTGGCGGTACGTGGGCCTCTCACTGTTGTGGCCTCTCCCTTTGCAGAGCACAGGCTCCAGACGCACAGGCTCAGCGGCCATGGCTCACGGGCCCAGCCGCTCCGTGGCGTGTGGGATCTTCCCGGACCGGGGCACGAACCCGTGTCCCCTGCATCGGCAGGCGGACTCTCAGCCACTGCGCCACCAGGGAAGCCCCCCCCTTTACTACTTTTTAATCTACCGTGGCCTTTTTTTTTTTGCGCTGCGCGGGCCTCTCACTGTTGTGGCCTCTCCCGCTGTGGAGCACAGGCTCCAGATGCGCAGGCTCAGCGGCCATGGCTCACGGGCCTAGCCGCTCCGCGGCATGTGGAATCTTCCGCGACTGGGGCACGAACCCGTGTCCCCTGCATCGGCAGGTGGACTCTCAACCACTGTGCCACCAGGGAAGCCCTACCGTGGCCTTTTTTTTTTTTTTTTTTTGCGATACGCGGGCCTCTCACTGTTGTGGCCTCTCCCATTGCGGAGCACAGGTTCCGGACGCACAGGCTCAGCGGCCATGGCTCACGGGCCCAGCCGCTCCGCGGCATGTGGGATCTTCCCAGACCGGGGCACGAACCCATGTCCCCTGCATCGGCAGGCAGACTCTCAACCACTGCGCCACCAGGGAAGCCCCTTACCGTGGCCTTTTAAGTGGACTGTTAGAACAGCATGTTCCCCATCCCACTGCTTCCATTTTTGCCACCCTCTAATCCATTCTTCATAAAGGAGCCAAAGTGAATCTTTTCAAAAAAGTAAATCAGGTCATGTTACTCCCCAGCTTAAAACCTTCCAGTGGTTTCCCATTGCACTTAAGATAAAAATCAAGCTTCTGGGGCTTCCCTGGTGGCGCAGTGGTTAAGAATCCGCCTGCCAATGCAGGGGACACAGGTTCGAGCCCTAGGTCCGGGAAGATCTCACATGCCGTGGAGCAACTAAGCCCATGCGGCAGTACTACTGAGCCTGTGCTCTAGAGCCCGTGAGCCACAGCTACTGAGCCTGCGTCCTGCAACTACTGAAGCCCACCTGCCTAGAGCCCATGCTCCGCAACAAGAGAAGCAACCACAATGTGAAGCCCGCGCACCGCAATGAAGAGTAGCCCCGCTCGCCGTAACTAGAGAAAGTCCGTGCACAGCGACGAAGACCCAACGCAGCCAAAAATAAATAAATAAATAAATAAGTCAAGCTTCTTAAAGTGGCCTACAAAGGCCAGTATTCTCAGGGTTCAGCCTGCTTCTCTGACCTCACCTCATACCACCATCTATCTCATTTGCTCACCGTGTTCCCACCCTCTTCTTTCTGCTCTCTGTTATGGCTTGCTCTTTGAATGACTGGTGACTTCCTCCATGCTGGTGTCAACTCAGATGTCACTGTTCAGAGAGGCCTATGTAAAGAACCTCCACCCCTGGGCATTCTGTCCCATCACCCTTATTTCTTGGCTTCATGGCCTTTGTCACTCTTTGTCCTTAGCCTGTTAACAACTAAAGCAGTGCCTGGAACACAGAAGCCACTTGAAAAACATTTGATAGGTGGGTAGATGGATGGATGGTTAAAATACATTTTCAGTGGAGAATCCTCAGACGTGTTTCTCTTCTCAGCTGCGCCCCAGTGCCAATGTGTATGATCTGGCCAAGAATTTCAACCTTGAGGTGTCCCTCTTTGAACGGCTGGTGAAAGTAAACATTCCCTTTGTCCGTCTGAACTACCAGGTGAGAAGCTAGACCTTTGTTACTACCAAATGTCCAAGAGAAGGCTCCTGGGAGCCTGCCAAATGCCAACAAGAAAGCTTGGCATTTTTATTTCATTAAAACACTGCTAGTTTAGTAATGAAATGACTCTGTCAGATTTATTTTGTTTTTTTGTTTTAAAATACCACAAGTTCAGCCTGTGTTGAGTTTGTGTCAGATGAAGGAGCTGTTTACATTCTGCTCTTTTTTCCCTATTATTCTTTTCAAATGTTACCGCCCCAGATTTTCTACTAGCAACTTAGTCTTTAGAAAACTGTCCATTTTACTCTCTGCCCATGTTTTTAATGACATACATGTCTTGTTTCAGCACCGCCCATGTTTTTAATGACATACATGTCTTGTTTCAGCACCGCATGTGCCCTGAAATTGCCCGGCTTTTGACACCCCACGTTTACCAGGATCTGGAAAACCATCCCTCTGTTCTCAAATACGAGAAGATTAAGGTGAATCTGCCCTACCTGATCTTTCTCTGATGCTGTCAGCAACCTAGGAGGTTATATTTTCCTCAGGACAAAAAAGGGCTTTCAGAAGGGAAAACAGCCAGCTTTTTAAAAAGCTGCCTATTGGGAATTCTCTGGTGGTCCAGTGGTTAGGACTTGGTGCTTTCACTGCCGGGGCCTGGATTTGATCCCTGGTTGGGAACTAAGATCCCCCAAGCCATGTGATGTGGCCAAAAACAAAAATCAAAACAGTAAAAAGCTAGTTATTAAGAAGAGGAATAGAATATAAGTTGAGAATACAGACCTGGGTTTTTGAATCCCAGCTCTGCCATTTAGTAGCTGTGTAACCTTTAGCAAATTATATATCAGTTCTGAGAATCAGGGTCCTCTTTTGTACATGAGAATAATGGTTGCTGCCTCGTAATATTATTGTATTGAAGGAGATAAGGTATATAAAGCATTCAGCACAGTGGAATGCTCCTAAATTAAAGATTATGGTACAGAGTATGTAGAAGCCTTCTAAGGTCCTTCCCTGGAACAGGGTCAGTGGCCAACGCACATGAAGATAGAAAAAACTACCATGAATGTACCTTCTCTTCTTTTTCTTTCCAGGGGGTCTCTTCCAACCTTTTCTTTGTAGAACACAACTTTCCTGAACAGGAAATCCAAGAAGGCAAAAGCCACCAGAACCAGCACGAGGCTCGCTTTGTGGTGGAGCTGTGCAAGTACTTCCTGTGTCAGGAATACCTGCCCTCCCAGATCACCATCCTCACCACCTATACTGGGCAGCTCTTCTGCCTGCGCAAACTCATGCCTGCCAAGACATTTGCTGGTGTCAAGGTCCATGTGGTGGACAAATACCAAGGGGAGGAGAATGACATCGTCCTCCTCTCACTAGTGCGCAGCAACCAGGAAGGCAAGGTGGGTTTTCTCCAGATATCCAACCGCATCTGCGTGGCCTTGTCCCGTGCCAAGAAGGGAATGTATTGCATTGGAAACATGCAGATGCTGGCCAAGGTGCCCTTGTGGAGCAAGATCATCCATACCCTTCGAGAGAACAATCAAATAGGCTCTGCCCTCCGGCTGTGCTGCCAGAACCACCCTGTTACCCACACTTTAGTATCCAAAGCTTCTGACTTCCAAAAAGTGCCCGAAGGAGGCTGCAGCCTACCCTGTGAGTTCCGGCTGGGCTGTGGGCACGTCTGCACCCGTGCCTGCCACCCCTATGACTCCTTGCATAAGGAGTTCCAGTGCATGAAGCCATGCCAGAAGGTAATCTGCCAAGACGGGCACCGGTGCCCCCTTGTTTGCTTCCAGGAGTGTGAGCCTTGTCAGGTGAAGGTGCCCAAAGTCATTCTCCGGTGCGGCCATGAACAAATGGTCCCTTGTTCCATGCCTGAGTCAGATTTCTGCTGCCAAGAGCCTTGCCCCAAGGTCCTGAAATGTGGGCACAGGTGCAGCCACCCATGTGGTGAAGACTGTGTGCGGTTGTGTTCAGAAAAGGTCACCGTGAAACTCAAGTGTGGGCATAGCCAAAAGGTGAAGTGTGGCCATGTGGAGGACCTCAGGTATGACCTGCCAGTCACATGCACCACCAAGTGTGGCACCATCTTGGACTGTGGGCATCCATGTCCCGGCTCCTGCCACAGCTGCTTCAAAGGGCGCTTCCACGAGCGCTGTCAACAGCCCTGCAATCGCCTGCTCATCTGTTCACACAGGTGCCAGGAGCCGTGCATTGGTGAGTGCCCGCCCTGCCAGCGGACCTGTCAGAACCGCTGCGTCCACAGCCAGTGCAAGAAAAAGTGTGGGGAACTGTGCAGTCCCTGTGTGGAACCCTGTGACTGGCGCTGCCAGCACTACCAGTGCACCAAACTCTGCTCTGAGCCCTGTGACAGACCCCCCTGCTATGTGCCTTGTACTAAGCTGCTGGCTTGCGGCCACCCCTGCATTGGTTTGTGTGGGGAACCATGCCCCAAGAAGTGCCGTGTCTGCCACCAGGAAGAAGTCACCCAAATCTTCTTTGGCTTTGAGGATGAGCCAGATGCCCGCTTTGTACAGCTGGAAGACTGCAGCCACATCTTTGAGGTGCAAGCCCTGGACCGCTACATGAACGAGCAGAAGGATGACGAAGTTGCCATCAAGTTGAAGGTCTGCCCTATCTGCCAGGTGCCCATCCGCAAAAATCTGAGGTATGGAACCAGCATCAAACAGCGGCTGGAAGAGATTGAAGTTGTCAAGGAAAAGATTTTGGGCTCAGCAGGGGAAATTGCAGTCAGCCAGGAACAACTTAAGGCCCTACTGGAGAGGAAGAATCTCCTCTACCAGCTGCTCCCTGAAGACTTCCTGATGTTGAAAGAGAAGCTGGCCCAGAAAAATCTGTCAGTGAAGGACCTGGGCCTTGTTGAGAATTATATCAGTTTCTATGACCACCTGGCTGGCCTATATGATTCCCTGAAAAAAGTGCATGTCTTAGAACAGAAGCAGGTGAGGACTCGGTTAGACCAGGTCCATGAGTGGCTGGCCAAGAAGCGTTTGAGCTTCACCAGCCAGGAATTGGATGACCTCCAAAGTGAAATCCAGAGGCTCACATACCTGGTGAACCTGCTGACCCGCTGCAAGATAGCAGAGGGGAAGGTGAGAGGCAGCGTAGCAGAAGAGGTCTCCAGAGTCCGGAAGATCCTCGAGGGGACGTGTAAGTTCACCCGGGAGGATGAACAGCTTGTGCAGAGAAAGATGGAGGCTCTGAAAGCCACCCTTCCCTGCTCTGGCCTGGGCATCTCAGAGGAAGAACGAGCGCAGATCGTCAAAGCCATAGGTTACCCTCGTGGCCACTGGTTCAAGTGCCCCAATGGCCACATCTATGTGATTAGTGATTGTGGGGGAGCCATGCAGAGGGGCACGTGTCCTGACTGTAAGGAGGTGATTGGGGGCGTGAACCATACTCTGGAAAGAAGCAATCAGCTTGCTTCCGAGATGGATGGGGCCCAGCACCCTGCCTGGTCTGACACGGCCAACAACCTGATGAACTTTGAGGAGATCCAGAGGATGATGTAGGAAGATGACATACCGCTGCCTTTTGCCCCGGCCACCATATGGCTGGGGCCAGCTCCCCCATGAAAGAACCGAAGTTTGTTTTTTATTACTGTCCTTTTAGTCTTAGCACCTATTTAAGGATCCACTTTTAGGGCTTGCCCACATTTGTTTCTAGATTTACCCCTGCTCTAGAGTAAGCACTTTACTTCCAGAACTGAGAGCGAAGTTAACAGGTCTCTTCTCTCTTCTGCAAGTTAGTGGACAGACTGCCTGAAGCACGTTTGGGGCTTCCACCTAGGCTACCTAGTAGTGTCTGTGGATCCTGACTCATGTCACATGCTTTTTCCGCAGTGCTCCAGAGGCAGATAGGAGCTCAGTGAAGCAGACTCATTCTAAATTGCCAGGACCTAACTTGCACACTCATTTCCAGTCTAATAAAGAGGCCCAGAGGAGCTGTTTATGAGCTGCTTATCCTTTCAAGGAGCACAAGAATCCCTCCTAGCCGCCTCCTTGGGCACCCTCATTCTAGGCGACGGAGGCACGTGATAAGACAAAGACTTCACTGACTAATCCTGACGTTACATATTCACTGAGAGTAGGGGAAAGTGTGATAGACCACAGCTGGGGGCTTATGCAGCAGGCCCAGGCCAACTAAGGAGTGATCCCTGTACCCTTCCTGGGACTTGCACTTTGGGATGGTTGAGGTTTTTTTCCCTGTAATA
Source organism: Delphinapterus leucas (assembly GCF_059928025.1). NCBI lineage: Eukaryota > Metazoa > Chordata > Mammalia > Artiodactyla > Monodontidae > Delphinapterus > Delphinapterus leucas. Next base: position 76,530,937 of record NC_143143.1, on the reverse strand, counting down.
GGAGAGGCTCAGTAGCTGTGCTGGTTCCCCAGGGCCTTGAAAGGACTAAACTCTCGTTTATAGTACCAGCAGCGCCTATCCAAAGTGTGACCCTTTTGTCCCAACACCCTCTATTGCAGCTTTTGCCTGGGCAGGGTTAGCATGCCAGCAGCTTCTGTAGGTCCCAGGTCCATACCAGAAGCCAGCCCCCAGGCCTGCTGCCTGCATACATATTCCCTCAGTCCAGTGTTCCCTAGAACTGACACTTAGGCATCTCAGGTCTTTCTAATGTTGGCAAGAAAACGTCCCTTTGCTATGTATACATTTCCTTTTTTGTCTTTACTATGCACTTTAGCCTATAAAGCCAATTAATAAAAACAATGATTGAGAAAATCAGTGGTCTGTGTTTGTCCTCAACTGTTAAAAGCAGCTCAAGCAGCTTGAGACAGTGAGGATGGGAATGGAGGCAGTGCCTACGAGGAGGTCATACTTCTGTGTCTGTGGTATGTGTCTGTGTCTTTGGCTGGTAAGTCATTTTTACTCTTGGTGAAAAGAAAACTCCAAAGGTATACTTGAAGTTTCCTTCCCCAGAGGCGCTCCTGTTAACAGCTTTATGAGTCCTCCCAGAGAAAATCGATCAATCTGTGCATACGCAATATCTAACCCTTAAAAAAGTACGTAGTTCTGCACTTGGCCTAACGATCTAGCTTGGGGATCTTTCTGTAAGCACGTAAAAACGGTGAGTCTGGGCTTCCCTGGTGGCGCAGTGGTTGAGAGTCCGCCTGCTGATGCAGGGGACGCGGGTTCGTGCCCTGGTCCGGGAAGATCCCACATGCCGCGGAGTGGCTGGGCCCGTGAGCCATGGCCGCTGAGCCTGCGCGACCGGAGCCTGTGCTCCGCAACGGGAGAGGCCAAAACAGTGAGAGGCCCGCGTACCGCAAAAAAAACCCAAAACGGTGAGTCTGGGACTGCCCTGGCGGTCCGGTGGTTAAGACTCCGTGCTTCCACTCCATGGGGCACGGGTTCAATCCCTGGTCTCCATCTTGTGTGTGTGCCATTATTTACTGAACTGGAACCCTCTGTTGGCAACTTTTAGGTACAGCCTAAATGAATAGCGTTAAACATACTCTAATCTTGAGGGTATATGCTACTGGATAATAATTTTTGAGCTGAAAGAAAAAGGTCTGTGTACTGCTTGAAATTATGACATAAACTTACAATCACAATTTTTCCAAGGAGTGTCCTCTGGCTTTCAATCTAATTGTCAAAGGGACCTGTGATTCAGAAAAGGATGAGAACCACCATTCTACAGGGTACAACCTGTTTTTTTGCAACAAAGAGCTAATTTATCTGGTACCCTTTCTGGGGTTTTTTGGCCGTGCCGCATGGCATACGGGATCTTAGTCCCCCTACTGGGGATCAAACCTGTGCCCCGTGCAGTGGAAGCGCAGAGTCTTAGCCACTGGACCACCAGGTTAGCCCCTATGTGGTACCCTTTCTGTCCCCTTTGAGCTTCCGTCTCTCCAGTAGCACTTCCACACCATACTAAAGGGTCAGGGTATAGGTTGAGATATACCACGATTTCAAAAACTTGAATTCCCAACTGTGCAATCTTGGAAAGTTACTCCATCTTTCTAAGCCTCTGTTTCTTTCTCTGCAAAATGGGCATAACAGTACCTGCCTCATAGGGCTGTAGTGAACTGAATGAAACAGTGCTCAGTACACAGAAATGTCTGGTGCACGGCTGGTGCTCAATAAATGACAGCTTTTTGTTTTAGGACACTGACAGAACTTCTAGCACGAATATCCTTATTCCACACCCAGCTCCTCTACAAGCATAGAGATGCATACCAAGTATATACGGCAGTGCCAAGCTAGCAGACGACGTAGACTGTGCTATGGAGGGAAGAGACAGAAGGATAAGATATACAGTTAGACTGGTCTCTTCAGCCTCCCAAAAATACTTCTTCCATTTGGCATTTTCTTTTTTTAATTAGTTTATTTTTGGCTGCGTTGGGTCTTCATTGCCGCACGCGGGCTTTCTCTAGTTGCGGCGAGCGGGGGCTACTCTTTGTTGTTGCATGCGGCCTCTCATTGTGGTGGCTTCTCGTTGTGGAGCACGGGCTCTAGACGTGCGGGCTTCAGCAGTTGTGGCTTGCAGGCTCAGTAGTTGTGGCTTGCGGGTTCTAGAGCATAGGCTCAGTAGTTGTGGCGCACAGGCTTAGTTGCTCCACGGCATGTGGGATCTTCCTGGACCAGGGCCTGAACCCGGGTCCCCTGCACTGGCAGGCAGATTCTTAGCCACTGCGCCACCAGGGAAGCCCCCTAGTATTTTCTTTATGTGAAAGCTTATCAAGAAAGGAGTCTTGGGGCTTCCCTGGTGGCGCAGTGGTTGACAGTAAGCCTGCCGATGCAGGGGACACGGGTTCGTGTCCCGGTCCGGGAAGATCCCACATGCCGCGGATCAGCTGGGCCCGTGAGCCATGGCCGCTGAGCCTGCGCGTCCGGAGCCTGTGCTCCGCAACGGGAGAGGCCACAACAGTGAGAGGCCCGCGTACCGCAAAAAAAAAAAAAAAAAAAAGGAAAAGAACTTTTGCTGACAAGGATGCTTAGGAAACAGCTATATACCACCACCACCCCCAACTTTTCCGTTTCTTTAATGTACAAATGACAAAGATGTATTAAAGTTTTAAATAATTTTTTTACAAACAGAAAAGAGAGACCAAACCAGGATGACTTCCAACAAAGAAGGGATCTAAGAGCCGCCCCATGAACTTCTTCAGGCCCCCACGGCTACTTCTTCCTCTTGTACCTATGAAGAAAATGAGCAGAGTAAAGACCAACGCCAAGACCAGAAAGAGGAAGGAGAAGCTCCTTTCCCAGGAAAGCTTTCCTCTCCAACCCCACTCATAGCCTCTGGTCCTCCAGAACTATAAACATTACCTGGATTTAGATTTAAAGTTTCCTCCTCGTCTCTGGTGGGGCAAGCCCAATTGTTTTCTTTCTTCAAAGGAGGGGCTGTGAATGAGAGAAGACGGCAAAATATTGGACAAGCAGGCAATGTTTCACCCCCCATCCTACCAGCTCCCACACAAAGCAGCAGCGCCACAGATGTGTCATTTTCAGGGCCTGAGGTTCTAAGTCTGTGTTCTTCCACCTGATAATATGGGTTTATGGAAGTCAGGGCCCAGCACTAAAACAAGACGAAGAGGCTCTTCCTTCTTGTGTATGTAATAAAACTGCTTGGGTAACTTAGTTTACCCAGCCACCAACCCCAGCCCAGAGGATGTGAGGAGGAACAGCACATTCCCAAGAGCACACCAGAATCCTTTCTTTGGGGTTCTATCACTCCCCTGAGAGAAAGCTCTATTTCTGAACCAAAAATGTGCTATTTCACCTCCAAGGCAGGAGGGTCTTAACACTTCTCTTACTCTCACCCTGAGAATCCACAGATGGGCTGGTGGGGGAGGGGGCAGACAGGAGCCCTTAAAATTATATACAGGCAGACCTCAAAGATATTGAGGGTTTGGCTCCAGACCACTGCAACAAAGTGAGTATCACAATAAAGCAAGTCACACGGATTTAGTGGTTTCCCAATGCATGTAACCGTCACATTTACACTATACTATAGTGTCTTAATAAAGTGTGCAATAGCATTATATCTAAAAAGAAAAACAATGCACATATCTTAATTTAAAAATACTCTATTGCTGGGAATTCCCTGGCGGTCCAGTGGTCAGGACTCCGCACTTTCACTGCTGGGACCCGGGTTCGATCCCTGGTCGGGGAACTAAGATCCTGCAAGTGCATGGCGCGGCCAGAAAATAAATAAATAAAAATTAAAAAAATAAAAATACTCTATTGCTAAAAAAAGGCTAACCATCATCTGACAACGCAGGATTGCCACAAACCTTCAATCTGTAAAAACAGCAGTATCTGCGAAGTGCAGTAAAGCAAAAGACAATAAAATGTGCCATGCCTGCATCATAAAGCTGTAGGTATATGAGACCTGGGAGTGGGGAAGGAAGGAGGGAGAAGATTCATAGCTTTCATCAGAATACCAAGAGCTCCACGATGACTTAAAACCCTACCCAGCTCGATACTGTTTCAGGGCCTTCTTGCTTGTGTTGGTGAGTTCTTCATCAAATACAGATTTCTTCACCTGCTTTTGCTTCTTTGCTGTGCACAGAGAGAATGGGTTAGATATGGCCTTTTTGTCCCAAGCTCCTAAATCCCCTTAAGCTCAAGGTAATGGTTCCAAGTTCAGTGGATGCTCTGGCCTGATGTTTTGACATGGAAGCAAGACATCAGATCCCAGCAGAAAAGAGATAAGGAATCATAAGTACCAGGTGTGAAGAACCACTCCAAAGGATGCCTGCAGAGTCCAAAGGTGGAATGGACCATGTAAACATAAAATGGGCTGAAAACATCTTCCCCTCATTCTACCCTGACCCACTCCTTCAAGCAGCAGCTGGTAAGGATTTAGGCTCCAGAATCAGAAAGGCTTGAGTTCAAATCCTACTAAACATGGGGTCACTTCACCCCTTGGAGCCAATAAGGGACAGCTGTACACACCTACATACTCATTACTCAAAAAGTGTGGGCTCTTATCATCATCCCTCCCCTTTTGTCCCTCACCACAAGCCCAGGTTTCAGGCAGAGCCTTCCTACCAGCTCCTTCAGGCTCCCCATCTGCCTACCAGGGCCCCTCGCTGGCTCCTCCTCGGGCATTGCTCTGGCCCGCTTGGCTCTGCGGTTCCTCTTGGCCAGCCGCTCAGCGAACATCTGTGCCTTGAGGATTTCAAACTGGGACCTTTCGTCTGCCTGGGGAGAGGATGACATCTAAGTGTGGAACAGACCTGGCAGCCTTGACCCACATCCTCAGGCAGGGACCTAACTCCAAAGGGGAGGCTACTCACTGTCATCTCCCCCTTTTTCTTGACATCCTTCATAAACTTCTTCCTTTTCTTCTTTCCTCTTATGGCTAAGTCAAACTCCTGCAGAGCCTTGGCAACTGGGATGAGAAGAGAGCATGAAAGTCCAGGTACCATTTCATAAAATCTTTTTTTAAACTTACAATAAGAAGTGTACATATTTGGGCTTCCCTGGTGGCGCAGTGGTTGGGAGTCCGCCTGCCGATGCAGGGGACGTGGGTTTGTGCCCCGGTCCGGGAAGATCCCACATGCCGCGGAGCGGCTGGGCCCGTGAGCCATGGCCACTAAGCCTGCGCGTCCGGAGCCTGTGCTCCGCAACGGGAGGGGCCACGACAGTGAGAGGCCCAGGTACCGCAAAAAAAAAAAAAAAAAAGAAGTGTACATATTTAAAAGTGATACATTTAAGGGCTTAAAGTGAAAAGCAGCAGTCACTTCCTCTCCTGGCAGTTACCTCCATCTCACTAAATAACCTGCTGGTTCCACTATTTCTTAATTAATCCACTTGAGACATTCATTATATATCTGCCTCGTATTATGAAAGATATACTTCCCACCCCTTCCCACAATATAGTTATAACTCTATTTATAACACAGAAACTTAACACACATACACCTTAATTTTTTGTCCCATCAAATATAGACAGTATTTCTTAAATGCTGGTACTACCTCTTTGGAGGGTAATTTTGCAATCCCTAACAAAATAATAAATACACATAGCCTCTGACCTACAATTTCACTTTTTGGAGCTTACCTTATAAATCAAATATGCTTGCTTAATTGTGAAAGGGCATCTGTATAGCTATCTACTACATCACTTGTTTATAATAGCAAAAGATTGGAAACAACCTCCATGTCCCTCAATGGGGAACTAATTAAAATAAACTATAATCCACCTATGTGATGGAAGACCACATAGCCACTGAAAAAAAGAAAAGACAGCTATATATGTGCCTATATAAAATGATCTCCAAACTACAAAGTTCATTGAAAAAAGCAAGGTGTAGACAATGTGAATTTGTGTTTGTTTTTTAAAGGGAGAGAAAAGGGAATATATATATCTAAATATCTTTCTGACTTACTTTTTCTAAATTGTGGCAAAATATATATAACATAAAGTTTGCCATTTTACCCGTTCTTTAGTGTACAATTCGGTAGCATTAATGACATTCACAATATTGTACAATCATCACCATTATCTGTTTCTAAAACTTTTTCATCATCCCAGACAGAAGCTCTATTACCGTTAGAGCTTCCCCACGGCTCCTGCTAATCTCTCTTCTACTTTCTGTGTCTATGTATTTGCCTATCCAGGTACCTATTATAAATGGAATCATAAAGATGTGTCCCCTTGTCTGGATTATTTCACTTAGCATGTTTCCAAGGTTCATCCTTATGGCATGTACCAGAACTTCATTATGGCTGAATTAATATCCCATTGTATGTACCTACCACATTCTGTGTATCCGTTCATCTGCTGATGAACATGGTTGTTTCCACCCTTTGGCTATTGTGAATAATGCTTCAATGAATACTGGCATACAAGTATCTGCTTGAGTCCCTGTTTTCTGCTCTTTGGGGTATAGACCTAGGAGTGGAATTGCTGGGCCTGATGGTAATTCTATGTTTAGCTTTTTGAGGAACCTCCCCAACATACTTTTTTCCTTCTTCCTCTCTTCTTTGGTCTGGAACCAGCTCCTTTCAGGCTCAGGGTTTGGGGCCCCCTTCCCTTTCTCCAGGAGCCGCTGTGCTGTGTTGATCTGTGGGGACAGCAAAAGGATGCCTGCCATGAAACCTACATCTGATAATACAGAACATGGTGGCTGCAGGAAGCCACTGCCTGTAAATACTTGGGGCTCTGATGATACGTTTGGCAGACACAGCATATCAGAAGGCAGACCAGCCGGGGCCCATGCAGTCTGCTTACTAAGCAGCATGTGGACCAGAGCGCTCCTCACAGCCTCACCTGGGCTTCTGACTTTTGCATCTCTTTTTCTTCAGCCTCTAACTGCAGAACTGCATACACGTCCTTCTCCATTTTCTCAATCTTGTCCCGGAATTTGAGGATGACATCTCAGGGGAAAAGAACGAAAAAGATTTTAAAATAAGGATGAATATGGTGTAGCTGATGCAAACAACGCAGATGGCTATTTTTCTTTAATTATTTATTTATTTTTGGCTGTGTTGGGTCTTCATTGCTGCGCATGGGCTTCTCATTGCGGTGGCTTCTCTTGCTGTGGAGCACGGGCTCTAGGCACACAGGCTTCAGTAGTCCTGGCATGCGGCCTCAGTAGTTGTGGCTCGCGGGCTCTAGAGCGCAGGCTCAGTAGTTGCGGCACGTGAGCTTAGTCGCTCCGCGGCATGTGGGGTCTTCCCTGACCAGGGTTCGAACCCGTGTCCCCTGCATTGGCAGACGGATTCTTAACCACTGCGCTACCAGGGAAGCCCTCAGATGGGTATTTAGTGACGCAGAAAACTGGGTTTTTTGGGTTTTTTTTATGTGTGGCTGCTCTCCTTAACACCTCCCCAGAGGCTTCCTGATGCTCGTGGAATAAATTCCAAACTCCTCAGCATGGCCCCTGCCTACCTCTCTGACCTCTGCCTACCCCTTGCTCACAGGCCTCGGGCCTCTGGCCCTCCCTGTCTTCTACTCCCACATCAAGTGTGTTCCTGTCTCTGAGGCTTTGCCCTGGTTTTCCCTGCTTGGCACACTCTGTCCCCAGACCTCCCACAGCCATCTCATTCTCGTCATCCGGGACTTGGCTCAGATGCCATCTGTCAGAGGCCTTTTCTCAGCAGCTTTTCTAAAGTAGGCACTTCTCCTGTCGTTCTCAATCACACCTACAATTAGCTTATTTATTGTGTCTTTTTCCCAACAGTGTCAGCTGTTTTGTTTCCTGCTGTATCCCCAATACTTAGAATACAACAAACAGCAATAGACTGAATGAATTAAATGAAAATTTTTTAAATGAAAGGAAAAAAAAAAGACCTATGAATGGAAAAAAAGGTCTTGAAAAGACGTGTATCTAAATGCTATGAGTGGTGAGCTCTTTCACATACAATTACATTTTTACTCTTATTTGATTTACTTTTTTCCAACACTGAATACATATTACTTTTGTAACTTAAAAAAAAAATTTTTTTAACGATGTGCATTATATGACCGCTACAGATGAGTAAAAAAGGAATGAAAGATATACAAAAAGAGTAAGTGCTGACCTCCTCCCCATCCTGGGCCCCCACCAAGAGGAAGTGGTGAAGGGTTAGTGGGGGTGGTGCCTTAAGAGGCCTTCTTGGGCTTCCCTGGTGGCGCAGTGGTTGAGAGTCCGCCTGCCGATGCAGGGGACGTGGGTTCGTGCCCCGGTCCGGGAAGATCCCACGTGCCGTGGAGCAGCTGGGCCCGTGAGCCATGGCCGCTGAGCCTGCGCGTCCGGAGCCTGTGCTCCGCAACGGGAGAGGCTACAACAGTGAGAGGCCCACGTACGGCAAAAAAAAAAAAAAAGAAGAGGCGTTCTCTTCCCAAAGGCTGGCGAATACCTATGACTAAGCACTTGGGGCACAAGTCTCTCCTCAGTCCCTTTCACACACAGAGAGAATGAAGCCCAGAGAGGCAAGGGGAGACCTGCCCGGGGCCCCTCAGCAAGGAAGTGGCAGAGCTGGGATTCAAATCTGGCTCCTAACTGCAAAGCACCTGCTCTCACCCATTACCCTCTGCCCGCTGCCCCGTCCTTTGGGGTCTGAGCTAGGATGCTCCCCCACCCACCCGAACCGCCCTGAGCCGCGGCACTGACGCCTGCTCACCCTGGGGCGGCGTCCGGGCCTTCACTGGGGCCTTGGCGGCCTTCACAATCTCCTTCAGCATCTTCCGCTCCTCCTCTCCCACCAGAGAGACTGAGCGCCCGGCCCGGCCGGCACGAGCTGTTCGCCCCACCCGGTGGACATAATGCTTGATGGTGTTGGGCATCGTGAAGTTGATGACCTGGAAGGCCAAAGTTAAGCATCAGTCAGACCTGGGAGTTGGCGGGGAGAGGGGGACGTGAGGAGGCAAAAGGACTCCCAGCAAAAACTCAAGGAAGATGGGGCCCGCTCACCGTTTTGACGCCATCGATGTCAAGTCCACGGGCTGCTACATCTGTGGCCACGAGGATGTCAATCTGTTCATCCTTAAAGCGCCTGGAAACAGCCACAAACATGTTCCTCTGAATACCTGACCCCAGTCAATACTCTGCAGAAGCCTGAGCCAGCGAAGAGAACACAAACCCTTCTGCAGGCAAGCGGCAGAGTACAGACCATCACAGTGGAGACAGATGCTAAGTGTCAGCCTAACGACACTTACATGCCCCCCAAACATCCCACGACATAGAGCAAATGTAGTTTTGTGTATACCATTATAAACAGCAATTCCTATAAATAGAGAAGCTTGGGGACCACAGAGTAAGACTATAACACGGAGCAGAGGCAAGTGCCTCAGCACTGAAAACAGCCTTTAAGAAGCAACTCTCAGCTGCCCGTGTGACTAAGGACCAGTGCAGAGTCCTACAGGGCTCCTCCTTGCCTACCAAGCCGACTCGATTCTGCGAGAGTTAAACAAGAAACCACGTGGAAAAGCACAGGGCCTGGCAAGGTAAGTGCTCAAGAAATACGAACGGATTTGCTTCAGGATCTCATTCTAGCAGACCTGGGTATGTCCCCTGCTCTGGAAAGGCTGCGGAGATCAAAACGTGTGCTGCGCCATCCCAAGTCAACTTCCTGCTGTGACCCCGCGCAGCGGCTCCCACGCTCGAATCCTGGGGCAAGAGTATCATTTTCTACAAAGTCGGAGTTCTGAATGTCTCTAAGACCTGACCTTAGAAGGGTTAGGCTAGAATGTGTGAAGTGGGGAACTGTACTGTAGCCCCTGGTACCGCTCACACATGACCTCTGGGTGGTACTTTCCGTCTCTGGAATGAACAGAGCCCTCTCTGAAGGATGGGTGGGAGCCTCAGCCCCCAAAACTTTACCGGAGGGCCTCCAACCGCTGCGTCTGTGACAGGTTGCCGTGGAGCTCGCCCACCTGCAGCCCCATCAGCCCCAGGAGGATGTGCATGCGGTGGGCCTGCTTCTTGGTCTGGGTGAACAGCATCACGTGGTCGGTGAAGGTTCTCATCAACAGAGCTGCCAGGGAGAGAAGAGTGAGCGGGTGGCTGCCTCCAGCACGTCCTCCCTCCTCGCCTGCAAAGCGGCTGCTGTGCCTGGTTCGGGGGTGGCAGGTGAGGCCCCTGCCTTGCGGAGCTCCCACTCCAGGGCAGAGACGGAGAGGCCGAGTCCCAATTCTCAAGGGCGGTAAATGCCGTGAGAGAATGAAGAGAAGATGCGGCAGCTTCAGGGCTGGCCTCTGTGAGGAGGTGACATTAGGCTGAATGACAAGACAGTCTCATCCACGAGAAGATTTGGGGGAAGATTCCAGGCAGAGGAAAGAGCAAAAGCTTGGGGGGTTTGAGAAAGCGAAAGCAGGCGGGTGTGGCTGGAGTGCCATGAGCTAAGGCACCAAGGCCAGGGACTCCGGGCAGGCCAGGGCAGGTCCAGGGGTCTTACAGGACTCGCTAGGGAGCATGGATTTCAGTCTAAGAGCAATGGAAGACACCAGAGGGTTTAAACAGCGAAGGAACAGGAGCGAATGCTTGTTTGTACATGATCCTTTTAAATGGTCTGCAGTGTGGAGAAGGCACTTCCACAGGACAGGGTGGAAGCAGACGGCCAGGTCAGAGGCCACTGCAACAATCCAGGTGACACAGTAGTGGCCTGGACGAAGGGCCAGAGGGGCAGCTGGAGGGAAGTGGCTAGGAGTTCAGCAGGACATAAAGAGGACTGGACGGTGGAAGGGAGATGAAGCGACGAAAGAAAGAAAGGGAGGAAGAACTCGTGGAGCAGAGGAACAGCAGTACCACACGCTGGGGCACGGGAGACCGGATGGAGGAGTCGCCGGGGAAAAACCAACACTTTGGTGTGAAGCTCAGGGGAGCTGAGCAGCCCTCCCTGCTCAGTCCCACCCTGGGCTTTCACCTGCCACGATGGCTTCCCGGTCCCCTTCCCGGTTTGGCCGGATCCGGATGAACTCCTGCCGCAAGAAGGGGGCCACGTCCGTGTTGCTGTTCACAAATATCCGGACGGGATTCTTCAAGGAGACAGAAGCCAGATCTTTCACCTGCCAGGCACAAAGGCAGGGGCGCTGACCATCCTGTCAGGAGGCAGGGAGGGAGGCAAGCCGGCGCTCCAGCTCAGCCCGGGGTCCTCTGCGCCGCCCCTCTGTTCCCTACAGCCCACCTCATCCGTCATCGTGGCTGAGAAGAGCATGGTCTGGCGGTGGTGGGAACACATTCGGATGATCTCCTTCATCTGCTCCTCGAAGTACTCGTCCAGCATCCTGGCAAGCAGGGGAGGGGAGGAATCAAGAGAAATGGACTGGGCTTGCATCTGTATTGATGAAGGACAGAAAACACTGCACAGATGATGTTTCGATACTGTCATTGGTTATGTTTCAGGCTCATTTATTTACTTATTTTATTAGCGTTATTTTACCCTTTTTCCAAGATTCACCAAGAATTATCATTTGCCCATATTTGCTTAGTCTTTCTTTTTTTTCTTTTGCTGAATCATATGCTATTAAGTTGCAGATATCATGACACCGGACCCCTAAATATTTCAGCACACATTCCCTAAGAACGGTGACTTTCTCCTACATAAACACAATGTCGTTATCACACCTGAGAAATTCAAGTGTCTGAATGATATCTAAAGTAAAGTACAATGTATATTCAGTTTTCCCTAACTGTCCCCCAAACGTCATTCTAGAGCTGTCTTTTTATTTTTTTAGTCCAGGAATGACAGTTCCTACGTTGTACTTGGTTGCCACATCTCTTTAGTCTCCCTTAGTCTACAAAGTCCTCTCATCCTTTTTCACACTCTGAATAAGTCTTATTATTCCCCAGTGACTGGATTCAACAATCATTGCTGGGAGCGGGGTGGGGGGCAGCTGTGCACCTCACTCCCACTCCACCCGGAGACAGACAGTTTGTTCCAGCATCGCAGTTTGGTCACTTGGTTGAAGTGGTGTCTACCAGCTCTCTCCACGAGGAAAGGAGCCTCTTTCTCTTTGCAGATAATAGTCATCTGTGAGATTACTGTGACTCCAATTTTTTCAACCCATCCAATCCTTTACAGTATTTCTCGTCCAGTTCAGGCTGCAGTTGAGGGACAGGTATCACCTTTAGTTGTCGTGTCTCTTTGGTCTCAGTCTGAAACTTCCACAGCCTTTCTTGGTCTTTTGAGACATTGATATTTTTGATATTTAAAACCTAAATCAGATCATGTTCCCTTGGCTTAGAACGATCTCCTTTACCTCCTTCAGGCCTCAAGAATGCTCGGGGGAGGCAGTCTACCAGTTATTCAACACCTATTGTGCACCTGCTAGATTCTAGACACGGCCCTGGCACTGGGATGTGGCAGCAGGCAACACAAACACAAAGTCGGCCCTTCTCGAACATGAAGCTCTGGGGAGAAGAGGGACACAGCCACCACACGAGCATTCAGGTAACAATGCGGGAGGTCAAGGAGGTGTAGCACCTCAGAGAACATAAGGCAGGAAGGGAAGGACGAGGCGGGGGTGTGGGGGGAAGGGAGGAACTGTTTTTTAAAAAATATTTCATTTATTTATTTATTTATTTGGGGGGCTGCATCGGGTCTTCGTTGCTGTACACAGGCTTTTCTCTCTAGTTGCGGTGAACAGTGGCTACTCTTCATTGCGGTGCGTCAGCTTCTCATCGTGGTGGCTTCTCTTGTTGCGGAGCACAGACTCTAGGCGCACGGGCTTCAGTAGTTGTGGCGTGCAGGCTCAGGCTCATCAGTTGTGGCACATGGGCTTAGTTGCTCCGCGGCACGTGGGATCTTCAGGGGTCGAACCTGTGTCCCTTGCATTGGCAAGCAGATTCTTTTTTTTTTTTTTTTTTTTTTTTTTGCTGTACGTGGGCCTCTCACTGTTGTGGCCTCTCCCATTGTGGAGCACAGGCTCCGGACGCACAGGCTGAGCGGCCATGGCTCACGGGCCCAGCCGCTCTGTGGCATGTGGGATCTTCCTGGACCGGGGCATGAACCCGTGTCCCCTGCATCGGCAGGTGGACTCTCAACCACTGCGCCACCAGGGAAGCCCGCAAGCGGATTCTTAACCACTGGACCACCAGGGAAGTCCCAGGAACTGTTATAGAGTGGCCAGCAAAGTGACAGCTGGAGCAGAAACCTGAGGAGGTACAGGAGGTCATTCCAAGCTGAGGGAACAACGATGCAGAAGAGAAGCCCCAAAGTGGGAGTGTGTGGATGGGATTTACCAATGGATATCCTGGGGGGATGAGAAAATGAGGAGACAAAAATGGCACTGAGAATATGGCCTGAACAGCTAGAAGGCTGGAGTTGCCCTTCAGTGGGATGGGAAGCGGGAGAGGGGCACAGAGGATGAGAAACTTGGTTAAGGACCTGGTTAGTTTGGAGATGCTTCCGTTTGAGAGTAAACTTGAACAGCCTCCTTACCCTGCCACCTCCACAGCAGTCCAGTTCATTAAGAGTTCATTCTGTTGAGTCACGAAGGAAAGAGGTGAGCAGATGAGACACGAATGAGAGAAAGGAAGGAAGAGAGGGAGGGAGGGAAGAGGAGGGAGCGGGGAAGGAGGGGGAGCCTGCATCAGAGTAATGGAGGCTGTTGGTTGAATCCTCCCTATGCACTGGCACTATACTGGAGTTACTCCTGGAATCTTCAACAGCATGAGGTGGGTACTTATCCCCCACTTACAAACAAGAAAAGATTTGCTTTAAGACTCTAAATAACGTTTCCTAATCTCAGGAAGCGGTGGAGCCAGAATTTAACTTGCCTTCCCTCTTAACCATCACATTATAGAAAAAGAGCAGGATAATCCGGGCTAAGATGGACAAAGGCTCAAACGTGAACAGCTGAACTGGTCAGAGCCAGGTAGGACCAGGCAGAGTGCAGGTTCCCGCCCTGGGGTGTGGCCCTGGGGACCCCACCATTTCAGGTGTACCTGTCAGCCTCATCCAGGATGAGCACTTCGATGCTGCTCAGGTGGAAGGAAGGGCAGTTGTGGAGGTGATCGATGAGCCGGCCCGGGGTGGCGATGAGGATGTCAGGTGCTGTCCGGAGGGCTGCTTCCTGAGACTTCACGTCCAGGCCACCTGCAAAAAGCAAAGCCCACCAGGCAGCCAGCTGAGTCACTCACCAGTACGGACTTGAGCCCTGCTACCTGCCAGCTCCCACGGCAGATGCCGAGCAAACGGCAGAGCACAAGACTGACAGAGGCCCCACTTGCGCAGATTTTACAATATGGTGGGAGAGACAGATTATTTAATTACAACTGTGCTAAGTGCAAAAATCTAAAATGGTGATGACACAAAGCCACTTCAGAATACAACAATTCAACCGTCCACCAACTGAGAGATGCAGCTGAGAAACTGATAATCTTTCTAAATCACCTACAATTTCCTACTGCATAAGGAGGGTAAAATGAAGGTTAGATAACACTATCACATAACATCATCAGAAAGATTCTGCCCCAATAAATACCTGATTCATTATTCATGCAAGACAAAATTATATCCTAAATTCGTTCAGTATCAAGAAAAAATTTGTTTCATCATTTTGGAGTTTCGTTTTGCAAGGCTGGTGAAGCCTCAGTCAAAGCCCTCCCCATCGCCCTCACTATCTACTGTGAAAACGTCACCTGGTTTTTAACTGGTTTCTATCACATGAAGGCTTTCCTGCACCCATTACACTCAGACAGTGGTGCACATCCCCCCTCCACCGTGCCACACTCTGTCAGAGGCAGCCAGCCCTCAGCCAGACACTCACCCACAGCCAGGCAGGTGGTGATGCTGCAGAACTGGGCCAGCTGCTTGGTGACGGAGTGCACCTGGATGCCCAGTTCCCGGGTGGGAACCAGCACCAGCACACGGGTCACCGGAGCCTGGCGGGGTTTGTAGATCAGACGCTCCAAGACGGGAAGGGCAAAAGCTGCAGTTTTACCTGGAGGGAAGGGCAGCAGGAAAGCAAAATGAGAAAAGCTTCTGTCCTTCCCAGGTCCAGGTTTTCACCTGCACACAGAAAACCTACATATCTACTGAGAGGGAAATGAAGCAACTTATTTTTCATAAAACTTTTTTTCTGGTTTTAAATCACATGGTCAGGGCTTCCCTGGTGGCACAGTGGTTAAGAATCCACCTGCCAATGCTGGGGACACAGGTTCGAGCCCTGGTCCGGGAAGATCCCACATGCCGCGGAGCAACTGAGCCCGTGTACCACAACTACTAAGCCTGCGCTCTAGAGCCCGCGAGCCACAACTACTGAAGCCCTCATGGCTAGAGCCCATGCTCTGCAACAAGAGAAGCCACCACAGTGAGAAGCCTGTGCGCCACAACAAAGAGTAGCCCCCGCTCGCCGCAACTAGGGAAAGCCCGCATGCAGCAATGAAGAACCAACACAGCCAAAAATAAATAAATAAAATTTAAAAATCAATCAATTGGGCTTCCCTGGTGGTGCAGTGGTTGGGGGTCTGCCTGCCAATGCAGGGGACACGGGTTCGTGCCCTGGTCTGGGAAGATCCCACACGCCGCGGAGCGGCTGGGCCCATAAGCTATGGCCGCTGAGCCTGCGCATCCGGAGCCTGTGCTCCGCAGCGGGAGAGGCCGCAACAGTGAGAGGCCCACACACCACAAAACAAACAAACAAACAAAAAAATCAATCAACAATCAATCACATGGTCAATGTAAAAAATCTGGGAAATACAAAATTTAAAAAAAAAGCAATAAAAATCACCCACAGTTCAGCCAACCAGAGGTAAGCATTACCAGAACAGTATCTATATTACCAATCTTTTTTTTAATGGACAAAAATGTTAATTTTAATTCAATAACACTATATATTGTTTAGTAACTTCCCTTTAAAAAAAAACATACATTTTCCTATTTCTTTAAGTACTCTACTTTTTTTAAATGGTTGCATCGTATTTTATTACATGACTATTTCTATTCTATTCTATTACATGACTATATAATTAACTGCACTAACACACAATGTTGTGATAAACATCCCTTTTATAAAATCTTTACTCCTATGACAGGGGCTTATCATGGGAGTGACAGGAGGTCATGGTTACAGAGACACCCTGATAGGATTAAACAAAAATGACCTTCACCAGATCACCTGAAACGTGTAACCTGTGACTACCCTATTTAAAAAAAGTAAAGAGTATTTAAAAAAAAATAGAAAAATATATATTAATGTTTTTTTAAAAGGGAAGTTACTACACAGAATATACAATGTTATTGCATTAAAATTTATATTTGCATATTTAGCAAAGTGGGCTTTTGGTAAGTCAACCCAGAGTCTATTCTATGTTGCACATCCTCCTTCTTCCTCCTCCTCTCCCTCCCCCACCCCCAAGTCCCTGTCCTTTTTACCTGTCCCAGTGGCTGCACAGGCACAGATGTCCTTCCCCAACAGACCCACAGGTATGCATGCCTTCTGGATCGGTGTGGGCTCCTTGAAGCCCATGGCTGTGATGGCCTGAAGAAAAAGAAAAGATAGGGTCAGAGAGGAGAGGAGGGGGAGTCTCAGCACAAAACAAACAAGGCAGGTTTCCAAACAGGTTTCAATCCCTCCCAGTCATTCAATCCACCTACTGTATGTCACTTGTCTAGGCCCTGAGGATATAGTAATAAACAAAAGGAACAACCCTGCCCTTAGAATCTGGTAGAAAAAACAGGCCGAAAACAAACAAGTGTCATATGAAGATAAATGCTATGGAGAGAGCTACAGCAGTCAAGGGGGCTGGCAAGGGCAGGGGGAGGGGATGAGTGCAATTTACAGAAGGGCTGTCAGGGAAGGTCTCACTGAGCAGGGGATACTGAGTAGAATCCTGAAAGAGGCGAAGAGCACCCCAACCAGACTTCTGGAATGATCTTCCAGGCGGTGGGAACAGCAAGCACGAAGGCCCTGAGGAAGAAGATGCCTGGCCTGTGTGAGGGCCAGTGAGGCCAGTGCGACCAGAGCAGAATGGCTGCTGAGAGACATCATCAGAGGGGCCCCGAAGGGGCAGGGCAGTGCAGGCCAAGACGAAAACCTCTGTGTAAGAGGGTTCTCTGTGTGGACAACAGAGCTCAGGGAGGCCACGAGCCCAGTTTAGGGCAGACAGCCCGGTTACGGGGCGACTGCAAGAATCCCATGGTTGACAAAAGAAGCCACTACCTTCAGAAGAGGGCGGGAAAGGTTCATGTCCTGGAATGAGAGGTTTTCATCATACTGAGATGCATCTTCAAAAAATCCTCCTGCTTCCTACACCAGAAAATCAAAAGACAGAATGAGGATTCAGCAAAAAGGGAACTAAGTGACCTTAAAATTCTTTCAGGTTGTAAAAACAAGCTGCGCACTGTTGTCCAAGCCCACGCTCACCTGTCCTTTCTTCTTCTTCTTCTGCTCCTTTACTTTGAGTGTATCTATGGAGAAAAAGAGAGCTGATAATCAGGGCTCATACTTCCCGAGCACTCAGTCTGCTAGACACTGTCCTAAGTGCATTACGTAGATGGACACCTCACTGAATCCATGCAACAACCTGAGGGAGCTCCTGTCACCAGAGTCGCCTCACAGAAGAGGAGGCTGTGCAGCCGTGCAGGTAAGTCACTCACCTGAGGTCAGACAGGAAGCAAACTTGGCAGCTTCCAGAGACAAGGCTCCCAACCACTGTGCTATATAAGGATGCTTTAGCACTCATTTCTGCAAGAAATATTAATGGAACACCTACTACGTGGCTGGACTCATCTGAGGTGGGGGACCTATCACCCCAAATAAGTTTGAGTCATAGAAGTGTCAACAGCTGTGTGGGGCTGGAGATGAGGAAAAGAGTGAACGTGGGAATTCTCTGGCAGTCCAGTGGCTAGAACTTGGCGCTTTCACTGCTGGTACCTGGGTTTGATCCTTGCTCGGGGAACTAAGATCCTGCACGCCTCGCGGCATGACCAAAAAAAAAAAAAAAAAGAAAAGGAAAAAGAAAAAGAGTGAACTCTGACTGCAAAGTACAACAACCCTAACAAAATCCCAAGGAAAAAGAGAAGCTAGGGCTTCCCTGGTGGCGCAGTGGTTGAGAGTCCGCCTGCCGATGCAGGGGACACGGGTTCGTGCCCCGATCCGGGAAGATCCCCCGTGCCGCGGAGCAGCTGGGCCCGTGAGCCATGGCCGCTCAGCCTGCGCGTCCAGAGCCTGTGCTCCGCAACGGGAGAGGCCACAACAGTGAGAGGCCCACGTACCGCAAAAAAAAAAAAAAAAAAAAAGAGAGAAGCTAAAAGAAAAGAAGTCGGGACTTCCCTGGTGGCACAGTGGTTAAAGAATCTGCCTGCCAATGCAGGGGACAAGGGTTCGAACCCTGGTCCGGGAAGATCCCACGTGCCACTGAACAGCTAAGCCTGTGTGCCACAACTACTGAGCCTGCACGCCACAACTACTGAAGCCCACACGCTCTAGGGCCTGTGCTCCACAACAAGAGAAGCCACTGCAATGAGAAGTCTGCGCACCACAACGAAGAGTAGCCCCCGCTCACCGCAACTAGAGAAAGCCCGTGCACAGCAATGAAGACCCAACGCAGCCAATAAATAAATAAATTCATTTAAAAAAAGAAAAAAATTAAAAAAAAAAAAAGAAAGGCGGTCGACCCAGAGATCTTAAATTTAACTGTGTAGAAGAGCATAGGATAACCTACAAAGTAAAAGCGAACACTCCAATTTCCTGTCCCCATTTCTGACGGTATTGCCTACCTGCTTTGGTGAGGATGTTCTCATCAGCTGACGAGTAGTCAGTCTCTGATTCTTCATCTTCTGTGGCTTCCTCGTCTTTCCCTTCAAAGTCTTCCTGCTCCTCCGGTTCAGAGCCCTCCTTTGCTTCTTTCTCCTTCTCCAACTTCCCAGACTTGGCTTCTTTATCCTAGAAAAAGAAACTGTAATAAAGCAAGGCGACTACAAACTTCAGGAAATCCAGAACCTGTGAAGGGAAAGGGAAGGGAAGGAAGGGAAAAATATTATGCTCCCAGGCCTGGGAGAAAACTATGCGGATTCTTAGTGACTATGAACCACAGGCACACAGAGAAAGCCTGCCTGCACCAGCCGTACTGCAACCTAGGCTCCAAGAGAAACGGTGTGGTCATGCTGAGAGTGAAGCTCAGGGCTCACCTACAAAGAGAAGTAACTGCTTTGCTTACTCACCTCTGTTTTCCTTTTCTTTCGAACTTTCTCAATCTTCTCATCTAATGTTGTGGCTGCCCTCTACAGATAAAGAGATGAAAAAGAAACATACGTATGGGAAAGAGATAAAGCAAAGGGCTTCTTAAGGTAGGGTCTCAGATGTCAAATATAGAAAAAGCTCATCTGTACTTGGACAGGTTAATCAATCCATAGATTATTCACAACAAAACAAACAAGCAAACAAAAAACCATTAAATAAATTGTCTTTTTGTGAAAAAACTTCAAATTACGTGGAACCAGTAAGAACACCCACATTGTCGGTGTTTAATATTGAGAATGATACAGTTACCAAGAGATGTCACATTGTATCTGAATGCTACTTGGAAAAACTCTTCCCCTTGCCCATCGGACATAATTTAGCCTATCAAACTGTTGAAAGGCGAGCAAATTCAGATAATGCTGGATCTTGCTAAAACTTTCAAAAGGTGAGGTAATGGCAGGCCCCCTTGATGCAAACTCAAAGCACCCTGGACCGCTACAGCGCTTACCACAGCCATAAGGAACGGCTTAATTGTTTGTCTAGTCATTTTCTACCCTGCTAGAATGTAAGCGCTATAAGACCAAGTCGGTAACTACATGAAGTACACATGAAAAGGAAAAAAAAAACCCACTCAAGATGACTTTGAAAAGGCAATGCTGTTTTATTTGAAACAGAACAAGGACCAGCAGGGTCTGGATTAAACTGCCCTGAGCAGGCAGTATTTCCCTCGGAAGCATGTGAAATGGAAAATAACTTTTAAGCACCTTCTAGCTTGTTAACCAGATTCAAAGAAAAGCACAGGGTCTTGGCAAACAAGCAGATGACAGAGACATTCATGGCAGTTTTGGCTGTGATGTGTGGGAACCAGGGACCCTAAACAGAAAGGCCACATGAGATCACCTGGCAAGTGACAGAGAGTGATAGTATCTGTGGGGCAGAGTCAAGCCTTCAAAAACACCACTACCGAGGATGCCTGCTAGATTGTTCTTTGTTACAAAACAACATAAAAAAGGTTTCTTTCTAATACTCAAAACAAGGAGCGAATACCTAGAAAATAGACGATTGTAACATAGCTATGTCCATTTTTTAAGCAATTTGTATGTAACATTTGGCATTCCTAAACCATTGGACCCTGAAGCTCACTGTCCAACCCTAACAGCCTACGGCATGGAACTGCCTATCTGTGTCGGTCTCACCTTCTTCTTGAGCTGGCTTATGACGTCAGCCATGGCCCAGCTGCCATCGTACATCCCCTCCTTCTCAGTGAAAACAAAGTCAGGGTTGAAATCGGCACTGCGGTTCTTCTGCAAGGCTTTCTGCTTTCTGCCCAGCACAATGGGCCCCTGGGAAGAGGGAGAGGCAGGATGACTATGGGACTGAGATGAAAGAACACTGGAAAAAGAAGAAGGAAATGAGGGTACCCAATAAGAGAACAGAAATATACAGGGCAAAAGCTGACAGATGACAAGAAGTAGAATAATCTACAATTGTCCTGGGAGATTTTAACACATCTCAATAATTGACAGATCAAGCAGACAAAAAAAATGAGTAAGTCCGTAGAAAATGTGAACAGCACAATTAATAAGCTTTATTCCAATGAACATATAGAGAACACTGCACTAGAGCACGTACATTCTTTCTAAACTCACGTGGAATAGTTGCAAAAACTGATCACATAGTATTCCTTTTAAGCAAATCTTCAATAAGTTCAAAAAAATCAATATTATACAGACTCTGTTCTCTGACCACAATTCAATTAAGTTAGAAATAAATAACAACAGCAACAAATTTTTTTAACTCATACATTTGGAAATGGGAAAGGAAGGAGAACTGGCTGAACTATGGCTTCAGGAGGATAAACAGAAGAAAAAACCCTGAGAGCTAAAAAGTGCTTTACTGATTTTTTTTTTCTTACTTGAGATAAACAATTTCATAAGAACTCTGACCCTAAACTTTATTATTAGTAATGATTACACCTCATTTCTCCAGTACCTAGTTTAAATCGGTAATTGTATAGCACTTCAAGCTAAACTTGAAGTTTAGCATTAACATTTGCCATATTTCCTTCAGTCCTTTTCTATGACAATTTTTAAAAAAAATTTTATTGAAGTATGGTTGATTTACAATGTTGTGTTTAATTTCTGCTGTACAGCAAAGTGACTCAGTTATACATATATATTCTTCTTCATATTCTTTCTCATTATGGTTTATCACAGGGTATTGAATATAGTTCCCTGTGCTATACAGTAGGACCTTGTTGTTTATCCATCCTATACATAATAGTTTGCATCTGCTAACCCCACACTCCCAGTCTTTCCCTCCCCCCACCCCCCCTTGGCAACCACAAGTCTGTTCCCTATATTTGTGAGTCTGTTTTTGTTCCGTAGATATGTTCATTTGTGTCGTATTTTAGATTCCACATATAAGTGATAATATTTCTGTGATAGTTTTCCATTCAAGAAACAAAAAGATTCTGGCTGCTAAGTGGAAAATACACTTGGGGGGAGAGGGGGGCGACAAGAGAAACAGTTAGAGACCAGGTATGTTAGGATTGTAGGTATCCAGGTACAAGATGGCAGTGTGTCCTGGACTAGGGTGGAAGCAATGTGGACTGAGGGAGAAAGAAGCTTAAGAGAGATTTCTGAGGTAGCCTGCAGAACACTGGAGGGGAAAGAGGCTGGATAACTCCAAGGTTTCTGGCTTGAGATAAAGCAGGTTGGGAGGGTGAGGGAGACCAGAGTTCAGCTTTGGAAAAGCTGAATTTGTAGAGGCCGAGGGACACCCAAACCAGAGGTGTCAGTAAGCAGATGAGGCCACAGAAGGGAAAACACTTGAGCTGGAGCTTTAAAGGATGAGCACCTTTTCGTGACACCGGTCCCTTTTTAACTGCCATGCTGTTTAATGTCTCTAACTCCCCACCACAACATAAGCTTCAGGAGAGCGGTGTTCCTTGCCCTTCTTGTTCACTGCTGTGTCCTGAATGCTTAACACTAGGTGTAGCGCATATAGTCAATGAATACTGACTTAATGAACGCATGGATAACCATGGCTCCTTGACTAGGAACCAGGACTGACTCTCTCTCTGGATCTCTATGACACAGCGCCTGGATTAAATATCAGTTCAGTGACTGGGTACTGAGTTCACCAAGGCGACACAGAATAGCACGAGCACTGGCGCAGAGGTGAGGAAAAGCTAGTGGCGAGCAACCTGAGGAAGATCTGGGGGTCCGGGTGAGACCGAGGGACACTTGCCGGCCTGGCAGAGGATGCTGAGCCCTTGGGGGCAGGGACCTGAGGCACCACGGGGAAGGGAAGCAGTCAAGGACATCGGCTGCCCGCCGCCGCGCTCCCACCCCGATCGGCTCATACCTCCTCCTCCTGGTCTTCGGAGTCACTCTCTGGCTCCACTGGCACCTCATCATCCTCGCCTATGGTCCCGATTAAACCCAGCTCCGCAAGCATGTCGCCGCAGCAGCCACTTCCGGAAACCAGCGCGGCGCGCTAGGCTGCTCTCCTGTTTCCCCGACCTTCGCGTAATCTCTGCGCTTATGCTTACGTCACTTCCTCTTGGAGACCGCCCTGGCCCGCCCCCTCTCGCAAACTCTCGCGGCGCGCGAGCGGCAACCTGGGGCGTGGTTTGTGTGACGAAGGCAAGGCACGGCGTTTGTGTTAAACAAAATCCGTACTCTTGGTGCTCAGAAAACGGTGGGACGGTTGGAGGCGTGTGCGAGTTGCGGAGGAGAAAGTCTAAAGAGGTGCGTGGATGAGCTCCGTATATTTATGTACAAAAAAATTGTGGAAGAAAATACACTGAACACTTAGCAGTGATTGTCTCTGGGTGGTAAAATTTTAAGCGATTTTTAGTTTCGTCTTAGGTTTTTTTCCACAGTAAACATTTATTTTCATAAAAAAAGAAAAAATTAAAAATAGGAATAGCTGGGACTTCCCTGGCGGTCCAATGGTTAGGACTCCGCACTTTCACTGCCCAGGGCGCGGGTTCGATCCCTGGTCGGGGAACTAAGATTCCGCAAGCCACCGCTGTGAGGCCAAAAATTAAGAATAGCTAACACTTGTATAACATTTACTCTGTGCCAAGTACTGATCTAAGCACTTCTACATGTATTAACTAATTTAATCCTTACGGCAACCCTAGCATAAGGTACCATTACTGTCGCCATTTTACAGATAAACTGAGGCGATGGGGCTTCCCTGGTGGCGCAGTGGTTGAGAGTCCGCCTGCCAATGCAGGGGACACGGGTTCGTGCCCCGGTCCGGGAAGATCCCACATGCCGCGGATCAGCTGGGCCCGTGAGCCATGGCCGCTGAGCCTGCGCGTCCGGAGCCTGTGCTCCGAAACGGGAGAAGCCACAACAGTGAGAGGCCCGCGTACCGCAAAAAAAAACAAAAACTAAGACGCAGACAGGTTCCCAGGGTCACAGAGCCAGTTAATTACAGAGCCAAGATTATAACCGAGGCAGTGGCTCCAGGGTCCTTAAGGAAAGTAGATCTCACAGCTTACCAGGAAGTTTTCATCTCTTCTCTGCTTGTGGAAATCTCACTGAATCTTAACTTCTTAAACACCACCTCCTACATGGAGTCTTCGTGGACTACCTATCCTCCTTCATAGCTGTTTGCTCCTTCCGTGTTTAACACTTTGTACTTGCAGCAGAACTGCAGTTGTGTCATAAAAGTAGGTTCAGTTGTCTTTTTTTTTTTTGCTATTTTAACTATTTTTAAGTGTACAATTCATTGGCATTAATTATATTTACAGTGTTGTGCAACCATCACTGCTACGTGTTTCCAAAACTTTTTCATGAGCTCAAGCCAAAGCCTTGTAACCATTAAGGAATAGCTAACTCCCCATTCTTCTCTCTCCCCAGTCCTGGTAAACCTCTAACCTACTTTATGTCTCTATGAAATTGCGTGTTTTAAATATTTCATGTAAGTTGAATTATACAATATTTGTCCTTTTGTGTCTGGCTTATTATACTTAGCACAGTGTTTTCAAGGTTCATCCATGTTGTAGCATGTGTCAAGTTCATTATGGTTGAATAATGTTCTGTTGTATGGATATACCACGTTTTGTTTATCCATTCATCTGTCAATAGACACTTGGGTTGTTTCCACCTTTTGCCTATTGTGAATAATGCTGCAATGAACATTGGCATACGAGGATCTATTTGAGTCTCTGTTTTCAATTCTTTCAGGTGTATACCTAGGAGTGAAATTGCTGTGTCATATGGTAATTCTGTGTTTAGCTTTTTGAGGAACCACCAAAATATTTTCCACAGCGGCTGTACTCTTTTTACGTCAGTAATATATGAGTGTTCCAATTACTCCACTTTCTATCCTGTTCACTGCTGTATCCCTAGTGTTTAGTATATAGTAGGCATTCAGTAATTACTAGATGAATAAATGAGTGAATGAATGTCCTTATGTGTTTTTGAATCATTTTCAGACGTCCGTCAAGTCTATATGTCAATGTTTGCTCAATTCAAATAAGCCTTATGTCAACTCTGGCTCCCTCCACTCTTCTTCCCTGAGCTCTGGAGGGCCGGAACCATGTCCAAGTCATCCTTGCACCTTGGAGCACTTGTACCTGCAAGTGCACAATCTATAGTGAAGGACCAGCATTTTAAATTTCCAATCCATTGCAGACTGGTACTTCTGTAAAATACAATAAAAATATGTGGCAAGATCAGCTTGCTAGAAAACTTTCTGAAAGCTTATTCTCAATTTCTATATTTATAGTGTCCTGAGCAGGTAATGAACAGTTTACAGTTTAAGTCACACTGTCCATATTTTGAGTCACACTGCCTTGAGCTCTTAGAAAACCAAGACAGCATCACATGAGATTAAAGACAAAGATGGAGGTGAACAGACTTTGTTTACTACAAAACATCAGATAAATGCCAATTGTTAGATTAATACTGTCCATTGGAACTTTTTGCAGCATTAAAATGTTTTCTATCTGTGGTATCCAATATGATGGCCACGAGCCACAAGTGGCTATTGAGCACTTGTAATGTAGCAAGTTGAGGAATTGAATTTTCTGTTTTTATTTTAATTACAATAGCCATGTGACGGCGGCGGGAATAATTAGGAGTTTTGGATTAACATATACACACTACTATATATAAAATACTTGGGGAATTCCCTGGTGGTCCAGTGGTTAGGACTCGGTGCTTTCACAGCACGGCTGAATAAATAAATAAAAATAAAAAGATTTATTCTCTTAGCAACTTTCAAATATAAAATACAGTATTATTGTCTGTTGTCACCATGCTGTATGTTACATCTCCATGACTTATTTTATAGCTGGACGTTTGTACCTTTTGACCACCTTCACCCATTTCACCCGCCTCTGGCAACCACCCACTGTTCTCTGACCTATGAGTTTCAGTGGGGGTTGCTTTTTTCTTTTTAGATTCCACATATAAGTGAGATAATACGGTATTTATCTTTCTCAGTCCTACTTATTTCACTTAGCATTATGCCCTCAAGGTCCATCCATGTTGTTGCATATGGCAAGATTTCCTTCTTTTTTATGGCTGAATAATATTTCATTATGTATAAATACCACATTTTCTTTATCCATTCATCCATTGATGGACACTTAGGTTGCTTCCATGTGTTGGCTATTGTTAATAATGCTGCTATGAATATGGGGTGTTCAGATATGGTTTTGAGTTAGTGTTTTCATTTCCTTTGGATAGATACCCAGAAGTGGAATTGCTGGATCATATGGTAGTTGTATTTCTAATATTTTGAGGCATCTTCATACTGTTTTCCATAGTGGCTGCACCAATTTACATTCCCACCAACAGTGCACAAGCGTTCCTTTTTCTCCACATCTTCAGCAACACTTATTTCTTGCCTTCTTGATGATAGCCATTCTAACAGGTGTTAGGTGATATCACCTTTTGGTTTTGATTTGCATTTCCCTGATGATTAATGATGTTGAACACCTTTTCATGTAACCATTGGCCATCTGTATGTCTTCTTTGGAAAAATGTCTATTTGGATCCTCTGCCCATTTTTTAAATCAGATTTTCTGGGGTTTTTGGTATTGAATTGTATGAGTTCTCTATATATTTTGGATATTAATTAGTCCCTTATCGGATATGTGATTTGCAAATATTTTCCCATATTTGGTAGGTTGCTTTTTGATTTTGTTGATGTTTTTCTTTGCTGTGCAGAGGCTTTTTAGTTTGATGTAGTCCCACATGTTTATTTTTGCTTTTATTGCCTTTGCTTTTAGTGTCAAATAAAAAAATCATCACCAAGACTGATGTCAAGGAGCTTATTGCCTGTGTTTTCTTGTAGAGGTTTTATGGTTTCAGGTCTTACATTCAAGGCTTTAATCCATTTTGAGTTAATATTTGTGTATGGTGTGAGGTAGTGGTCCAGTTTCATTCATCTGCATGTTGCTGTTCAGTTTTCCCAACACTGTTTATTGAAGAGACTGTCCCATCCCCACTGTATATTCTTGGCTCCATTGTCGTAAATTAATTGACCATATATATGTCGGTTTATTTTTGGGCCCTCTATTCTGTTCCATTGATCTATGTGTCTTTTTAAAATATGAATACCATACTGGTTTGATTACTATAGCTTTGTAATATAGTTTAAAACCAGGAAGCATGATGCCTCCAACTTTGTTCTTCTTTCTCAAGATTGCTTTGGCTATTTGGGGGGGTCTTAAACAATTCTTTACATTAAATTTTCTCTGTTAAAATAACTAGTATAGGACTTCCCTGGTGGTGCAGTGGTTAAGAATCTGCCTGCCAATGCAGGGGACACAGGTTTGAGCCCTGGTCCAGGAAGATTGCACATTGCCGCGGAGCAACTAAGCTCGTGTGCCACAACTACTGCGCCTGCACTCTAGAGCCCACATGCCACAACTACTGAGCCCTCGTGCCACAACTATTGAAGCCCACAAGCGTAGAGCCCATGCTCCGCAACAAGAGAAGCCACCACAATGAGAAGCCCGTGCACCACAACGAAGAGTAGTCCCCGCTCGCCGCAACTAGAGAAAGCCCACGCGCAGCAACGAAGACCCAACGCAGCCAAAAATAAATAAATTAAATATATATATATGTATATATATTCAGACAAGTGTACACAATCATATGTACATCAAAACACTGTTTACAATGGTAAAAAGTTGTAAATGACCCTACTGTGTAACAATAAAGAAATAGTTCACTCAGTTGTGATACATTTTTACAAGGGAATACTGTAGCCATTAAAAAATATGTAGCTCCATTTATGCTAACATAGAATAATATCTAAGATACAGTAAGAAAACAGATTATAAAACAACATGTATGGTAAGATTCCATTTTTATGTCTGAAATATGGGGAAGTTATTAAGAGAACGGTTGGTATTTTGTGCTTTTTGCTGCTGTGGACTCACCAAGAGGGGGCAGTGGGATTTTAGGCCCACCAAGAAAGGCTAAACTGAAGAGAAACAGCGGAGAAAGCAATGGAGGTGTGTGGCTTCAGGGTTGTGAGAGGAGTGTGGCCTAATGTTTATGTTGGGTTATAGGTTTTCTAAAATGGGAAAGAGGTGGAAGCTCCTGCTTTGGGTTGAAGACAGACAACTAATCCAATCCCAGAAAGTTCTTTATTGGTCATTGTGATGGTTAACTGTATGTGTCAACTTGACTGGGCCTCAAGATGTCCAGATATCTGATCAAACATTCTAGGTGGTTCTGTGAGAGTGTTTTGGGGTGAGATTAAGGTAAATGACTAGATTGAGTAAAGCAGATTATCCTCCATAAGGAGCCTAATCCAATCAGTTGAAGGTGTGAATAGAACAAAAGACTGACCCCTGTGTGAGAGAGAATTCTTCCTGCCTCAGGGCGTTTGTCAAACTGGAACTGGAATTCTCGTGATTCCAAAACAATTTGCAGCCTTCGGACTCAAACTGGGACATTGGCTCTACAGATTTTGGACTTGCCAGACACATAATTGCATGAACCAATTCTTTACAATCTCTATCTCTCCCTCTCCCATTCTTCCTCTGTCTCTGTCTCTTTCTGTATCTCTATAGCCATATAGGTATCTCTAGGTGGATGGGTGGATTGATAGATAGAAAGGAAGGAAGGAAGGGAAGAAAGGAAGGAGGGAAAGAAGGAAGGAAAGGAAGGAAGGTAGGAAAGAAAAGAAAGGAAGAAAAAGAAGGGAGGGAGGGAGGGAAGAAAAAGAAAGGAAAAGAAAATCTTCAAACCTGAAGGCTACATCCAGAAACAATGGCCAAATTACTTTGTAAATCTCCTTTGACTGAGATACCGCTGAAGCCACTGCTGTTTCCAGACATCATGATTTGTCCTCTGACTAAAGAACCAGAGGTCCCTGCTGTCTCCGAAGTTGAGAGTCTCTTCTGCCATGCTGGCTACAGTGGATTCTGACTGGCTGTCTGCTTCCCATGGAAGACGGGCACTGATCCTCTGATTGGCGGAGCTTAGGTCACAAGCCTGTACTCCAGATGCAGGGATCTTGAAAAAGTGATGATCTAGTCTCAATCTTAGATAGGCATGAATTGATGAGGTGGGATACTCCCGAACATTGGGAGGGGAAGGAATCCAAGGATGTTGAGCAGCCATAAAGAATAACAGACACTCACTACAGGAAGGCTGGAAGGACAGAGAGTGGTGAGTTTCTGAGTATTCAAGACCTACATCTCTCATGTCCCAGTGCCCTGCAAAGCAGCAAGTTCCTTGATTGGGGTCTCTGCATGGCCAGGCTTTGCACAGAGGAAGTGGATGTTGAGAGCAGAGCCATCTAACTTTTTTGGGACTTGGTCTGGACTTGGTCTCTGAGCAAATCAGCAGTGATCATGAGCAGAAAACTAAATTGGACCTTCCCCACTTTTCTTGTATTATGGGAACCTGGGCTGGTGGGTTGGTTGGTTGGTTGGTTGGTTTTGTATGATTCCAAGTGATGGGAAAGAGCCCCCCAAAAGAGCTGACATTGGATTTACCGACAAACTTGGTGAATGGAGACCGAATCAAATAAATTCAACACTGAGTTCTCTTTTGAATAAAAGGGCAAGTAGGGTGGTTTCACAAAGTCATCAGGAACCCAGGCTCCTTCCATCCTTTTGTTCCACATCATCATCACGTGGCTTCCACCACACTGTCCAAAATAGCTGCTAAACCTCCAGCCATCAGGCCTCATTCCAGCAAGTAGGAAGGAAGGGGCAGGGAAAGAAAAACACATATCCTACCCTTAATCACACTTTTAGGACTTCTGCTTCCATCCCATTGACCAGAACTTAGTCTGTGGGCATACCTACCTGCAAAGAAACTGGGAAATATAGGTTTTATCCTGAGCAGCCATATGCCCAACTAAAATTCAATGGAAGAAATGGATAACAGCTACTGGAGGCAACAGGAAATCTGTTACAGTCAAGAGGTACATACACCAAAATTTATCTCTGGAAAGGGGGTAAAATTATGGGTGATTTTTAGTTACTTCTTTATAGTTTTCCATAATACTTGATTTTTTAAAAACTGACCATATATTTGTAATCAGAGGGGAGGGGGAAGCATTGTCACTCTTTTCAGTTTGAGGGGGAAATACAATATGAGTAAAAGAAATGGTAAAAATGAAACAGGAGGGAAGAGGCCAGGGCACAACCTTTAAAAGAATGACATAGCCATAGGACATGACAAAAACTGGTTAGAACTAACTACATCCAAGATGGTGGAAGATTTGACTTCCAGTAGACCTTGAGCCTCATTATATGCTCATTGTAATACATTCGCTAAATGACACACCCACCAGTGCCATGACAGTTCAGAGCTAACCATAAAAGGCCAAAAATTGGGTGGTGGCTGAATTCCTGGAAATCCCCACTACCCTGCCACCCAAAAATAGTTGGACTAATCCTCCCACTCATTAGTCTATGAAATTACCCAGCCTATAAAAACTAAACTCGCCATATTTCCGGGCCTCTCGCCTTCTGAGGTGGCCCGTACTCTATGGAGTATGTTTCTCTCTAAATAAATGCACTTCTTACCTGTCACTTTGTCTGTCACTGAATTTTCTCTGCGTCGAGACATCAAGACCCTGAGCTTCATTAAGTCCTGAGACTAGTTGTGTGACTTCAATTAAAAGACCGTGGGGGGCTTCCCTGGTGGCGCAGTGGTTGAGAGTCCGCCTGCCGATGCAGGGGACACGGATTCGTGCCCCGGTCCAGGAAGATCCCACGTGCTGCGGAGCGTCTGGGCCCGTGAGCCATGGCCGCTGAGCCTGCGTGTCCGGAGCCTGTGCTCCGCAGCGGGAGAGGCCCCAACAGTGAGAGGCCCGCATACCACACACACACAAAAAAACAAACAAAAAAGACCGTGGGTTCGGGCTTCCCTGGTGGCGCAGTGGTTGGGAATCCGCCTGCCAATGCAGGGGACACGGGTTCAACCCTGGTCCGGGAAGATCCCACATGCCGCGGAGCAACTAAGCCCGTACGCCACAACTACTGAGCCTGCACTCTAGAGCCTGCGAGCCACAACTGCTAAGCCCGCATGCTACAACTACTGAAGCCCGTGCACCTAGAGCCTGTGCTCCACAACAAGAGAAGCCACCACAACGAGAAGCCTGCGCACCGCAACAAAGAGTAGCTCCCGCTCGCCGCAACTAGAGAAAGCCCGCGTGCAGCAACAAAGACCCAATGCAGCCCCCAAAATTAATTAATTAATTTAAAAAAAAAAAAAAAAAGACCGTGGGTTCAAGTCCCAGTCAGGGTTTTGGCCGGGTTCAAATCTCTGCACGTGGGTTCAAGTCCCAGCCTGAGTTGCATGGTTTCAAAGTGATACCAAGAGCTAAGGCAATTTTTAAAGAAACACATCTGCTCTCTTGTGCAGTGTTCCCAAGGAAATAAAACTTCCCTGGAAATGCTGCTTCTTTTAGCAGCCCTACTTGGCTCTCTCCATCTACAGATAAGACCTCTTCCTCCCTAGAATGCCAGGATGATCTGTTAGGACTTGTCATTGGCATGAGGAATGTTTTGTATTGACGTGTGTCTACTTGCCTTGATTCTCGAACCACCAGGCTGTGTTCCAGGAGTGCTATGCATTTCCCTGCACGTGGTGCCCCACCGGCTTAAGCTTCATTAACTATTTATTAGATCCAGGCTGCCTTCACATCTTAATTCCCTGAAATGATTTGCGATTGATAAGATCTGGGTAGATGTGGAAATCTTAACAACCTTGCCCGAGAATGAGCAAGTCCTCTGAAATCTTTGGAGGTCAAAGATGTTGGGAGCTTTGGAGATTTGCTGCACTTCCTTGTAAAATCCATCTGGACTCTCACTTCCACCCCTCCTCCTCACCATTCCCACTTAATTTCTTATCTCCTCTCCAAACTAAAGTCTAAGAAGAACAGACTGGAAAAAAGGAAAAGAGATTGCTTATTTTTCTCCTTGGGGGTCTAACATCAGCCCCAGCACTTTATTTTTATTTATTTTTGGCTGCGTTGGGTCTTTGTTGCTGCGCGCGGGCTTTCTCTAGTTGCGGCAGGCGGGGGCTACTCTTCGTTTCGGTGCGCGTGCTTCTCATTGCAGTGGCTTCTCTTGTTACAGAGCACAGGCTCTAGGCTCGCGGGCTTCAGTAGTTGTGGCGCCCGGGCTTAGTTGCTCCGCGGCATGTGGAATCTTCCCAGACCAGGGATCGAACCCATGTCCCCTGCATTGGCAGGTGGATTCTTAACCACTGCGCCACCAGGGAAGGTCCCCAGCCCCAGCCCTCGAGCTGTATTTAGGAAAATCAAGTTTTCCTCCTCCAATTCAACGCAGAGTTTCCAACTGATTTCGTTCTCAGAGAGTCAAGGTGGATAGTCTCAATAATTAGTGTTGAGCAATATTCTACTACTGAACAGTGGTACCAAACATTTTCATTAATTCCACAACTATTTATTGAGCTCCTGCTTTGTTTCAGCCTCTGTTTTACACACTGGGGATATTGCCTTCTCATTCCTTCTCTCTCCTCTCGCCAGAGCCAGCCATTCTCGTGAGTTCGAAGTGTAACCTTCCTAATGGTGCTATCATATGCTCATTTTACAGGTGAAGAAACTGAGGCACAGGGAGATAAAGGAACTTGGCCAAGGTCACACCCTTGGTAGGTTGTAGAATCAGTACAAACTGAATAAGTGAGATGAAGAAAAGGCAGGTTGATAAGAGGGACTGTCCCAAAGCTGAGAACTGAAAGTGGGGAAAGAGGCACCAAATGTCGATTTCTAAGAAATCCTCCCACAAACACCCCAGCCCTAGGCAATCACTAATCTACTTTTTGTCCCTATGGATTTGCCTCTTCTGGACAATCGTGTAATTGTGTAATATATTGACTGGCTTCCTTCACTTAGCATGTTTTCCAGGTTCATCCATGTTGTAGCATGTATCGGTGCTTCATTCTTTTATACATGGCTGAATAATATTCCATTGTATGGTTATGCCAGATTTCACTTATCAGTTGATGGGTATTTGAGTTGTTTCTATTTTTTGGCTGTCACGAAGAATGCTGCTGTGAACATACATTTATGAGTTTTTATGTGGACATACGTGTTCAGTTCTCTTGGGTACTAGGAGGGGAATCGTTGGGTATATGTTAACTCTATGTTTAATTCTTAAATACCTGCCAAACTCATCAGAACATTGGGATCATCAGGTTGGGAAGTCTGCTTACTGTAATCACCCGTGGGCCCAGGCTCACAAAGGCTTTATCTCAACATGGGATGTGATGATTGCCGCAGCAGTGAGAAGGATATATGACAACGATTGAGCTGCCGCTTAGACTTTTGTCCAGAAACAATATAAATCGCTTCTGTTCACATTTTACTGGTCAAATCAAGACATAGAGCCACACTCAACATCAAGGGGACAGGAAAGTACAGTCTTACCTAAAGTGCTGACAAGGGGAACTAGAGACATTTACAGAATGATGTTAATAATGGCAGCTGCGGGACTTCCCTGGCGGTCCAGTGGTTAAGACTTCTTCCAATGCAGAGGGTGCGGGTTTGATCCCTGTTTGGAGAGCTGAGATCCCAAATGCCTTGCAGTCAAAATACCAAAACATAAAACAGAAGCAATATTGTAACAAATTCAATAAAGACTTTAGAAATGGTCCACATCAAAAAAAAAATCTTAAAAATAAAATAACGGCAGCGGCAGTGAATGTTACATAAAAGACGTAGGGAAGGCCTTTGTGAGAAGAGGACCTTTACTCTGAGACTTGAAAGGTCAGAAAGAGCCTGTTGGAGATGATGAGGGCAAAGAGATGCTCAATGTCACTAATCATTAGGGAAATGTAAATAAAAACCACAGGCACTGTCACTTCGCATCCACTAAGATGGCTGTAATAAAAAGAGAAACTGACAGTAAGAACTGTTGGCAAGATTGTGGAGAAACTGAAACCTTCATACATATTTGGTGGGAATATAAAATGGTGCAGCCCCTTTGGAAGACAGTTAGGCAATTCCTCACAAAGTTAAACACAGAGTTATCACATGGTCCAACAATTCCACTTCTAGATACATACCCAAGAGAATTAAAAACACCTGTCCACACAAAAACCTGTAAATGGATGTTCATAGAAGCCTTAATTCATGATAGCCCCAAATGGACACAACCCAAATGTCCATCACCTGACGAATAAATAAGCAAAATGTGGCAAATATATCCATACAATGGAATACTAGTCATCAACAAGAAGGAGTGAAGTACTGATACATGCTACAACATGGATGAACCTGGAAAACATTATGCTAAGTGAAAGGAGCCACCAAATATTTTATGATTCTGTTTGTATGAAAGGTCCAGAATAGGCAAATGCATAGAGACAGAAGGTAGATTAGTGTTTGCCAGTGGCTGGGGAGAGGGATGAACAGAGAGTGACTGCTAATGAGGACATTGTTTGTTTTGGGGTGATGAAAATGTCTGGAATTAGAAAGGTATGAGTATACTAAAAACTCCTGAATTGTACACTTTAAAAGTGTGAACTGTTTTTTAAAAAGGTGAGTTTTATGGTATGTGAATTACATCTCAATTTTAAAAAAGTAACAGGGACTTCCCTGGCAGTCCAGTGGTTAGGACTCGGCACTTCCACTGCTGGGGGCACAATTTCGATCCCTGGTTGGGGAGCTAAGACCCTGCATACTGCATGGCGCGGCCAAAAAAAAAAAAGTAACAGGTTAAACCCATTGAATAAAAGAGAAAAATAAAGAAATTGAAGTCTGTACAAACTACTGTTCATAAAATAAGTTATAAGGATATATTGTACAGCACAGGGACTATAGCAAATATTTTATAATAACTATAAATGGAGTATAATCTTTAAAAATTGTGAATCACTATGTTTCACACCTGAAACCTATAATATTGTACATCAACTATACCTCAATGGAAAAAAAAATTTTTTTAAAGAAATTGAAAGTCTGATAAGGAATAACATATTTACCTAATTTCAAAGTGCCTCTCCACAAAATACTTAATAAGAAGGAAAAAAGAGTAACTATACGGATGTGAAGCCCAGCAGATGCCACCTTAATCAAGTGATCAGAGTGAACACCATCAGCAAGGGGACAAATCGCAGTCACATGTCACCTGGTCATATGCAATGAGAAAACACCATTAGCAGTGTTTGATTTTCCTGCCAAAAACCTGAATCGAATCATGAGGAAGCCTCAGTTAAACCCAGATGGAGGAACGTGCCCCAAATAGTTGCCCTGAAATCTTCAAAAGTGTCAAGGACGAGAAAGTTGAGGAAAGACTGAAGAACTGTTCCAGACTGAAAGAAATAGAACAATCTGGATGCAAAGATCTTTTTGCTGGAAGTTAAATTGTTGGGTGAATTGGCAAACCTGAAAGGTGTCTGAGGGTTAGATGATAGCCCTGTATCATAATTATTTTATTTGGATGTGTGTATCACATAGAAGAAAGTCCTTGTTGTAGGAAATACGCACTGAAGTGTTTGGGGATGACGAGGTATCAAGTCAGCATTTACTCTCAAATGGCTCAGGCCAAAAAAAAAAAGATCCGAACCATATTCACAACTTTTTTTGCTTGTAGATCCGAGATTGTTTTTAAAAACGAATACACTGGGACTCCCCTGGTGGTGCAGTGGTTAAGAATCCACCTGCCAATGCACGGGATGCGGGTTCGAACACTGGTCTGGGAAGATCCCACATGCCACGGAGCAACTGAGCCCGTGCGCCGTAACTACTGCGCTCTAGAGTCAGCAAGCCACAACTACTGAGCCCTCGTGCCCAAACTACTGAAGCCCGCGCACCTAGAGCTCGTGCTCTGCCACAGGAGAAGCCACTGCAATGAGAAGCCCGTGCACCGCAATGAAGACCCAACGCAGCCAAAAATAAAAATAAATTTAAAAAAATACACCAATTTCCAGTGAGGTTTCATACTTTCTCAATTAACCCAGGGACCAGGGACCAGGGACCAGGGATCAAACCCGCACCCCCTGCTTTGGAAGTGCGGAGTCTTAACCACTGGACCACCGGGCAAGTCCCCTCAGTTAACTTACTTTAACGTTAATCTTTTCTGCACCTTACAATCTCTTATATCTCATTGAATATAAATAATATCTACCATTTATGTGGCACAAAATTCTTTATACACGTGTGACAACATGCATGAAAAACCCTGAAATTTATTGTGTCACTTAGAGTTCAGGTTTCTGAATTCTTTTTTCTGCTTGACTAACTCAAGCAGGAAAAAGAATTTACTGGAAGAATATGGGGTACATGGCAGGCTCTGTTTTAACTGTTTCCTCCACTTAATGAAAGTGTGTTGATCTTGGGCAAATGACTTTACTCTGTGCCTCAGTTTCTGCATCTCTAAAATGGAGGAAATTATAGTACCTACCTCATGAGATTGTTGTGGGGGTTAAATTAATTAATACATGTAAAGCACTTAAAAGAGTGCCGGACACATAGTCAGTGCTCCATAAGTGTTATTTGTGATCATTAACTGACTTGTCCAAAGAAGCCATTGAGTGGCCAGTGCAGGATTTGAACCCAAGTCCACCGGAAACAAAAACCTGAACTTGCCAGCAACCCCTTATCACAACATTAACTGAGCCGTGATTCTCCCTCTTTTCTCCTAAACGTTGATGAAAACTGAAGGATGTTCCTTCTCCCACCCCATGAGCAGTTACTTCCTCTTGCATTCTCCTAGGGCTTATACACAAAAACTTGTCAAGCCAGCTCCACCCTTTCAGAAGCTCAGTTCTTGCCCACACCCTCCAAAAGCTTCTGCTTCATTGGTACACTTTGTTTGCCTTGGATAATGTTATTCTTTTAAGTATGGAGGACATTTAATGTAAGTAATACTGTCCATGGTCTTTGACCTAGGCCTGCAACAGCTGCAGCTGTGAGTAACATGCTTGCTTCATGCATTGTCTATCTATCTAAGCATTATCCTTCCTTCTCATATCTGATGTATCAGGTCAGCATCTGAAAGAGTAATGCAGTTCCCTGGAAGGTGTAGTATTAATCATGTTTTAAATTTTCTGATGTTTTGACATCTTAAAAAGCTTGCTGGTAGGGAAGAGGCTGCTCCTCCCAGGGCTACTCAGTCCTTAGCAATAGCAGAGGACTCAGCTCAGAGCACGTCTTTCATATACAAACCAACCAATCTCAAGTCTATAGCTCTAATCACCTCCTTATCTAACTCACTCATCAAGCCAATATTTCCCTTGCCCTACATCATCCCAAGGCTAGGTACCAGGCAACTAGAGACCACCCCTATAGCCCAGAGCCCACTGGGATTATTCAAACTAACCAAACCTAAACGGTTTAGCCCTATTCCAATAAAGGCTCTGGCCCAGGCTTTCCCCTCTCTCCTGTCTTCTGCCACCTGACCAACCCCGGGTGCTTCCCCTGTGGTCCTGCATGGTATAGAGTGATCCCTTCTCTGGCGGACCTGTGAGTAAATAAACTTTTTCCTTGAAGAAGAGCCTCGTTCTCATTTCCACCAACTTTACCATGCTATTGCTGACATCTACATTCTTAGAACATACTATGAATTGATTATTTTCTAAAAAATATGCTTGATTTATATATGTTGTTAAAATACTATTAATGCGTGTTAATTATACCCAAATAAAATATATATCGTACAAAACACTGTTACGGTATAAAGGAAATTAGAGAGAGAGAGAAGATGACACCTGTAATCTACCATTTCAACAAAACCATCACTTTCATTTTCCAGTCCACCTTCCAACTTTGCTCCATATGCATTCCTCTCTTTATATGAGTAACAAAAATCTATTAACGATTTCTGCTAATTACAGTGTTCAGGTTTGCAAAACACTTTCATCCATCTCATTTTGAGACCTTAAAAAGACAGAAAAGGGGACTTCCTTAGCAGTCCAGTGGTTAAGACTCTGCATTTCCAATGCAGGGGATGCAGGTTCGATCTCTGGTCAGGGAACTAAGATCCCACATGCCGCGGGGCAAGTAAGCCTGCACGCCACAACAAAGGGTCCCTCACGCTGCAATGAGTATCCCGCATGCTGCAACAAAGATCCTGCGTGCCGTAACTAAGACCCGACGCAGCCAAATAAATAAATATTAAAAAAAAAAAAGAAAAGAATAGGAGTGATCAGAGAAATAGGATGAAAACTAGAAGAGAGTCAGGTCCAGAAGCCCAGGGAGAAGATTATTTCTAGAAGGGAGTGATGGACCACGTCCAATGCCTGTGAAAGACCGAGCAACAGGAGATCTGAAAAGTCCATTGGACTTAGTGACCTCTTTTAATAAAGTATTGGCAAACCTTCCAAGAAGTTTAGCTGTGAAGGGAAAGAAGAAAATGGGATAGAGCTGGAGAGCAAATGGGACTAAGGCATTTTTTGTTTGTTTGTTTGTTATGTTTTTGTCCTTTAAGTAAGAGAGACTTGAGAATGCTTAAATAAAGATTGGAAGAATCTAGTTGAGAGCTAATGCTTAGATATCCAGAAGAGAAAATGAATCATTGAAAGTGTGAGGTTTATATGAAGCAGAGGAGGAGATAAGGGTTGGTTTGGATAGGAGAGACACCAACCACTCCTATGGCAACTGGAAAAAGATTGGTTCAAATGTAGATAGGGTTTTGTTTTGTTGGGGGAAGATGAATGAGTTTTTTAGTATAGACATTGGCAAAGCAGATAGATGGGTTTTGACAGGCAAGTACAGCAAAATACAAATGGTCACGAGAGTTTAGGGTGCTGGAAAGAGTGTTCTTGAAATGATGGACCATAAAATCTTGCTAAATAAGGAAGGGCACAAAGAATGAAGAAAACCGTTGGAAGGGGAGAAGCTAGATAGGTAAATAGACTAGAGTCCTGATGAGCTAGAAGAACAGTCTTAGTGGTCATTGAATATGAAAGCTGGAAGGGATGTGGCCAGAATGTAGAATGATGTTTTGGATATGTTTATTTTTTATGTCAAGACCCAGTGTATGGCCATAGGATGAGTGACTGAGGTGGGAGGGAGGAGGTCGCTGGAAATGAGAAGGTCCTATAACTCAATGACCAGGGTCTTTGATCGTACGTGTGTGTGAATGTCGAGGTCACTAGGATGGTGAGTGGAGGGGAGTTATATGAGCCAGGTACCAAAATGTGATGGATAAAGGCAGTGGGGAAGGGACAACTGGGCTATAGCTGAATTATGTCTCTCCTGGACTCCATTCTTGAATTTTCAGCTGTCTATACAATATCTCCATTTGGATGTCTAATAGATATATTCAACTTAACAGTGTGGCTAAGCCTCGAAGCAGAGGGGCCAGAAAATATAGCATTTTTTTTTTCCTGGGCACATAGTTCTTTCAAAAATAAAGTTAGGGTTCTATTGCAAAAAAATGAGAAAATGGATATCATTAGGCAACAAATGGTCTCTTCCACATTGTGTGGAACACTCAAATATTAACAGATATTACAACAGTGAAAATTCAGGTAGTTTTAGAAATTAAGAGAAATATCTAGAACATATAAAGAACTCTTCAAAACAAAAAGACAAATGACCCACTTAAAAAATGGGGAAAGAACTGGAATAGACTTTTCTCCAAAGACGATATACAAATGGCCAAGAAGCCCATGAAAAGATGCTCAACATCATTAGACATTAGGGAAATGCAAATCAAAACCATAATGAGATGCCACTTCACACCCACTAGGATGGCTATAATTTAAAAAAAGGAAAATAACAATCATTGGCGAAGATGTAGAGAAATTACAACACTTGTACATTGCAGGTGGGAATGTAAAAGTGGTTCAGCTGCTGTGGAAAACAGCTTGGCAGTTCCTTGAAAACTAAACATAGAATTACCATGTGACTTAGCAATTCCACTCCCACGTATATACCCAAAAGAACTGAAAACAGGTACTCAAAAAAAATCCTTGTACACAAATATTCATAACAGAATTATTCACAGTAGCCAAAGGTGAAAACAACCCAAACATCCACAAACAGATAAATGAATAAACAAATTGTGTTATATCCGTACAACGGAAATTTGGCTGTAAAAAGGAATGAAGGTCTACCTATACATGCTATAAGGTAGATGAGCCTTCAAAACTTTACGCTAAGTGGAAGACATTAAAGGTCACAAATTCTATGATTCCATTTATATGAAATATCCAGAATAGGTAAATCCATAGAAACAGAATGCAGATTGGTGGTTGCCAGAGATTTGGGGGAGGGGAGAATGAGGAGTAACTGCTTAATGGGTACAAGGTTTCCTTCAGGAGTGGTGAAGATGTTTTGGAACTAGTTAGAGATGGTGGTTGCTCAACATTGTGAATGTACTAAGTGCCACTGAATTGTTCGCTATAACATGGTTAATTGTATGTTATATGAACTTCATCTCAATTTTTAAAAAATTAAGGGGAAGAGTTGTAGTATTAGGAATGATAGAAAAGTCACTTATCAAGGTAGAAGCAAATTTTTTTTTTTTTTTTTTTTTGCGGTACGCAGGCCCCTCACTGTTGTGGCCTCTCCCGTTGCGGAGCACAGGCTCCGGACGCGCAGGCTCAGCGGCCATGGCTCACGGGCCCAGCCGCTCTGTGACATGTGGGATCTTCCCTGACCGGGGCACAAACCCATGTCCCCTGCATCGGCAGGCAGACTCTCAACCACTGCGCCACCAGGGAAGCCCAAGCAAATTTTTTAACTGAAAAAAGCAGTAGATGATTGTTTGTATGTTCTCACTACAGCAGTAATTCAAACACAGCGCAAAGTGTAAGTACCAAATTTATTTTCTGCTATATAAATGCAAGTCTATGGACTTCCCTTGTGGTCCAGTGGCTAAGACTCAGCACTCCCAATGCAGGAGGCCTGGGTTCGATCCCTGGTCAGAGAACTAGATCCCACATGCCGCAACTAAAGATCATGCATGCTGCAACAAAGATCCCACGTGCCACAACGAAGATCCCGTGTGCTGCAACTAAGAGCCTGCACAGCCAAATAAATAAAAATAAATAAATAAGTAAGTAAAAATAAATACAAGTCTATGTTAGGAAAACAATTGTGTGCTTTTTGACAGCTCTAGAGTTTGAAAACCCAGTGATGTAGAATTTTTCCCCACCACCATCAAGAAGAAGAAAGAGAAGGAGGGGGAGAGGAGGGGGAGGAAAAGAAAGAGAGACAGAGAGAGAAATACAGGGAAGAAATAAGAGAAAATTTGGTTTCCCATCTAAGTGTAAAGTTCTCAGGAGCAGATTTCCAACCCCCCATTCCCTCTGCCAGTATGAGATAGAAAACCTCTGTGTTCTGAAGGACAATGATCTCTAACCTAGAATTCTATACCCAGCCAAATTACCCATGAAATGAGAGGATAGAATGATGATATTTCCAAATATGTAATCTCCCAAAATTTTCTCTTTCTCAGAAAGAGAATGGAGCATGAGGGAGAAAGCCATGAAAAAGGAACTTGTGGAATCCAGGAAACAGGAGTTCCAGCTCAGGAAAAAGGCAAAAGGAAGGGCTAGCGCTGCAGCTTCCAGCAGGTCTAGAGAGGAATCAGTCCCAATCAGAGCAGGAGAACAGAGAGGTATGGGGTAATGTCTCCAAGACAAAAAATGAAGAAAGAAAGAAAGAGAGAGAGAGAAAGAGAAGAAAGAAGGAAGGAAGGATGAAAGGAAGGAAGGAAAGAAATAGGTTACCTATTTCTGATGTGTTTGAATTTATCGAGAGATTTCTATTCCTGTCAGAGACTTTGTGGGTCGACTGGTGATAAACACATAGAAAATGAAGTGTAGCCAATTTGTTGAACAGATGGGGCCTATGGGGTGTAGGCAGAAAAGAAGTTTATTCTTGGATGTAAAGTTTATTCTTTGCATGTCAAATTGCCTCTGG
The DNA here is from genome assembly GCF_059928025.1 of Delphinapterus leucas. NCBI lineage: Eukaryota > Metazoa > Chordata > Mammalia > Artiodactyla > Monodontidae > Delphinapterus > Delphinapterus leucas. Next base: position 76,489,374 of record NC_143143.1, on the reverse strand, counting down.
GAAGCCAGTTCTTCCCTCATACCCTTGGATGAAGTCTAGGGCAAATCTCACTCTCAGGTAATAAAACTCTCTCCATCACTTAAAACCCCCAGACAGTCTCAGTTCAGTAATTAAAATGTCCACTCTTACGCATTAAGCTGAATCACATGAAATTGCCATTTTTGTGAGCATAGATGGTTGAATATTAACAATTTCATTTGATTCACTCTAATGAGTCAAAGATTCCAAATTTATTTAAAATTAAACCATCTCCCCTTCTGCCACTTTGGACTGGTCACCTGAGGTGAGAAGAAGAGGCCTGGGGGGCTTCTCTGTTTCCCCACCCAGGCCTTCCACCACCCTCCTCCACTCAGGAGTCAGCCTCTGTGGAGGTGGGGTGGGCACTCTCTGACCTTGGCAGTTGTTTCCAATGGACTCTACCTCTCTCAGGGTACTTTTGGCATCTGTGATGCTCAGAGATACTCCTCCACCTCTCAGCCCCCACTCTGCACTCCTCTGGATGGGTCAGGCCTCTGTCAACCTGAAGATCCCTTGATTTGATGACTGCTTACAATTCCATCTTTAGCCCCCAGGCATCCAGTCTCTTTTGACGGGGTCACCTCACACCATGGGGGAAACCTCTTAGACAAGATGCAAGCTGGTGTTTCCCCAGCACAGCCCAATCTGGTCCTCAGGACACTGTCCTGCACCCTTGAACACCACCACCCCTTCCCTCTGCCGCTATCAAAGCAGCTAACCAGCCACAGTGACTTTCATTTATGCCTCTCAGGTGTGAGTCAGACACCGCTTACTGTGTCACCTGAGCTTCCAGAGACACTTCAAGAGGTCTGATGGAAGTGTCTTTCTTTAGGCTCGAAGGAAAAGCATCGTTCTCTTCCCCTTCCCATAAATTGGGCAAACTTACTGTCATCTCATCAGCAGCTCTCTCTCCAAACATTTTCTTTATAGTCTCTGGAAATTTCAAACTTAGCCCTTTTATGCTCTTGAATGGGTAAGGGACCAAAGATAACAAAATCAGTTTTTGTGTGTTTATTTTAGTAGATCTAATTTACTTCATTTTTTAGAGCAGTTTTAGGTTCACAGCAGAATTGAGCAGAAGGTACAGAGATTTTCTGTACATCCTCTGACCCCACAGATGCACAGCCTCCTCCAGTGTCAGCATCCCCCGCCAGAGTGGTACATTTGTTACAATCATGAACCTACACAGACACATTATTAACACCCAAAGTCCATAGTTTACTAGGGTTCACTCTTGGTGTTTTATATTCTGTAGGTTTGGAAAAATATATAATGGCATGTATCCACCATTATAGTGTCATGTAGAATAGTTTTACTGCCTTAAAAATCCTCTGTGCTCTGCCTATTCATCCCTCCCTCTCCCGCAAACCCCTGGCAACCATTGATCCTCTTCTAACCATCTCCATAGTTTTGCCTTTTCCAGAATGTCATAGAGTTGGAATCACACAGTATGTAGCCTTTTAAGATTGGCTTTTTTCACTTAGTAATATGCATTTAAGTTTCCTTCATGTCTTTTCATGGACTGATAGCTCATTTCTTATTAGTGTGGAATAATATTCTATTGTCTGAATGTACCACAATTTATCCATTCACCTGCTGGAGGACATCTTGATTGCTTACATGCTTTGGCAATTATAAATAAAGCTGCTATAACCAGTTTTTAATCACCGCTTTTACAAGTCCCACCTGGGTGGACTTACTTTGGAATGGGGAAGCATCACTTGAAACTGAGATGGAAATAGTTCTCTATTACATCCTGTTACACAAGAAAATGAAAAACCAAGGCAATTAATAACTTCAGGCAAGGAAATTTATGTAAGAAATGAAATTTAACCATACTACTCTACATACTCAGTGGTGAATACTACTTGTACAATCTTAATAATGTAAATATTGATTGAATCAAGAATTGTGGTACAAACATATTGGAAGGATAGGAGAAGGGGAAATTTGTGTGTTGGAGTGAGTGGAAGCAGGACTAAGAGAACAAAATTCTCATATACCATAGTAAGCAAGCAACAGAAGAAATCTAAATGGAAGAATCAAGGATTATCTGTTCAGGCATGTCGTTTAGAAACATGAAGGGAGATACCAGAGAGCTGAAAGTGTTCAAAGTGAGTGGGTGGGGATGTTGTTTCATGATAAGCTTCTTAAAGCTATTTGACTCTTTAAACTATGAACACATTACTTTGATTAAGCAATTTAATTTAAAAAACTGTAATAAAACATAGAAATTATCTAGAGACTAGGTAATATTTCAATATAACAAGAGCACTTGTGCTCTTCTTTTTTTTAACATCTTTATTGGAGTATAATTGCTTTACAATGGTGTGTTAGTTTCTGCTGTATAACAAAGTGAATCAGCTATACATATATCCCCATATCTCCTCCCTCTTGTGTCTGCCTCCCACCCTCCCTATCCCACCCCTCTAGGTGGACACAAAGCACCGAGCTGATCTCCCTAGCACTTACGCTCTTAACGACAAATGATTTGCATGAAGCCAAAAGTTATTTTGCGTGACCAAAATCTTTCTAATGTTACAGAGAAAATGACTCCCTTTAGCTTTCTGCTTCTAGTATAATATGAAAATACACCCTCCTATTTCCAGATAACCTTGAGATAAGCACTGGATTCTCCTACGAGATCAATATTTAAAAATTATATCGTGAGGGATTTGTTTTTCCCACTGGGTTACTTAGTATTAAATGTGAGAAATAACCAGGTCAGCTAAGCCAAGAGGGGCTACCTTGTCAATCTAGAACTAACCCATGATCACTAATTCTCACCTCACTTATCCTGGAGCCCTTAACATCCCAATGATGAAACCCTATCAGATTTTTTAGGACAATGGGTGAGAGAAAAAGACCAAGAGAGAAAAACAGAGATATGTTCTTCATGTAACCTCCACGAGGACAGGGGCCTGTCTTGTTCGTTTTATCTATTTATTTATTTATTTGTTTGTTATTTTTTAAAACTTTTCGGCTGCGCCGCGGAGCATGCGGGATCTTAGTTCCCCGACCAGAGATCGAACCGGTGCCCCTTGCAGTGGAAGCGCGGAGTCTTAACCACTGGACCGCCACGGAAATCCCCTTGTTCATTTTAGTATTCTCGGTGTGTGGCACATAGTTAATGCTCAGTAAGTATGTAAGAATCTATTGAATAAACAAATCAATGAGTGATCCTAATTCCCCACTTTTCTCAAAGTCTATGTGCATTGGAATAAAGTTATGTTATATTTACAGTTCATAGATCTGTAAAAATCAACAGGTAAGATGGCCCTTAGATAAGGATACCCCATTGGATGTTTTGTAAAACAGCCAATTACAAATACTGGAAATGTAAAATCTACCAACTGCGTGAGGAGATACGCAAAAATGTTGACAGTAGTATTATTTATAATAACAAGAAATGGCACTAACCTAAATGTCCATCAATAGAAGCCTGGGTAAGTACAAGATGGTATACTCATTTGATGGCATACTCTATAGCAATGAAAATGAACAAGCTAGAGCTACACATACACATATAGATGAACCACCCAAAAACGTAACGTTGAGGGAAAAAAGCAAGTCATAGAAGAATTCAAATATTAGTATGCCATTTATATAAAGTTTTAAAATATACAAAACAATATTGTTTTAGGAAGCCTTCATTTGCAGTGTAAGTATAAAAATGCATGGAAATAAGAAATACTAAATGTTAAATGAATGAATGAATATGCTTTTTAGAATTACCAGCCCCCAAATGAAGATGTTTTCTTTTAAAAAAAAGCATTTTATTTACTTTTAATAGGTGATTATATATGCACATTCAAAAGAATACTAAAAGGTATTTTCAGTATTTTTTCCACCTCATCCCTAGCTACTCAGTCCTTGTCTCCAGAGGTAAATACTGTTATCACTTTTTTTTTTTGGTCACACCACGCGGCATGTGGGATCTTAGCTCCCCAAGCAGGGATCGAACCCATGCCCCCTTGCATTGGAAGCATGGTGTCTTAACCACTGGACCACCAGGGAAGTCCCCTGTTATCACTTTTTTAATGTCTCATTCCAGACCTCTGGAATCCAGAGGTGGTCTCTTCATTAATAAACATATATGTGTTCTGCACCTACCACAAAACTTCTGGCTGTTTTTTCTTGATCAGTATGGCTAAAGATTTATCAATTTTATTGATATCTGCTTTTACCTTTATCATTTCTTTCCTTCTGCTTGCTTTGGGTTTAATTTGATCTTCTTTTTTTTTTTTTAATACATTTATTTATTTATTTTTGGCTGTGTTGGAGCTTTGTTGCTGCGCGCGGGCTTTCTCTAGTTGTGGCGCGAGGGCTTCTCATTGCAGTGGTTTCTCTTGTGGAGCATGGACTCTAAGCGCGCGGACTTCAGTAGTTGTGGCACGCGGGCTCTAGAGCGCAGGCTCAGTAGTTGTGGCACACGGGCATAGTTGCTTCAAGGCATGTGGGATCTTCCCGGACCAGGGCTTGAACCCATGTCCCCTGCATTGGCAGGCAGGTTCTTAACCATTGCGCCTCCAGGGAAGCCCTTAACAACTTTTATTTATAAAGTGCAGCAGCATTAATCATCTTTATCATGTTGTATATTACATCCCTAGTAGTTCCTTATAATTAACTGAAGGTTTTTACATATTGACTATCTTCATCTAACTCCCCTCCCCCCATTTCTTAGGTCCTTTTAATGTGTTATGAAATTTGCCTTTTCCATAATTGAGATGCAATTCTTTTTCCAGTTTGTCATTTCTTTTTACTTCACATGATTATTTTTTGTATTTTCATTGATCTTTTCCCCTAAGGCTCCTGAATTTTGTGTTATAGTTAAAAGGGTATTCTCAAAAAAAAAAAAAAAAAGGATATTCTCCACTTCAGGGTTGTAAAAGAATTCTCCCAGAGATTTTCCTGATACTTTTATGGTTTCCTTCTTTCCATTTAAATCTTTGATCCTTTCGGCATTTTTCCAGGTATAAGATATAAAGTATGGATGTAACTCTGTTTTTCACTTGCAGAGGCTGCATAATTGTCCCAAACCTCTCACTGAATGAAATCCATCTTATCTTAACCAATTTGAAATACCACCTTTGTTGAATATTAAATGTCTACGTGTATTTGAGTCTATCTGGGAATTTTTCTTCTCTTCCACTGATTTGTGGAACTAATTAGGTACTAGTACCTAATAGTACTAATTATAAGGCTTTATAATATGTTCACTACATGGTCAGGCGTTTTCAGAAATGTTTTCTTGTTAATTTTTCCAGAAGAATTTTAGACATGGCTCATCTAGTTCCAAAACAAAATCCTATTTGTGTTTTTCTTGGGCTGTCATTAAATGTCTAGATTAAATCTCATCAACTGTCTGATATCTTAGTGATATGGAGTCTTGCTAGCCAAGAACATAGCTTATATTTCTGTTTGTTCCAGTTTTTCTGTGTGCTTCTGCGGAATCAAATTTTTTCTTCACACAGATTGTGAATCTTTATTGTAAAGTTTATTCCTAGGAATTTTAAAAGATTTCTTTGGAAATGGAGTCTTCCATTATATCTTCTGTTGTATCCCTAAGATTTCTGAAATAGCCCTAGGAGATAACACTATCTTAAATAATCCCGAGAATTACCTAGACTAGCAAGTAGTTCTCAACCTGTTTCCCCTTGCAACACATACTATAGGTGACCTTGACATAGGCCAATCAATCCTACAGGTGTTCCTTGTTTTTTAGAGACTCCAACAGAGAAAGAGGCTGTGGTTCTTCAGCAGCTGATGGAAATTTATGTGTACCAGACACGCATTGAGGGTCAGGGACACCATGGTGACCAAGACAGCCTGAGTCCCTGCCCTCATGAAAGTTGATCACATAGTTCTAGCCAAACAGAGCAAACTCAGCAAATAATTGAATAATTATAAGGGTGCAAAGTTCTGCTAAGGGGCTATGAGATTGGAGCAGAGATAATGGTCAGGTGTTAACATCCATTAACATCCACACACAAGGCTTCAATTACCTCCCAAATGCTACTCACTCATACATTGTGTCTCCAGTCCTGACTTTCCTCTAAACTCCATTTCCACTTCCCCATCAGGAGGCAGAGTCTAATTCTCCTACCCTGATCTGGACTGGCTTGTGTTTTGCTTGTAGCCAATTAACTACAGTGGTAGTGTGAGATACGAGTCTAGTTTCTTCCTTATGCTTGTGAATATTCAGTTTCCCACTAATTTACTGAAGAGAGGATCCTTTTCTCATTGCATATGCCTGGCACTTTTGTCAAAGATCAATTGATTGTAAATATGTAGGTTTATTTCTTTCCATTGTTCTGTATGTCTGTTATGATGTGGCTCTCTCTATGTTACGTCCAAGGCTAGGTCACATAAGGTAGTGCACCTCTGCCTTGCTGTATGGGATGCACACTCTTGAAGCCTTCAGCTGCCATGTAAACAATTTGACAGCCCTGAGGCTGCCATACTGTGAGGAAGCTCAAAGTAGCCCATTCAGAGACCACATGGATAGGCCCTAAGGCTTCCGGAAGAGAGAGAGGCTCAGCTAGCACCCAGGCACTCTGTCCCCCAGTGGTCCACTCCACAGTAGAGACCCCCAAGTTACAAGAACCTAGCCAAGCTCTTTCCAAATTCCAGACCCACAGATCTACTAGAGATAATACAATGATTGCTGTTCTTCCAAACTACTAAATTTTGGAGCAGCCTGTTTTGTAGTATAGTAACTGGGACCTGGGCCATGTGTCCTACCACAGGGTTTTGCACATGCTTTCCCTCCTACTTGGAACACTTGCACTGCTTTTGCCTAGTTACCCCCAACGTGTCTCTTCAGACCTTTGCTAAAGCTACAGTGCTTCTGGATGATCCATCCTTAAACCCTGAAACCAGGGTTTCATAACGCCCTCATAACACCAGGTACCTTTACTTCCTATACTTACCACAGTTGTATTTGGAGATTCTTTCACTGTCTTTCTGACAGGTCTTCAGCTCCATAGACCAGCATTCAGTCCATGCAGTTACACAGTAAGCCAGGCATTGCAAACTCAAATATCAACAGGTACAGGAAAGTAACATAAATGAGAGATGCGGGCAGGGTGGGGACTGTGGTAAAATATAAGTACCCATCTCTAGGGCACAGCTGCCACTCAGCAGGCTCTGTGCAGCCTAATCTGCCTCATTTTTTAAAATTTTATTTTATTTTATTTTTTTTGGCTGCGTTGGGTCTTCGTTGCTGTGTGCGGGCTTTCTCCAGTTGCGGCGCAAGGGCTTCTCATTGCAGTGGCTTCTCTTGTTGTGGAGCACGGGCTCTAGGCATGTGGGCTTCAGTAGTTGTGGCACGCGGGCTCAGTAGTTGTGGCTCACGTGCTTAGTTGCTCGACGGCATGTGGGATCTTCCCGGACCAGGGCTGGAACCTGTGTCTCCTGCATTAGCAGGTGGATTCTTAACCACTGCGCCACCAGGGAAGTCCCTGCCTCATTTTTAAGGAGATGACACAAACCCAGATTATTATGTGTATGTTAAAGTGATAGCAACTAATTAAAACTAAAAACCCAGAAGAAAGAAAAGGAGAGAAAAGAAAAACAACCACCACCTGAAGATTTAAAACTCCTTGTTTTCTGAGAACTCTGAACTCTTACTTTGTGTAACCAAGAAATTGTATTTAACTGAGGCATAGGTTAGCCGTGGGCTGGCTGCGGTTCAGGAGTGGGTCACTTGGATTTGTTTTTCTCTATTTGTACCTAGAGACTGTCAGTCAAAATCTATTTCAAGGGCCAGAATGCTTCTTGACTCTTGCTTAATAATAAAATAATAATTATTTTTTAGGAATTATTTATTTTTCTTTAGGAAGCAGATGGAAGTAAGATATTGTGACCATTAAGTTACACTAAATCCTGTGTGTTCCTTGCCAGAAGATAAATTATATATGTGTTTGTAATAAGGAATGGAACATGCAAAGCTCATAAAAACCCTGTGAGAAGTTGATTTTTATCTAAAGATTATGCTTCTTGTTAGTTAATGTGTCTGTTAAAAAAACAGAAAAAGAAATGAGCTATGAAGCCATGAGAAGGCATGGAGGCAGGAGTTCCCTGGCGGTCCAGTGGTTAGGACTCAGCGCTCTCACTGCCATGGCCTGGGTTCAATCCCTGGTTGATGAACTGAGATCCCACAAACTGTGCGTTGCGGCCAAAAAAAAAGTAAAAGAAGAGAAAAGAAAAGACATGAAGGCCACATACATGCAATGCATATTACTAAGTGAAACAAGCCAATCTGCATGATTCCAACTATATGACATTCTGGGAAAGGCAAAACTGCAGGACACAGTTCAAAGATCAGCGGTTACCAGGGAATGGGAGAGGGAGGGGAAGGCAGTGCTCTGAGAACAAGTGATTCCCTAGGATGACGGGTGATCAGTCACTATCAAGAGCAGGTAGGGAATTCCCTGGAGGTCCAGTGGTGAGGACTCCATGCTTCCACTGCAGGGGACACAGGTTCAATCCCTGGTCGGTGAACTATAATCCTGCGTGCTGCGAGGAGCAGCCAAAAACAAAAAACAAAAAAACCAAGAGCATGTAGTAGCCTTGGTTGCTCAGAGCAGCACACTGAGGACTTCACTAAGGAGCGTCCTGTCACTCTTTAGATGGGGAAGTTGAGACAGGGTGTCATCGAACTCTACTAATTCTCATGACCCCTGGATAAAACAGGAAATTGTTTTTCCCGTTTAACTAAGAGGAAAACTAAGGCCCAGCTGTGTTGAGGCCCAAGTCATAGGATAAAATCCAAAGACTGGCTTAGAGAAGGAAAAGAGAGATCTCCCCTCAATATATGGAAGGAGGGAAGAAAGTTGAGACTAGAAGTCTTAGGCCCATCACTTGGGTGCCCAAGGGTGATAGTAAAATAGGTCAGAACACCCCCTTCTACCTTTAAACCTTTGAAGAGATTGTCTGATTGTGCAGGGACCTCAGCTTTGGGTTTAGGGAAACCCCTCTGTGTCTGCTCCTTTACCCAAGCGACCTATGGGATCCAGATTGCTTGGAAGATAGAAAGAAGAAAATTCACCTTTAGCAGAGGGCTGGACAATATCTGAATGTTGCTTAGTACTGTCTTAGATGGGCACTCAATGGACAGTGAAATTCCTTTGACTGTTTTTGGTGTCCTGAAATTCAGTCTCAATGTATTTTATAAGGAGTGAAGTAAGGAGGCCTGCCTGGTCCAGAGAAGGGAGTCCACCAAGGCTGGGGCAAGGTCCCAAAGCACTGTTTGGAGTGGCCCCGTCAGCCACACATTTCATATCATGAACTTATGCAAATTAAACTATATAGCCTTGGCAAGGAAGATTGAGCAGGAGTTAAATCGAGAGATATTGAGAGATAGAGAAACTATTTTTAAATAGTGGGGAAGCAGTCCTAGAGTGAGCAAGAGAGAGCTTGCCTGGACATCTGCAGTCCCTTTACTCACTGTTCCCTGAACCTACCACAACGCGTGTATAATTCTTTGCTGAGTGTGATTCTAGAGGGTCAACATTCCCCACGCCCAAACCTCAACCTCTCATATAAGAGGGCTACAAAAAACTACTTAGTTTATCTAGACCTGGGTGAAAGAAATAGCAATCTGGCACTTCTTGCCTTTTAACTCACTATAAAAGTTACTGATTTTATTGTGTTTCACCCTCACTAGAACTTAAGTTCCATGAGGGCAGGGATTTTTGTCTGTTTGATCACCACTATATTCTCAGCTCTGCGAGCAGTGCTTTGCAAGTAGCGGGCGTTTAATAAACACTTACGAAAGGAGCAATTGAGGGAAGGAGAAAAGGAGTAACAAAGGCCGGAGAAGGGGAATAGGGAAAGGGAAAAAGGGAAGAACGAAGCGGAAGGAGAAAAGAAGGAAGCCCCAGCGTCCGCGTCTAGCGGGCAGCCTGCAACTCCCAGTAGAACTGCAACTCCCAGTAGAACTACAACTCCCAGCAGGCCTCGGGGCCCAAAGGCAGGCCTAGGAGGCTCAGGCGGGACCAACGAGGGTTAGCCCGGCTCCCGGCGTGCCTTTGCGAGCGCAGGCGCCGCCGCAGGGCCCGCCGGGACTTGTGGTCCGGGCCGCGGGTGGGGCTGGGCATGGAGGCGGGCGGGGGCCGGGGGCGGGCGCAGGCTCCTCCCCCGTCACTTCCTGCCGGGCTGCGGGCGCCCGAGCGGCTGTTCAGTGTTTGTGCCGGTAGCGGCCGCGTCTGGTTCGGCTCCCCCTCCCTCTAACCCCCGGCCCGGCGGCGCCCGCCTCCTCCGCGGCCACTCCGCCTCTTCCCTCCCGCCGTTCCTTCCTCCTCTTCCTTCCTCCTTCCCCTCCTCGCCGTCGCCTCCGCCGCCGCCCAGGACTGCCGGCCGGGAGACGAGTTCGGGGCAGCAGCCAGGTGAGGCGGCAGGGCCAGGCCTGGCGGGGCCCGCGCGGGCGCCGTGGCCGCTGGGAGGTGGGTGGCGGGTGGGGTTTAGGCCTCGGCGGGCCCGCGCGCTCGGCCTTTTTCCCCGGGCTTCTCTCCCGCCCGCGGGGCCTTCCCGGAGGAGGCGGGTTCTCCCGCGTCCCCCGCCTCGGGGCGCCCCGCGGCCTGGACCTTGGGCGTCCCTAGCTCCTCCACCCTTTGCTGGGCCCAGAAACAGGTGCCACGCCGCCTTTCCTCATTCCTCTGATTGCGCTGCGATGCCGAAGTTATTCCCGAGGCGGGGGCGGGGCGGGGGATCCCCGCTTCAAGCCCCTGCGGGCCGGAGCACCTAAGTCTCCCCAGCCGGGCCTGTAGCGTTATAGTTACGCACACGGCCCAGGTGTCCAGCGCGGGTGCAAATCCCAGCGCAGTCCTCTTCGGCAAGTCACTTGAAGTCTTTGTGTTTTGGTTAGAAAAAGGGGCTAATGCCGTCCCTGCCTCTGAAGGCTGTTAAGGTTCAGTGAAATGGGGCGTATAAAGCGCTTATCAGAGTGCCAGACGCACAGCGTGTCCCAATAAACCGTCTGCATAATTTATTAGCATGATATTAAGGTATAACTTAATGGGTAGAGTGGACCAAAGTTGACCTACCTAGCCGTTTGGGTTTCTTTAGAGGCCGAAACGTTCAGCGTTTTGCCCACCGCCAGCGCCGGGGCATTGTTAACAGCTGAAAAGGGGCGTACGTTTAATTGGGACACTGTAAGTAGGCAGTCTGTAAAAGATAGTGTTGCTATTTCCACGTCCTCCGCTGAGTCAACTGCAGGATTTTCACCAGCTCCCTCCGTATGAGCAACCTGTCCATTTTCCTGCCATCATCCGCTTCTTGTTGTCTTTCCATTTCTGGGAAAGTTTCCTTGAGTTTAGCAAACCTTTCTGGAGCACTTGCTGTGTGTCAGGCTCTGGAGGGAGGGTGTACGGAGCTGGAAAAGTTGTCTGTCGTTTTTTTGCCGCTGCATTTCTAACTTTTGACTTTTTCTTATGGCAGCTTTGCTTTTATTCCCTCCGTCCCCGTTGGCCGACTTTCCTTTTAAGCCCTTGCCCCACCTCCGTGTCGCAGTATCGCTTATGTGGAAGTTTTCTTCTGTTCGGGCGAAGATGTGTGCTTCAGTCTGTTCTGCCTCTGTTCTCTTGCTGTGGGGACGTTTTTAAGGTCACTCTTCCTGCTTGTAGCTTTAATTGTTTAGAGGGTGGTGGAAAAAGAGTTAGACCAGATTTTTGGTTGATTTTGGACTTTCAGGAATCAGTGTGCTTACCAAATGTATTCAGTAGATTACATTGCAGCTTGAAGTAAAAACTAAAAATACAGTGGGATTGTAGAGGGGGTAGTTTCAGTCATCCTGGTGACAGGTGGGATTTTTAAAACAGCAACTTTATTTAAAGATACTGAGTTTTTTTTTGTTTTTAATTTTATTTTTTAAAGTTTATTTATTTAATTTATTTATTTTTGGCTGTGTTGGGTCTTCGTTGCTGCGTGCAGGCTTTCTCTAGTTGCGGCGAGCGGGGACTACTCTTTGTTGAGGTGTGCAGGCTTCTCATTGCGGTGGCTTCTCTTGTTGCGGAGCACGGGCTTTAGTAGTTGTGGCACGCGGGTTCAGTAGTTGTGGCTCGCGGGCTCTAGAGCGCAGGCTCAGTAGTTGTGGCACACGGGCTTAGTTGCTCCGCAGCATGTGGGATCTTCCTGGACCAGGGCTCAAACCCACGTCCCCTGCATTGGCAGGCGGATTCTTAACCACTGCGCCACCAGGGAAGCCCCTGAGTTTGTTTTAATTCTGTTCTTAGTTGTATAGGTGTACCGTTCATTAAGGAAATTCAATTTATGGAGGTTCAAATTTACAAAAGAGGAAGGAGTGTGTGTTTGCTCTACTGACTGATCCTCCTGTGTCATAGCATTGTTTTAGGTAGTAAATTTCCTTACTGAATTTAAACTCTTTTGATTTACACTCATCTCTCAGTAACACACAGGATGCAAAGTGGCCTCCTTGTTTTTGACATTTTCCTGGAATTTTCTGACACAGTGTTACCATCAAGAAATAGTTTAAAGTCTTCGTTTGGATGACTCTAGAAACACCTAAGCAAACAGCTGTAGAAGCAGTACAAAGCATGTCTTCTGCCATATCAAAAACAGTAGTGGTAGGGAAATGATGTTTTAACATTTCAGTCAATAATCTAATTTTGAACAACTTTCTCTCATGGAAAACATACAAAAGTCGAATAGTATAGAGAACCCCCCCTGAACTGGTTACTCAGATTTGATAATTATTAACGCATAGCCAAGGTCAATCTTGTTTCACGTAGTACTCCCTCCTCCCAACTGGGTTATTTTGACATAAATCCTGAATATCATATAATTTTACCAGGTTACCCCAGGCTCATAATCTGTCACAAAATTACTTTTAGTGGAATCATAGTTCTCATTTTGTTTGGTTTGTGGGGCTTCTTATCTCTGTTTATGCATGATTACAGCAGAAAAAAATATCCTCATCCCCCTCAAAGTCATATCCAGGATGCTGCCTTGCTTCTTTGTGTACAAGAGCAACAATTTTTGAGCTATTAATGACTATAATTGAGGAGCAATCAGAAATACAGATATACCTAATCCTGTTTTGGTAGAGGCCTACCTATGAAACCACTTTTTTTTTTTTTTTAATTTCCTGGAACTTTTTAATTTCCTATATCATGGGTAGCTTCCCATTTCAGCACAGATAGATCTATTTCATTATTTTTGTCTCATGTATTCTACTGCATGGAAAGCTAAGATATTTTTAAATGATGAAATCATTGGTCTGTGGAGATGATTATTACCTAAAGTTTAATTCTAGCAAATGTCATCAATTTTAACTTGAGAACTGAGATATTTGGCAAAGAGATTGTTCCAGTTTACCTATAAAATGAAACCACTTTTGATGGAGAATAACTTTGTGTTAAAATACAGTTAATAGTTCATAACGAAACTTGCAAAGTTTCTTTACAGTAGTTGTGTAAATATACTGCTGTCACCTTAGGTTAAGAATTAAGCAAAAGATTTTTTTTTTTTTTTTTAAGCGGTACGCGGGCCTCTCACTGTTGTGGCCTCTTCCGTTGCGGAGCACAGGCTCCGGACGCGCAGGCTCAGCGGCCATGGCTCACGGGCCCAGCCGCTCCGCGGCACTTGGGATCTTCCCGGACTGGGGCACGAACCCACGCCCCCTGCATCGGCAGGCGGACTCTCAGCCACTGTGCCACCAGGGAAGCCCAAGCAAAAGATATTTGATTTCAAAACTGTTGTAGAATTATTTTCTAAAGACCGCCCCCCCAATCTGCTGTATTTACAAACCAATTTTGTAAATATGAATGAATTCACAGCATAAATGATCATATTTTTCTTTCTCATCTAAAAAGAGATCTCTCCTAGAATGGAAGTTGACAGGAATATTATGTTTGTCATTGTTACTTTTGAAATTTCTGATCATGAACAGTTTTCAACTCGTAGACCTATAATGTCATTATTTCATTTGTGTAGGTTTACTTTTGAGCTTGATCAGTTACAGTTAACTTATGTTTTAGTTATTACAACTTGGGAGATGAGGAGGGATATGCATACCTCTTAACATTAGGGGGAAAAAAAAACCCCAACCAATTTGGCATCTAAGAAAGGACACAATATGTACTTTATTTTAAAAAATGCTCAGTGCTTCCCAGTAGGCTTTCAGTAAAACTTTTAAGTATTTGGAATTGTTACCGTTAATACAGTTTGTTCAGACTAAAGTGCTCTCTTTTAAGATTCAGCCAGAAAGCCTATTTATATACAGATTATCTTAAGTTTAGAAATGAGCATGAGGCATGGAACTCCCCCCCCCCCCCCGCCCCCAGTTCTTGAAGTCTAACCCATTAACGTTCTGGGTGTAATCATTAAACATGGGGCTGCACTGTGCTGCTTCATCCACAGCTTCTCCCCAATACGACAGTGACAATGTAAGGCGGCACGGAGTGGGTCTCAGCTTGTGGGACAGTTTTCTCTGATGCCTTTTTACTAGATGGAGTAAGAAAGAGTGAAATTCACCAGCATAAAGATGGAACTTTCATGAAAAACGTATCTTTCTGTAGAATGTCATAAATCAAAATTCTAGGAGCCTTGTTTATGAACCTCCAAACTGGATCATATTTGATGTCATACTTAGTGACAAACATTTGCTCAATTTGGGGAAATATAAATTCTACCCCCTCAGATGAGATCTTTTGGAGTTGCTTTATTTCTCTCAGAATAGGATTTTGTGGCCTTCAAAAATGTTTAGAGAACTTTTTTTTCACTTACATATATATGTATGTATATTATATATGTGTGTGTTTGTTGGATTGTCATGTAAAATGTATTTTTTAGATCAAAAAAGTTTGCAGGCCACTGTAGTTAAGTTATACTGGCAAATAAAAGCACAAATTAACCTCAAAAAAATGTTTAGAGAATTTTATGACAGATTTTTGTTTCACACTAGACCTATAACAGATTGTTTTAAATTAACTTCTTGTGACAGAGACCTTTGTGGTTAAAATGCTTCTGGTGTAATTTTCTGCATGAGCTTTTCCTTAAATGCTTGATTTTGACCAGGTTTTATTTATGCCATTCCAAAAATATAATTTGTAGGTTAGAGGTTGAACCATGAGAAGACATGTTGTTTGCTATGGTTATTTTCCCCCAACATTTTGTTATGAAAAATTTCACACACATAAGAAAGTTTAAAGAATTTCAGTGTACACTTCTATGTTTACCACCTACTTTTTGCCATTATTTTACTGTATTTACTTTATTACATGTCTGTTCCATCTGTCCATCTCTTTTAATTCATTAATCCATTCTATTTTTCGATACATTTCCAAGTGCATTATAACATTAGCACACAGCATGCATATCTACCACAGTTAATTTTATTTATTTTTTTATAACTTTTTTTAACATCCTTTTTAAAAATAATTAATTAATTAATTTTGGGCTACATTGGGTCTTCGTTGCTGTGCGCGGGCTTCTCATTGCAGTGGCTTCTCTTGTCGCGGAGCACAGGCTCCAGGCACGTGTGCTTCAGTAGTTGTGGCTCGCGGGCCCTAGAGCGCAGGCCCAGCAGCCATGGCGCATGGGCTTAGTTGCTCCGCGGCATGTGGGATCTTCCCGGACCGGGGCACGAACGCGTGTCCCCTGCATCGGCAGGCGGACTCTCAACCACTGTGCCACCAGGGAAGCCCCACAGTTAATTTTAAAGTGAGACAGTTCTACAAGGTATTCCTAGATCTTTAAAAGCCAAGAGCTTTGTTTCCAATTTTACTTTGATTACAGAACTCTTTGCTTTTTATTTTATTTTTTAAATTTTATTTATTCGTTTATTTATGTATCTATATATTTATCTATTTATTTATCTTTAGTTATCTATTTATATATCTATTCATCTATTTATTTATGTATCTATTTATTTGCCTATTTATTTATTTATCTATATTTATCCATTCATTCATTCATGCTGTGTCCTGAGGCATGTGGAACTTCCCTGACTAGGGATCAAACCTGTGCCCCCTGCAGTGGAAGCACCGAGTCTTAACCCCTGGACCACCAGGGAAGTCCCAGAACTCTTTGCTTTTTAAAGGTAATTGTTTAAAGAACTTTTTGCACCAAGCTGTGCTTACCTACGAATTACATATTACGAAGTTGGAATAATGTTGATCAAATCCTTTCTTCTCACATAAGGAGATAATAAGATTATAAATATGCAGCTATGTTGATCTTAACAAATGCCACTAGATGGATGGCCTGGATATGTTTTGCTGACAGCTTAATGCTCTGAACTAAAAAACTTTACCAAAGAGAATTATTTATTTTAATAAAATGGTAAAATGAGGAAATTACTGCAAATAGCTTATTTACTTTTTAAAATATTTACATTCCTATAGTAGTGAATAAGGTTGATGTAAAGTGATTTATGTCACCAGATAAATGGAGGTAGAAACAAATTCTCTTCAGACTTAATTATATTTTCTGGAATAACACATGTTCAATTATTTGTTAAAGGAATATATTCAGGGGGCTCCCTCAGAGTAATTTACTGAAAGCAAAAGTAGAAAAATCTATCCAAGAATGTGTTTGCTTTCAATTAAGAATTAGTCTTCTAAATATTAAATCTATAGCCCATCTGCTTCTGTTTAATCTGGAATCTAATTTGGAAAAATGTGATGACTTTGTGAGTTTATAAAGTAATGGAAGCAAAACAGATAATTGTATTATGATAGAGAGGTCATAATTGTCCTAGAGGCTTTTTGAAATGTCTGCTGGACTACAAAGTCTAAGAAAATTTATTTAAGTGCCCTGGGGTCTTTTCCCAAAATGAAAATGATTGCTCATCAGATTGTCTCTATATTTGAAGTAGCGTTAAAATTGGTTGCACAGTGAGTGTGGGTTGATTTTAGTCAGCATGTCCTCTATTCCCATTTAAAATGTTTTTTTTTACAAGTGGTGTGTAACTATTAAGTTTATATTTGTAGATGTTTATATGTGACTGAGGACAGGATCAGTAAATCTGCTGGATAATAATGTTTGCTACTATTTATTAAGCTCTTACCATGTGCCAGGTTAGGATTACAGGGTGAGAGTTATTTGATGGAGCAAAGGAATCTGAAAGGTCAGATTGAATTTATCTAATAATATAAAAGCTGCTGTTCACCGAGCTCTTCCTTTGTGCCAGAGGTTGAAGTGGACGCTTTGTGTTGTATTTCTGTTACTCCCCAACGTCTTTGCAAAGGAAGGGTCATAATAGCTGAGGTGCTGAGGCCCGTCTGGGAGGCCAAGTAACTGGAGTGGGGTCCTGAGCTCTTTCCACTGAAGCACAACGCATCTCTAATTATTCTCAGGTGCTTTTTGTTTAGAGTAATTTATTCTGGGTGTCACCAGTGCTTTCTCCCCAGTTCTCCCACCCGCCACAGTTAGGATGCATTTTGTTCACTAGGACTTCAGACCAATTTGGAAAAAAGTCTGGCTCGGTAGTACTCAGTCTTATGAATGCTGTTCATGATTTCCTTGAAATAGTTTGAAGATTTTCAGTTTCCTTTTGTTTGTTGTGACAGATTACTGTAGTCAAATTAAACTAAAACTTTTAAGCTGTTTCAAAGGTTGGGGGTGGGGCTTAGAGGTAAATGGGGATGAGGATGTTTCATTAGCCTTTGTGTTGAAGGATGCTGTCCCCTAAATTACTGCTATAATCCTTCATGAAGTTTATTGAAAATGATTTATTAACTGTAGACAAGGTTGTTGCCAAGAAAATCAGTTTTTTATTTTTAATATATAAATTTATTTATTTATTTATTTAATTTATTTGGCTGCGTTGGGTCTTTGTTGCTGCGCGCGAGCTTTCTCTAGTTGCGGTGAGCAGGGGCTACTCTTCGTTGCGGTGCGTGGGCTTATTGCGGTGGTTTCTCTTCTTGTGGAGCACGGGCTCTAGGTGTGCGGGCTCAGTAGTTGTGGCACGCGGGCTCAGTAGTTGTGGCTCACGGGCTCTAGAGTGCAGGCTCAGTAGTTGTGGCGCACCCGCTTAGTTGCTCCGTGGCATGTGGGATCTTCCCAGACCAGAGCTCGAACCTTTGTCCCCTGCATTGGCAGGCGGATTCTTAGCCATTGCGCCACCAGGGAAGTCTGAAAATTAGTTTCTTTAGAATCATATTATTCTGCTTTACTGGAAATGAGTTAACTAAGCCTCTAATTAACTTTATAGGGTTGTTGCCCTCTTTGCTTCCCAGCCATTTTTTAAAAATTTTATTTATTTATTTTTGGCTGCTTTGGGTCTTTGTTGCTGTGCGCCGGCTTTCTCTAGTTGTGTCAGGAGGGGGCTACTCTTCATTGCGGTGCATGGGCTTCTCACTGTGGTGGCTCTAGGCATGTGGGCTTCAGTAGTTGCGGCACGTGGGCTCTGGGGTGCGTGGGCTTAGTTGCTCTGCGGCATGTGGGATCTTCCCCGACCAGGGATCAAACCCGTGTCCCCTGCATTGGCAGGCAGATTCTTAACCACTGCGCCACCAGGGCAACCCTTATGGCTAGTCTTAAAAGGCTAGATCACTGAAATTAAATGTGCCTTTGGATTTGGGGTTATGAGTTTGGATTTGGTATATGAGTTTCCATTCTGTGTTTAACCTCAACCAAGGCATAAGTGTGTCTCATTAATCATGAAAAGGTGTTGGAAATGTGTCTTTTCTGGGAATGAAATGAGCAGATAATGCTTCGTAAGGTGTTACTATATTAGCTCCTCTCAGGCATGAGCTTTATGATCTACCTAGATCTTGTCTGATTCTCGCACATTTTTGCTCTTTTGAAGTCCATGCTTTCTATAGATTAAAATTAAGACATGAATTTTCTACCCTTGCAGATTCCATCCTGATACGAATAGGACCATTGTCTGCCAGTGCCATTGTGATTTGGTACAAAATGCAAGACAGTCCTTTCCTCTGTTAGTAGATAATTTATATGTAATGATAAGTTTGATTATTCTTGGAGGCTTACGTTCTTTGTTGCACAGTTTAACCTGCTCATTGAGGCTCCATGACCCTTTACCTAGATGACAGTCAAATGTAGTCAGGTAAATAAGTTTCCTTTTGGTTTGTAGTAGAGTGAACCTTTACAGTCTGAAACATTTAGAGGACGACTGCCAAGGAACTATTTCCCTGTTAACTCAATTTATTAAGCACCAAACATAAAAAAGAATAAAGTAAAAAAATTTTTTTGGAGGGGACGAGGTTCTTCTTAAGTTTGCTACATTTTTTTTCTTTCTTAAATAGTGTGTTTTGAACATAATTTATTAATATTATTTTATAATATTGGTTACTGTGTACCCTAAGAAAATGATGTTTATTAGCTGACTTTGTCGTAGTTTATAAGCATTTCACCTACATTACCAGTTCATCCACCCCAAGAATAATATGATTATTGTTTGTTAATCATATGAAATTGGTGGTGGTAACCCTATTTGATATATTAAAAGGTTGAAGTCTACAGAGTAACTTGCTCAGGGTAGTTCAGCTGAGCACCTAAGTTGGCACCCAAACTCAGATCCCCAGTTGAGAGTTTTCTCTACCTCACCCACACAGCCATGTCATAGCTTGTTTGCCCTTATCCTAAATCAGTGTCTTGCAGCCAGAGGACCTTTTATGTTCTTTTGTGTCTTCTTTAGTTATGAGGTAATGTGTATTATAAATGATGTTACTACTAATTAAAATGCCACTGTGAATTACTTATTTAAGTTTGTGTTGGAGTCAAGGTTATTCCTATACAAATGTGAATTCCATGAGGACAGGGACTACATCTTATTTGTGTACTCCTCTCTCCCCAGTGCACAGAATAGTGCCTGCTGTTTATTAGGTGTTCAGGAATTATTTGTTGAGTGAATAAAGCAATGAATTTAATTCACTCTCTTGTGTTCTAGTGTGCTTCTTGAGTGGGAAAGAAAGGGAGTTGGGCTTATCCCATAGTCTTTCTCTGCTGCTGCTTGGAGTAAGTAAGTGGTATAAAGATACACTGGTAGTAATCATGATGGCTTTGGAAATGGTTGGGGATTAAAAAAAAAAGTTTGCTCATGGAAGTGTGAATGTGTATATGAACCTCAGCTATCACCTGTGTTGAGATGTTTGAAATCCATGGCGTTGTAGACTGCTGTTTTTCTCCTCCCTCCCCCTTTTTTTCTTTGCTGTTAAGTTGTTAACAGTCGTTTCTCACTGTTGTTTGATTCTAGCACCTCCTTTTTAACATTTTATTTTTTTAACTTCAGGTTTGGGCTAGAAAACTAGATAACCAAACCTACCAGAAGCGTTCAGCATAGATTTAGATGAGCTTGAATTGAGGGAAGTCCGCACTGGCAAAAGGCATGGCCTCTATTAAGTGGTCTTAGACATTTGTTTGGGCTGTGCAGAGGCCTTTTCATTTTCCATTCATGCTAGTCTTTTGAATGGGTGAGATTGCGGAACAATAGGGTTCTAGATTGGAGAATTGTTAGTATAGTGTACTATTTACAGAAAGAAGTTGGGTTGTAAAAATACTGTAGAACCAATTAAAGCTCATAATTTTATTTCTGAAATTATTTGGACAGTGAACAGCTACTTTTTATTGTTTACTAAGTCACAGTGGCAGTGTGAAATTGAAATGAGCAAAATTACTTTATGTTGTAAAAACGCAAAAGCATCTCAAGGGAAAGAATTCTATTTGTTACTGACTACTGCCAGTTTACAGAAGGGGCACCTCTAGATAAATGAGACCTGAGAGTTTGAGAGTTAAACTCTTATGTCATCTGAAATCCAGTTCTAAAGAATGATTATGATTTGGATTTGCTAGAGGTAATGTGCTTTTTCATATTTTGCAGTTTAATATAAGAATATTTATGTACAAGTTCCTTTTTGTAAATTTTCCCATGTAATTGCATTTGCATCACCAAGCATATGGTAAGGACATTTATGAATAAAATATTTAATCAGGAGTTAAAGGCTGCAGATTTAAAAATCAGGCTTGTGTGATTGGACAGTATATGATGTCCAGTTCCTTTTTTTTTTGGCCATGCTGTGCAGCTTGCAGGATCTTAGTTCCCCGACCAGGGATTCAACCCACGCCCTCAGCAGTGCAAGCATGGAGTCCTAACCATTGGAACGCCGGGAAGTTCCCTCCAGTTCCTTTCTAAAAAATTAACTCCGAGGTATTCATAGTTCTCTTAGCAGGAAGTAATTAAGATTTAAAAAGGAAATTTTTACTGTGTCATATGTTTGTGTCTCTGCAAAGCACTTTTTACCCAGTTAGTTCCCAGGCACTTGTTTCTTTTGTAGACTCTACAGTGTGCTGCTTCAAGCCATGACATCATGCTTTCAGAAACTTCCTTCCGTACTTGTAAATTTTAGGTTTCCCCAAAACTTTAGCAATATATATCTTCATTTTCAGAAAAAGATCTACTCTAGTAAACTACTACTGTTTCTTATTTTCCAGGAGTTTCCCAACCACTTAACCTCTCTGAACCAAAACAACATTGTTGCTGGAGCGCTTGTTTTTAAGGTACGCGTAATTTGGCTCTGTAATTTCAGGCCTGTTCATAAACTGTAATGTTTTTGAATTCTTCAGTGATTTGTGTGGAAAATGACTTCTGGCTATAGTATTAGAGAAACAAGAAATTTTATGCAGTTTGATTTCTTTTTACTCTTGAGATTTAATTAGAAAGTCAATACAGGGAAAATTGTTGGCAAGAATGTAAAACCTTCTAGCCAGCACTGCCATACACTTTAAATGTAGAGACGTGAAAATTTACCACTGAAGTGTTGTTAAACATAACTCGGTCAATAGCATCTTGGTCATAGAAACTTTTGTAGTTTGCCTTTGATTTCACAGATTGCTTATGTTAAACCTGGTTTTCAAACTTGTGGAAATAATTCCACATTGTTTTTTGTTGTGAATGAAAACAAGTTCCATTTACCACTGACTGCTTGTGATCACCTGGACCAAAAAAGTTTTACTGTAAGAGTGTTCAGGATTTTACAGTCTTTTGTCAGGACACTGCAAGCATTGACACTACTTTGTGTTTTTTAGCACTTTCCCTCTAAGGGCTGAAAGCACATGATCATACCCTGTCTCTGAGGTGGTAATTAATAGACAAGTTAACCCTTGCTTTCTTTGGGAATAAGGAAATTGATGCATAAGGAATTTAGAGAAGTTATACAAAGCTCAGGGAATGGATTTGCACTCATCACACTGAATTTGTATAATGCTTTTCTTTTCAAAGGACTGAGTAACTGTTACCAGTGCCTCAGGATTCCTTCAGTGTTTTAGCTCTCAGATTGCTACAACTGAGGCTTTGTCAAAGAGCCTATTACAGATTGCTTTGGGGAAACTGAGGCAGCAAGCAGTGGATTGGCAAGAGTTGGGCATATAATTGCTATCTGAGTTGGGAGTAGAACTGAAAGCCACAACTCAGAAGTTTGACATGATTTAACATTGTTTGTTGCTACTTAGCAGCAAGGCTGGTTTCTACGTAGATGGCACATGGCTACAGACTACAATTTTTTTTCTTTGAAAGAAAAGACAGTTAAGTGTATTGAACCAAGCCCCTTCTTATTCAAGAATATATATATATATATATTTTTTTTTTTTTTTTTGCGGTACGCGGGCCTCTCACTGTTGTGGCCTCTCCCGTTGCAGAACACAGGCTCTGGACGCGCAGGCTCAGCGGCCATGGCTCACGGGCCCAGCCGCTCCGTGGCATGTGGGATCTTCCTGGACCGGGGCACGAACCCGTGTCCCCTGCATTGGCAGGTGGACTCTCAACCACTGTGCCACCAGGGAAGCCCCACAGTATTACTCTTAACAGTCACCAGCAAATCACATACAGATATTCATTTTGATTTAAAAACACTTCCATTTTGGGAATTCTCTGGCGGTCCAGTGGTTAGAACTCTGTACTTTCACTACCGAGGGTCTGGGTTCAATCCCTGCTTGGGTACCTAAGATCCCACAAGCTGCACGGCATGGCCAAAAAAACCCCCCAAACTTCCATATTTACAAAAATAATAAGTGTTTGTGTTGACTTACTTTTAAGAAGTTCTCCTAGGGAAGGGAGGAGGGGAACTTGGTAACGTTTCAAACCTAGAAAAGAAAATAAGGTTTTCAGCTTGTTAGGCTGCAGAGGTAAATTTTTTTTTTTTTCCCTTTAGTGCACAGTATGGTGTGATGGTTTTTCTATGATGAACAATAATGAATTCTCTTTTAGGAAGTATTTCTTTAAATGGACCACCTAATGGTTACATCTGTGTGTAAAGAAAATCCTCCATTGCCCGCTTGGCCCTGCAATCAGTCACTTGTATTGGATGCAAAGGTCTCGAACAGTCTGGGTTGTTTCCAAGCATCATTTTTGGCTCATTTTATTGCCTTGCGAGTGATTGTGCCTCATCATGGCTTTTTGTCCTGTGTCTTTCTCTTGAGCACCAAGTACATTGTGGTCTTTTTTTTTTTCTTTTAAGTAGTTTGGTCATATTTCTTTTCAAGAACCTTTTATTGTTGTGTGATTTGATATATGGGCCTGCTGTTGGACATTATTTGCTTGACGTTGACATTGTCTTTTTGGAAATGATTATGTAGGATGATAGTGATTGCCATGTTTCTGTACTTGTGGTTGCCCTGCCTGCAGGTGTTTGGATAACAGTTGGAGTCAGTGAATTGCTGTTTCCAGGGGGCAGGGGATGGTGGATGCTGGTAGGGGGAGGTAAAGGTAGGGTGGTATGGTGGTGGGGGAGTGAGTTCACTTGCAGAAAACATAACCACATTGCAGCTAGAAAGATGTATTGGACAGGGATCTTGGAAGTAAGTGTTGGATGTAAGGGAAGGACGTGGGTATTTTAGGTGTATTTCAAGGCTTTTATAGGAAAACCTTAACTTTTTGTTGTTGTTGACAAAGTTTCTCTGAGAGTGAAGCCTCTCAGAAGCTATAGCGAACAGATTAATAGACGTACAGTTCGTTGCTTAAAGAGCTCTTCTTGTGTCTTTGAGGAAAAGTTTAACAAGTAGTTCTAGCACTTGAGAATGTACAATCTGCCATAAAAGGGTTCACACGTACTAGATGCTTAATAAATTTTTGTTGAATAGTGAATAAATATATCCTAAAATTGCTGTTGGTACTGTTAATGTTCTGTCATGGTGAGGAACTGGAATATTCCTTTGTATCTGTGTACCCATACTATATAAAATATAATAAAGAAGAGAAGGGGAGATATTTCTTGCAGTGTTTTGGCTGTCTTAAAAGCTTGTTCAGAATTGGGATGACTTTCTTTTTCCCTCCCTCCCTCCCTCCCTCCCTCCCTTCCTTCCTGTTTTTTAAAAAACACATCTTGTTTGGAAACATCACTTATTACAAAGGGGAATGATGTGTTGATTGCACAAAAGTATAGATACTTCACTATGTCATGTGTAAATCCTGATAAAAATTGGATATTAAAAATGATCTTCCCTAATTGCTGAAGTAGGTATTTCATACTGCAACAATTTAACAATCTGTTAGTTGAAAGTGATTAGGACTAAGTAGTATTGTAGGTGTTTCTGTAAACTGTTTCTAGAAGGATCTGCCTTTTTGTGTAGTAAATCTCTAAGACTGTGCACTCAGTATGGCCCAGTCTTGGTAGATTCATTGCTGAGTTAGGAATATGCATTTTGTGCCTGATCACTTTTGAGCACATCATGTACAATTTTAAAAAATGCTTTTATAGAGGTACCCATAATTATCATCTCACCCCTTATAATGTCGTAGTTCTTATATGTACTCCACAAATTTAGGATTTGAGAACAGGATGAAAATGTTTTTTTGAGTTGGTTTCTCAAGCTCTTCAAATAGGAAAAAACCCAGGAGATTAAAGGTTCTCGTCTGTGCTGGAGGCAGGGAAATAGCACAACACGGGCTTAACAGTCAAGGTGTTTCCAACGCTGGGGAAAACTGGAGTCTCTGTGTTTGAAACTTTTCAACCTAATTTTACTGTGTGTGAAATATTGTTCTTCTGTAAGAAGATTCTAATAAAGCATTTTAATCTCTTTTAAGTCCCTAATTTATCTGTTGGAAAACAATCCTTAAAGACAGGTGTAAAGGAAAAGATAAATTTTCATTTAAGGATTTAATCTCAGTATGGAGCACTGTTGAGCAACAGGTTCTAAATTTATACAGAAGTAATATCTCTGAAATTCTTTGATTCCCCTGAATGCTTCTGTGAACTATATAGATATCAGTAATGAAAAACTTTATTTGTTCTTTGAATTATGTGAGTAAGCCATATATTTCCCCCCATTTATAGCTATGATAGCTGCCTGGCTTCTCTTAGGGGAGGAGCATCTGTTTGGGTAAAATATTAGCATCAATGTTTTAGAGCCTTTTGAGATGAAAAGGGGGTTTTCTTTTCCTGGCTGAGAATATAAGCTGCTTAATACATTAGTAAGATTTTATTTTGTGGATTCGTATTATATATGTACTAGAAATAGCATGCTTGCCCCTCTACCCACTAGATACTGATAGGTTCTGCCATCCCCCAAATATGACAATCAAATAATGGCTCCAGATATTGTCAAATGTCTTTGGGGAGCAAAATTGCCCCCTCTTTAGAACTACTGCTTCAGATTCCCTTTTCAGGCTTAAAGACACACAGAAATGTTAAATTAGTAAATGACTAAAAATGAGTACTGGTTGTTGAATTTTTATTGGTCATATTGGAAATTAAAAATTTGTAAAATACAGAGCCTTATTAGGAGGGTTTAAAATTTTTTTAATTTGCAGTTCTGAGCTACTGGTTTCAACCAGTTGTTTTAAAGACATAACTCCTCCAGGTGTACCTGGGGTTAACATTTTTGGGGCAGTTTTAATTAATAACTTGTTTGTTCCCTTTCTCAACTTCTAGAAAACCTATGAATTTATGTCTGTGACTGGAAATGCTGGCAGTGAGCCTGCTGTAGGGAACGTTAGCCAGAAGAGATCCCTTTGGGCCCCACCCTTTCTAAATTTAGTTCATTCAGTCTCAGACTCTCAAGAGCCACCCAGGGCAGAGTTAGGTTGCTCCTGAATGCAGGTAGACTCTGGAGCAAACACTTTGCTTTTGGCTTATGTTTTGACCTGTGACCTATGGTTGGTGTTGTGAAGTTGTGAGTATACTCTTTAGAAAAATGCCCTCAAGACAGAGTTCAGAAAGAGAGGGAGAGAGTGAATAAAAGAAGGAGGGGGAAGATTGAGAGAGAAATGTTTATATTTTGGCAGCTGAATGAAATAAGAACAATGAAACAAGGTCATAGCTGACTTCTGAAAGGTTCTGGACTTGTTTCTTGACACTGGCAACTTATCTGCTAAGACCATTACCTAGATCTTCAGTGCATCTCCTCTGTTATTTTGTTCTGATTTCAAAAGTAAGCAAGGAACAAGTGCAGTATTGGAGAATTTTGTTGTATAAGGTAATGTTTATGCCTCTGTTAGCCAAAGTCATAGTTTAGCTGAGGTTTGTTTTTGTTTTTTGTCTTGTTTTGAACTTTGTAGTCCTTTTTGCTTTCAACAAGAGAGGGTGTGCCAGGACTCCTCAAGTAACTTAATTGCTCTGGTCATTCATCTCTTTCTAGGGTCCAGCGTTAATTAAAAATCATTTTGAGACTTAAAAAAAAATAAAGTAACAAAAATTACTCTAATAGAACTTCCAATTTGTTAGCTTGCTGGCTTCTGCTTTGGTTGGCTTTTTCTGTTCCTTGTTGCTTACTGGTTATTTTTGAGTACTTTTGATTTGCTTAAACATTTTCAGCTTTTTGAACTATGACTATGAAAATGAGCAGAACTGTCCTTATTTTTGACTTGTGAAGAAATTTAAATGTATTTAGGATTAATGCCTTTGGAACTTACAAGATGCAGTAAACAATCTCTGCTCCGTAGGCTCTACCCCTACAAGCCACGCTAGTAAAATCATCTGTCTGAAATCTGTTCCTCTCTTCTTCATCTTCTCCGCTTTTGCTTTTAATGATAGAAATACTATAGAATGTTCTTTGCTATTCAAATGATTTCTCAGGATCATGAGCATTGATGTGGGTGCAGCAATTCTTGTTTGGGATCTGTAAATAAATGAGACTATCTCAAACAAACCTTGTAGGAAAACAAAGAGATCTTTTACCATCATAAGGAAAAAGAAAAAGGAAAAGTGAGGAATTCTTCTCTTTCTTCAGTCAATGTAAAGGAAAGCTCTAAGGTTGCCAATCTGAGCATATGGCCCTAAAATGGAAGCAGTGTTTACATTCACCTGTTAATGGTGTTACAAACCCAGTTTGCTTTCAGTTTCTTATCAATTTGAAACCAGAAACCTTTACCATATCCCATATGCAATGGAAAACCTCTTCATATTTTTTAATTTGCATTTTTGAATATAAGCTATAGTTTATAATTCTTAATATTCAACAATAAATATTATCATACCATGCCGATTCTCTTTGTAAAATGGACATGCAGGGCATGTGGGTATTGTAAGTCATTTAAAAACACTGAGAAATTTACAAGGCTAGTGAACCTTACTGTATACGAAGGAGAGACACATTTCTAATACATCAACAAAGCTACCTACTAAACGGGGCTATTATCATACTAGAGTAGGTGACACCAATTTTGACTGAATATTGGCAATTACATATCTCCTCTATAATTTATCTTTTTATTTTCTTTCCCTTACAACTTTCAGGTAGAACTTTAGACTTCATAGCACTGAATTAACCTGCACTGAAAGCTGTTTACCTGCAGTTGTTCACTTTTGTTGAAAGTGACCATGTCTCAAGTTCAAGTGCAAGTTCAGAACCCATCTGCCGCTCTCTCAGGGAGCCAAATACTGAACAAGAACCAGTCTCTTCTCTCACAGCCTTTGATGAGTATTCCTTCTACTACTAGCTCTCTGCCCTCTGAAAATGCAGGTAGACCTATTCAAAACTCTGCTTTACCCTCTGCATCTATTACATCCACCAGTGCAGCTGCAGGTAAGCGTATGACTCCAAGTGTCTTCTGTTTCAAATGTTTTCTTAGCCTGTTTTCTGATCTGATAAGTAGATTGCAGATGTAGGGAGCTCTCACACACATTTACCTTCAAGAAGCAGAAGAAAGTATACCACCCACGCTTCTTTATCCCAGATATAGAACACACTTGGTTGTATATCGGGTTGATGGAGGCCTTTGACAGACCATTTCAAAGTGTAAGAAAGAAAATTGGTAACTAAACTATAAAGCCTTGTCTATTATAAAGTGGTAGCTAGCAGAAAGAATTGAACAGTAAATACCACTTTGGATATTCATTGTTATATGGGAAAATTCTGCTTTTATAATTATTTCCCAGAATTGATTTGTAGGTGTAAGCCTCCTTTTTGGATGTCTATAAGATTTTTCCCAAGCAAAGGGGCAGGCAGATTTATTGGAAAGCAAAAGAGTGTGTTCGCATTTGATAATTTTTATTTTGAATAAGTAAGCTTAAATTGAGATTCCAGAGGTGGCTAAGAAATCATAGTGAGGACCAATTAGAAATTGAACAAAGAAACAGAGATTTTTAAAAAAGAAATAAGTTTAGAAGCATTCAAATTTAAATATTAGGAAAATAAAAATGAAATAAATGTGCTCATTGATCAGGAAAGACTTGAAACCTCTGGGGAAAAAACCCTAAAAACAATATTCTGCTCCCCAAACCTCCCCTTCCCCCAAGTTGCAAAACCAATTAAATGGGGTGTCAGCATAGGTGTCTCTATACTAGAGTCACCTAATAACAAATTCTTTTCAACCTTAAGCCTGACAGTTTCCCTTGCATTTCCTCCTCTTCCTTCATCGTCTCGTTTCCTTTACTTTGTAAATCTGTTCTTAGAGTGTTAGTTTGTCCCACTCTCAGCAGAATGGCATCTATCATGCTGCTACCTCTAGACTTCCTTGGACCGGCTCACCAAATAGCATTCTTGACTTGTCATGGTCCCCTAGAGATTCAGTGTTCCCCATATTTGCCATTTGAATACCATCTTAATAGGAAATGGCACAGACTATTTCAGTCCTCTGGGATTTATTGCTTTTTCTTCTAATGTGTTCTTATATCCACATTTTATTGACTTCATAAAACTCCCACCCACAAAGGCCATTTTATTTTACTTATAATTATCAGAAATGGATATGGTCTGAGGATGGCAGCCTCTGGAGATAAGACTAGAGGACGCCCTAGGAATGAGAAGTTAGCTGTGTGGAAAAGGACAGTCGTTGTTTGAGAAATGGTACTGGCATATTGAGTTTTTATGAAATAACGAACAGGGTACAGCTGACAGCTGTTGCGGTAACCAGTGTGTGTGTGTCTCTACTCAAAAGACCTCCTTGTTATTCCCTTGGTTATAATAGCAGTGCTTCATCTGATTTCAAATCTTGTGTGCTTGCCATGGTTTAGTTATTCCTCTGACTTCTATTCTCTCTCTTTGAAGACACACTCCCTCCTAGGTTACCTGGCTTCAACTGGTTCAGAAAAGATCCCAGCTGTGTCTTCAGATATGTGCCCCCAGTGTGGTTTGCAGTATTGCATCACTGCTGCTTTAAATCCTTAGACCTTCAGCTTGTTTTCCCTCTTTTTTCATATCCCTGGGAGAGCTGCAGTCTTAAATACTGCTAGTTGACTTCAATGCTCTTACGTTATTTTTCAGTTCCTTCTAACATGGCACACCCCAAAGAGAAAACCCCAATGTGTCTTGTGAATGAGTTAGCCCGTTTCAACAAGATTCAACCTGAGTATAAACTTTTGCGTGAGCAAGGTCCAGCTCACTGTAAGGTAAATATTGTCCATACTGCTTGTGCATTTATAACCCACTAGGAATGTTTTCTTTCTTTTTATACAGTTGCAAGTGGTTCTGTGATGCAAAATATATATTTTCAAACTGCTGAGGTTGTCTTAAAGAGATGCAAAAGTACAGATTGTTGGCGAGTCGCTTCTTTTTTCATCCTTGCAGAATGGGTCAAAGAAAAGATGTGCTTCTTTGGGGGATATTTGGCTTTTAAAACGCCAATTAGTGTGTGGTTGTTTAGCATTCTGAATAGAGACAATTCCCAAGCACCTGTGATTGATTTCCTGTGAGTTTTCCAGGCTCTGGGCCTCCTGGCTTCTGCCTACCTCTGGCTCCTTTCCTGCTTGTTTGAAAGTGCATGTGTACCTTAGACTGGGCAGGGAGAGGAGGTGAATGGGAAATCAGTTTTGCCACTTGTTGGCAATCA